>NC_134403.1:232425370-232749536 GCF_038048845.1 Mixophyes fleayi
CTGTTCCGGGAGACCTAAAGCCTGCAGTCAAGACACCTGAACCAGAGACGTTGCATCAGAACTATCTTTCCAGCGATGGAGTGGCAGTTTTTGTTTTTCTTTTGTTCCAGGATATTCATTGTTTTTACTTTTTCTAGGACATTCTATTTTTGTGAAGGAGGATGGAGGACAGAGGAAGGTTCTGGCAGTGATACGGATGAGATGGAGATCGAGGAAAAATTACTAGAGTACTCAGAGCAGCCCATTATCAAGCTTAGTCCAGGGGTTATGAAAAGGTCTGCTAGCTCAGAAACTCGAAGACAGTGTGAAGGGCTATTGTCTGATGAGTATTGTATCTGCAAGTTCTGTGACTCCCTAGTTGAAGAGAGATGCATCCAGCGATGCCAGTCCACCGGTAATCTGAAGGTGGGCGGGCATCCTCTGGAGGATTATCACTCCTTGGTGGGTAAGGTCCTAAAACCAAACCGAGTGCTGGGTGTGCTCTCACGTCCCGCAGGGGCAGCATAACATAGGACTAGTGCCATTCCCTTTAAACATCTCCGAAGTACTCGAATTGAGCGGTGGGAGGCCCATAGAGGGGAGGTACAATAACACTATGTCCCCTAGTCTAACGCTTTGACAATACTTTGTAGACAGATCTTTGCTGTGCCTAAAATATCTTTCATGCAAAGCGTCTGGAGAATTGGGAAGCTGACCCATCAGATCAGACAATGGCTCGCCACGCTCATTTTAGAGGGAGACTTACAAGATCACCAATAGGCAGGACTGTTGATGGACACCACAAATTAGGGCGTGTAACTAAACATAAGAAAGTATCCATTGGAAAGGTCTCTATAGGTAATTGTAAGAATGTCATCCATGCTGACACGTGTCTCTAACAAATGGAGGCACTAGGCATGGGTAGTTTTGTCAAAACCTTATGTTATATAATTAATGGGCATACTGTTCCTTATGTTTTCCTGATGATGTGTACTTTGTTTGTGGGAGAAAAGCTTATTCCTGGGTGACTCCGAGTTCCAAGGGTTTGCGTTTCTTAGCTAAACTGGTTCCTGAAATCATGACTATTACTCATGAGAAAATGGTTGGTATTCACAAGACTACATCACCACCATACATACACACACAGTATGAACACCGTGGCAAGAGAAATATGATTCCTGGGGAGGAACCCATAGCTACAAAATTGATTAGTGAAACCGCTGGTTTTCAAGTTATGGTTGCTCTAGATCTCACCAGGACCGCTCGGGGAACATTAAACTTTAAATATATACAAGACCTAGCTAAATTGATAGACAATATCACCGAGATGTATGATGACACTTTCAGGTATACTGGAAGGGAGCTAGAAGCGTACAAAAAGTAATTGGTGCAACATAGACTGGTACTAAATTTTCTCACCTCTATTACTGGTGGGTACTGTGTGACACTGGCCACCCAGTTCGGTGTCAAATGTTGCACGTACATAACCAATAATACGGATGACCCTAAGGAGGTGATAGACCAGAAGATGGATGAAATTCTGCAACTGAAATGGGAGTTTCGAAGGAACCATAATTCTTTGTTATATGAGATCGGGGAAAAGGTGGCAGGATGGTTCTCGTGGTTGAATCCTGTGAAATGGTTCTCTGGTCTGGGGAAATGGGTACAGGAAATGGTTGCTAGTGTAGGTAAGCTCCTTCTCCTTATACTGGGTGTCATCTTAGTAATTGGTTTATGTGTCAAATGTGTTCCTACTGTGTTGAAGTGTGGAAAACAGTCTTCTAGGAGAAACACTGAGAAAGAGACTGAAAGGGAGGTGAGAGATACCGAGATCATGGTCTGTGAAGAGGTGTTGTATAATCCTGAACTTGAGACGGTTATTAGGTGATAGTTCATAACACTATCAAAGGGTGGAGCTGTCGAAGTCAGCAAATTGGATAAAGTCATTTCAATTGATATCGAGCAAACTTGATTGTCCTTGTCTGAAATTATGCGTAGAGCATGCTACGGCGTGTAAGGGCGTATCCAGTCGCAACACGTAGCAATAACAGTTTTTACACTTTAGTATACATTCGCACCAACACACACATTTATAAATAGTACACATTAATCGTAGTTGCAACACGTAGTTATTTATGTCGAAATATAGTAGTGTTTATGTGTAATATTATAAGTTATATGCATATTAGTGATACATATGGTTCAGGTTAAAAGAAATGTGTCATGTCTAATATCATAGTAATCCCCTTTACATCAGCAGCTGTTTGGTGCATTCAGCGAAGAGATCGCACGTTGCATACTCTAGCTATTGATGTCAGGGAATAAACCTTTAATATGATTATTAACTGTTAAATGCAAATGGACTGATTGTAATTGGAGTGTGGCGGGAAGAACAGAGGAGTGTGGCGGGAAGAACAGAGCAGTGTGGTGGGAAAAACAGAGCAGTGTGGCGGGAAGAACAGAGCTCATCCCCTGGAGAGACCCCCACCTTTGGATTCCTTAGATTGAATCAACCTGTGATGTGTAACCCCCTGGACCCTCCTGATGCCTGGACCAATAGAAGCAAGCTATACCACCTGCATTGTTTCACTGTATCTCTGTTTGCATATAAGCAGTAGCTCTCATGCAGTGTTCAGTCACCTAGACCACAGACTTCAGGACTGAATGACTGTACACTGGATCCAGAACGCCTGCGATAAGTAACGGCTGTACTTACTATTATTTTGCTTGAATTATTCTGCTACCTTTTGAAAATAAATATTTGTGCGTTGGAAACACAAATTGAGATTCGACAATCGTTATTGGATAGCGACAAAACGCTCATAACAATATATATATATATATATATTATATATATATATATAGTGTGTGTATATATGGCCGAGCAGCTGGTACCATATATGATGTGGGATATACCGAGCGTGGGCTTATTTTTCTATGGTTTTGTTTCAAAATATTGCCTTTTTGTCATAGCAGCTGTCCATCAAGCCTATTTAAGGCACATTTGGGTGTGGCTCACAAGCCAGCCTTTGCTAGATGTAAGCCCCTATACCTGGGAGGTGAGTACATCTGATTTTAACTGCATTTTAATAGTGTTTAAAGCATATAGGTCAGTGTAGGACCTGCATATAATGAGGTACCCTTGACGTTGGGATGTAGATTTAAGTCTTTTGATCAAAATATGAACTAATACCTCATGTTTTCATTTTGCTAGACACACACAGATTCTTAGCATTATCTAATATATAAAAGCCTAGCGGCGTGTGTTAGTGTGTGTGGGAAAAACTATTTTCTCAGAAAGGGCTCATCCAATTCACCTGAAATTTGGTATACTGACATTATTTGACAAAAAAAATTATAATAGTGAAGTCAGTTAACTTCCATCATCCCCCCTGGGAGGGGTAGTAAAGGCTAAATTTACCAGTTGAGGGCTCAAACTCTTGACCGTGTGGGTATTTATTTACCAGAGCCTGTGTTTGGTCATGGACAATTGTATGTCGCATTTTCACGAGTACGGAGAAGCAGTGATGTGAAAGTGCAGGTTATGAATACTGCCCTTCAAGAAAGACTGATTGAGCACAGCGATAAGGTGTTTAGCAGAAACGTTGTGTATCGAGAGGTTTTAGAACAGTAAGACGATGGAGATTAAGGATGTGGCGATGAAGATGAAGGATGAGGTGATGGAGAAGAATGATGAGGTGGTGACATGTGGACAAAACCACGTTAAAAAAGGGCGCTTACGTTGGGAAGTAACGCTCTTCCCCTGAGGAGGCCTGGCCTAGCCCCAAATGCATGACAAGAACCTTTTTAACACCTTAAGTAGCTTGATTTGACTAGAATGCATGAGTATCATGCACGGGTTAACCTGTATATATGTATGTATGTATATATATATATATATATATATATATATATATATATATATATATATATATACACACACACATATACACACATTATATATATACATATATATATACATATATATACACACACACATTATATATATATATATATATATATATATATATATATATATATATATATGGTCTGCTAAAAGATTCAACTATTCTGGCATCATAAGGGCAGAAGTGATGTATCGCGAGGCCGCCGGAACTGACGTCATGGAGCTGTGGACGGAAGCCAGAGGGTGGCGCTTGTAATTCCATTAGGCGAAATGGACTATAAAAGAAGACAATGATCGAGGGATGATTATTACCTTTTGATAAAGTCTTTTTTGACGAAACGCGTTAAGGTGAAGGAAGTGTTTGTCAAGTTCTCTGGATTGCTGGTTGAAACTTTATCCCCTGTTCTCTGATATCTGACTCGGGAGTACTGGCACCACAGATAAGCTATCTATTATTTTATTTAAACTATTGCTTTTCATACATAAGTCTTCACTCTAGGTGCATTACTGCACAAATGTTTTACTCTACTTCCCTACTTTCTCTGCATATTGCCAGCTAAATGCCTCCTTTTGTTACTATATATATATATATATATATATATATATATATATATATATATATATATATATACACACACACACACACACACACACACGCGCATATATCCCACACTTATGTATTTTAGGACAACGCAAACATGGACATGTTAAGATAAAAGGACTACCTTATAACACATCCTTAAGTTTCAATTTAAAGTCAGCAACTAGTTCATATGAAATTTCTCTGCTGAGTGTAGACACTGTACAAAAACAGTTCCTCATTTCAAGCTTCCATTGTGTCTTGTATATTAATCTGTATAATTAGAGAAAGATAATTCCCTCCCTCCCCACAACCATTTTCATTCTTACTGCAATGGTGGAGCTCCGCCGGGATACAGTGGGTGTGGAGGGTAGGGAAGTGAGTGAGGAGCTGGCGTTGCACTCCTCTGAACTAAGATTCCCAGACGCATCGCTCAGGCCGCTGCTTATGGAACTGCTTTCGTCCCAGCTGTAGACACAAAATGTAGCATTAAAAGGTGGCAATTTGTACAATTCATCAAACTACGAAACATGTTCACAAGCTTTAGAGAAACAAATTACTGAGATAAAAAAAAATAGGTGGACAAAAGAGCTATTTGTAATATTCAAAAACATTTATATAACTAATAATGATCAATGGTAAACCCTTGGAGAATGTTAACATCCGAAATGGTACAAGACATGACAAGGCTTTCCATTGTCACCACTAGTTTCTGCTCTGGTTACCCCCTAGCCAGAGTCATTAGATCCTTACAAGACAGATGGAAGATGGTAACTCCAAAATCTCACTATTAACAGTTGACACCCTGTTGACGCTGACACAAACTAGAATCTTTCTCCCTAACCTTTACAACTTTCTGCAGAGATATAGCGAGATCTCTGAATACAAAATTAACTATTCCAAATCAAAGGCTATGCTCCTTACAAGAGCAAGAATAATAATTTCTATAAGAATCACACATTCATTGTCTGCCAATATCCAAAAAGCATTCATAAAATCTGTGTACAACTGCAGAACCCCAAGGACCTCAATATCAACCCTTAGAATACCTATAATAAAAGGGGGTGGGAGGACATCCAGCTATACTATCTGGCCTCCCATTTCACAGACACATTAGCCAACCTTGCCCCAACCAACATAATATAATTGCTAGATATTGAAACTAAATACCTAAATTGTTATTACTCTTATCCATCTGTTTCGTCCAATAATTATATAGACCCTCCTCTTCCAATACACAAAGGTTCTCTCTATACATGTGGGGCTCTCTGCTTATAGATTTGACCTCTTTACTCCCCACTTGCCCATCATTCCTTCTGGTGCAATGGGGATTTTTTCCCAGGTATGTCCACAACTCGCTTCACTCAAATGATCTTTGCAGAAATCAGAAAGGTAACAGACATGGTACAAAAAACTCAGTTTATATCCCTCACTGATGTCCAACAAAGTCCCTGATATTTCGCCCACTTTATATATCCAAAATGAACATTTCTGAATCTCTCTCCTGCCAGAACAAACTCTGAGAGAGTTATCATCATTTCAACAAATTTCCTTAAAAATCACCCACATGCAAAAGCATGATTTCAGTATCATATGGTATACTACTAGATTCCCTTAATGTACCAAAAAAGTAATCACAAGAGAGAATGGGAGAGAGACTCTTCAATCCCCCTTCTGGGGCGAGAAGGCGTGAGAGGAGAAAGGGCATAGTTAAGAGCTCTATTTCTATTTTAATCAATAAAATGGCCAATAAAATGTATTACACATGGTATAACACGCCAGAAAGACTAAACATAATTGTGTTTGGTCTTAGTCTGTTAGTCAAAGTGGATGGCAACGAAACCTTTGAACTTGTGTGAATTCTCTCGGCTGCTATAAAACATCCTTTACTCCAGGAGATGGTAGACCCCCCCCTACCTATACATTATATATTATTATTATTTAGGGTCTCAGAAAGGGAGAGATCATTCTTATGCACAGTTCCTTGACATTCTAATGACCCTAAGTTCCATACTATCATATGTCAAGGGAATTGCACAGTACCAAGCTATAAACAGCTGCAAATTGTACACAGAAACAGCAGACAACAGAACTCCGTTATTAAATAAGAATAACCACTAATGCAAATATAATTTATTTCATCAAGTTTTAAAAATGTGCATTTGTGATCCTAAAGCACTCATTCACTATAAACATTTGGGACCATTTCACAACTTGAGTACTCCTTAAAAATATATGGCTTTGCAAAATGCAAATTCATTAATGTGTGATTTCATTGGTAAAACTCCCATCTCGAGTAGCAACCTAGGAGTTCCTGACCAGTCACCTACTTATTCTTCCTGTTTTAATGAAGCAAGCAACCTGACAGAGACATACCAACTAAAAGCTGCATGTAGGTACATAGGTGCTGTGAGTCATTGATGCCAAGCTATACCCGACCAGCACTACGCCTCTTCTTTTAAGGAAACAATACATTGTATGATATCAGAGTTTTCAGGCTACTTTAGGCTGATAGCCAGAGGAAGTTCACTGCAATAGAAAAATCTTTCAGCCAGTTATAGATCATAAGGTTATGTAATGCAATTTTAAAAGATGAGAGACAGGGGGTTTGAGTACCACTGTATGGGTTGTTATTCTCTAGTTACCAGTGAATGGGATCGGCATTATCCAGTAACCACCAGTTAATGTGGTCTCGGTTTGTCATAATCAGAACAGACCTCATATTTTAGTGTGAATGCAAGAATGGACTTTGCATTGTACTGTGGTCCACATATAAAGTAGGAAGATAAAATACACTTTTTAGATGTAACCTTCCTTACAAATTTTGCTTTGTTAAATTAATATTCCATTACCTTTCTACAACAAAAGACACATCTTGAAGCTTACAATCATTAACTAAAAGACTACTTATAACTCGGTTAAAATACAAATTCCTGGTTTAAAAAGCTATAATAGCTGAAACCTTCCCTTGTAGAAGAGAGATCACATTTCTATCACCAAGCAGATTTTAACCAAAACTTACATATCATCTAAATTCAGGTTTCTTTGTAAGTGCTGGACAGATTAAGTAGAGTTTTTTGCCAAAGTTGTAGCTATCAAGAGCAAGAGGTAGAGAGTGTAAAAGGCTAATTAGAAATTGTAATTAGAAATAACATATAATAGGTGGAATTGCATATGGTAAAATGTGTCTTCCTGTGTAGGTAATACAATTATTATCATAACAAAACTGTTAGGTACTTGCCTAAAATGCTTTCGGAGCTAAATCAAATTGAACTGATCTTCAAGAATGGAGAATTAATGTTAATTTGAAAAAATCCCTCCTGATTTACAGTGTTTTATTCACAGTAAACACTCCTTTAGCTGGTGATCACAATACATTACATATCGGAGGATCAAACTCACATACAATATTTCATAGTTGGGCACAGCCACTGATAAAATTATTTAACTCCCTAGGCTTCTTTACTATTTCATTGTTCTCTCTCACACCAGTTACTTTCATCCGCATGTTAACTATTATCTTGTGGGATAACAAAAGGCAAGGCTTAAGACAGTCATTATGCAAGTCAAATGCTAATAGAGGAATGGAGGTCCTACCTTTCTAAGGCTGAGTACACACTACAGTGTTTTCAGCCAATTATCTACCCAATCAAACGATAAACGACTGTTCAGCCTGATATTGCATTAGTGTGTACACTGTAAGAATGAACGATTATCATTCCAAAGCACATGATACCGTTTCATTTGATTCTTAAACTGGATTAAAAATGTCGTTCAACTATGGAACGATGTCGTTACAATTCTGCAGTGTGTATACACTCATGGGGTCTGAGTCACTAAGGAAAGTAAGGCAAAAAAAAAAAGAAGTAAATGTGTTTTGCGTGTACACTTAAATCGGCATGCTGGTCGGGACTTTTTTTTCTTTTAATCACTGGTAAAATCATTAAGGATATCGCATTGGGAGAAATTTTGTATAGTGTGTGCCCATCCTAACTTGTTGCACTACTACAACATCAGCCAGCTAAGCCAATTAACTGACTCTACTAATACTCCCTTCCATTAACCTCTATTGGTAAAGCTGGAAACATCTTTTTCACTCATCTTAAATGTGGCAGGCCTTAAGACCATGAAATGTTACCAAACAAATTGTACATTTAGAAAGTTAGGTCAACCTATGAGCTCATTATGGAAAAATACAATACACTTTTCCATGCCACACTGATTCCTGCAATATATCAGTCATGGATTACAAAAGGGAACTTTTTCAATAAAAAAAAACTTGGGACCAAAGTGTATTTGTTGAACACTTGCTATTGGATATGGGAAGCTACAGATTTCTACTGGCTCTAAGTTGAAGCTAACTTCCACAGATTTTGAGAACAAAGCAGAGATCTTTGCAAGCACCTGAGGTTTAATATTAAGGGGTCCATTTATCATTGGGGCAATGAGAATCATCATGTATAGCGGCATACCAATACAAATGTCCCTCCGCTTGAATTTACCATGGCAGGGCTCATTAGCGAGCCCCCTTCCCACACCCACCTAAACTAATTAAAACCTCTGTCACCAGCAGGTGCCAGCAAATGGAGGATCTGACCCCAGTGCCTAGTGCGCATGCTCAGCTAAGGTCGCGTATGTGCATTGCAATGGGACCCAGCACTGGCCAGAATCAGAATTCACCCTAGGGACTCCAATAACAAGTTAAACTGACGGGGTTAGTTTTTTAAGGTTAGGAGTGAAAACCAATGCTTTTCATGGCAAGTTACATTTGGGTCACATCGCACTCTCAATGACAGACTATTGGGACTTCAGTAACTTGTGTTAGACAGGTCAAGGCAGGAAATATTTGTGAAAAATAAATAGAATTTTAAGTAATGAAAAGAAACTGTAAATGTTTTTGAAGGCCCTTAATTGGAATTGAAATGATGAACTGTGAAGAGATTATCAAACTTGTGCTTGTAATGTTTTGATGAATAAGCCCAATACAAAAAAAAAATCAAATATTTTTTAGTACTGGATCCCTGAGAGGCTTTGAGAATACATGCCATCTTCAGATGGCCACAGAGAGTGCAACACAGCACATATTTAGAGGCCTTTTTCTAAGATGAGAACATTTGGCCAAAGGATGAGAGCCTGGTCATATTCACTGTCTGGTCCCAGAGATCGCTAGTGATAGATAGCTACAGAATAAGTGGCCAACATCTTTACAGTTAACTCAATATCTGGTAAAACTAATATTCTTCATTACTGCCATGGATTTCACCACTGAATAACTTATATTTAATGCAATATCTGGTTGCATTAATTCAACTTAAACATTTTTTTTCCAACAAATTGGTTAATGAGCAAATTAACTCACTCGTTTAGTTAAGCCTACTATCATCATCAGCATCACCATTTATTTATATAGCGCCACTGATTCCGCAGCGCTGTACAGAGAACTCATTCACATCAGTCCCTGCCCCATTGGAGCTTATGTGCCCCTGAACACTACTAGTGTTATACATACATACACACATTTGTGAATGACAAAGATAATTATGTACATTTTTGCTTTGCACATAATTGCAGTGCCAACATATAGAGAATGGAAGATGAATTAGCACATATTAATAAAATTATGAATAAGCAATTATGTTGTAAGCACCATGCTTTCATACTTCCTGCTTTATTCTCCACTCTGATTTTCTATTATGTCAAACACTAGGGGGTAAATGTATCAATATGCGGGTTCTTCAACACCCGCGTGTTCAGCCTCTTCCGCGATTAAATTTCAAGCTGCATTGTAAAGGGAAGTTAACCCTTTACAATGCAGCGCCGCTTGAAATTTAATCGCGGAAGAGGCTGAACACGCGGGTGTTGAAGAACCCGCATATTGATACATTTACCCCTAGCAGTAAAGAAGGTAAGTATATTTACCACATTGTTGAATACTGTGGATTACAAAGAGTTAAAAACACAGCTGGTGACCAAGTCAGGCTGCATGTCCAGCCATTTGAAATCTTATCTTTTAAAATATGTCATGGCCAGCTGTCCAGACAGCTGCTGTATTTGCCTAGGGTAATTACAGGAATGGTTGAGGTCCATGACATCTCTAACTCTACTTCTGCAAAAAGTATTTTATTCAAAGTGTGAGATTATCAAATAAGGTAGAGTGTAAACTATGACAAAAGTTAGGAAGTGTGGACAGAACAGTTTTGTAATAATAATATGTGAAAACTGAAAATCACAGAAAAATAAAAACACTCCCCCCTTCTGTTTGTATGTAAGAAAACCGCTGCCAAAGCAATAGGTAAACTAAGCACACAGAAAAAAAAAACCTCAAACTTACAGTATGCCACAAAATTAATAGAATCTGTTAAAGTAAACATGCGTATGGCTAAATCGATCCAGTAAATTAACATGGCATGCATAACACACAGCTAAGATTTTATAGTAGCATGGTATAACAAGTCAAATGAATATATTATGTACTTGACACGTATGGTTTTTGGGGGGTGGAGGGGGAAAGAGGCAGACTTTTTGCAGCATAGAATTAAAAAAAAGTAAATGCACTCTAAAAGTAAAAATGATGTATGGCAGAAATGTAAATATTAGTCTGTCTGTGTGTGTGGGTGTTAGGGAATTTAGACGGTAAGCCCCAATGAGGCAGGGACTGATGTGAGTGAGTCCTCTGTACAGCGCTGCGGAATTAGTGGCGCTATATAAAAAAATGGTGATGATGATGATGATTGTGCATGGTATGGCAAAACAAAGACCATGCATTTCAGATGCAACTGCCCCTTCAAATGCCTTCAAAAAGCCAATATGCTACATATATCCAATAAACCTCCATATCCTTACATTCCAGTATGCCTAGTCAATATGCCCATATAGTTTCATATATCCCTCATAGAGTATATGTGTTATAGACTCCAGTCACACCCTCCTTCCCCCATGACCCAGAGAGTTCTCACCTCAACTGTGTCAAATCCATTCCTTGGCAGCAGGTATAGTGGTAGTTGGCACGCCTTGCATGTTTTCTTACTGTACCTCACTCGCTCGTTAGTTATTTAAAAGAATCAAAATCTTGGGGAGTGTTGGGTCAGAACGTTTCTGGCTCTATTGGTCTCCAAAAAAATGAAAAATACACTGTGATAGTCGGAGTTCACCACGTGAAACTCTCAGATCACCAAGCAAAGATGTGAACCCAAACCATGAGACTTGGCTGGTAAGATATACCAAACTGTATTTTATGGTAATTTGAAAAAGTCTGGCAAATTGTAGTTAGGCCTCTGTGAACTTAAGAAAAAGTGCTTTTTAATAAAAAATCATGAGATTCCCTTTGGCCGCCATCATCATCATCATAATCATCATCATCATATAATTATATAGCACCAGCAGATTCCGTAGCACTTTACAATTGGGAACAAACAGTAATAAAAACAATACTGGGTAATACATACAGACAAAGAGGTAAGAGGCTCACAATATATAGAACAATGGTTTGATACACAAGGGCAAGTGTTACATCATATTGAATATTTATCCAGCCAGAATGCAAACTTTACAGAGCATTTAGTGGGCTGTATAATCAGTCACACAACTATATTGGTCAGAGGGTGTGGTGGTAATAGGGTAACCTAGGGAGATTAAGGCAACCCGGGACTGACACGGGAATAACCCTGCAAAAGTCCCGGGTCATCGAACCCAGGATTTTGCACTGACCCCCTTTCACACTAAGGGCTAGATTTACTAAGCTGCGGGTTTGAAAAAGTGGGGATGTTGCCTATAGCAACCAATCAGATTCTAGCTGTCATTTTGTAGAAGGTACTAAGTAAATGAAAGCTTGAAAACTTTTTCAAACCCGCAGCTTAGTAAATCTAGCCCTAAGCCTTTATCTGGATCGTGGGAGCTCATCCCGGCAAAAACCCGGGCTTTTTAGGCAGTGTGAATGGGATATAACAGTGTCGTTGAGGAATATTATAAGCTTGTCTGAAGAGGTGGGTTTTCAGAGACCGCTTGAAGGTTTGCAGACTAGAGGAAAGTCTTGTGGTGCGAGGGAGTGAACTCCATAAAGTGGGTGCAGCCCGAAAAAATGTTGTGTAACTGAGAATGGGAGGAAGTGATGAGGGTGGAAGAAAGACGAAGATCTTGTGTAGAACAGAGGTGTCGAGTTGGGATTTATTTTGAGACAAGTGACAAGACGTATGTAGGTGCAATTTTGTTGATAGTCTTGTATGTTTATTATTAATTTTATACTAGATTCTTTGAAAAACATGCAACCAATGTAGAGACTAACAGAGTGACTCAGCAGACGAAAAACGATTTGCAAGGAAAATCAATCTAGCCGCTGCATGCAAAATAGATTGGGGCTCGAGTCTGATTTTGGGAGAACCAATAAGGAGGAAATTACAATAGTCGATGCGGAAGATAATAAGTGCATGAATTAAAGTTTCTTGCAGTGTCTTGTGTGAGATATGTAAGTATTCTGTTTTTTAGATGTATGCAGCATGATGTAAATATAGAGTTGATGTGGGGAACAAAAGATAGTTGCGGGTCAAGGAATACACCAAGGCAGCGAGCTTGCGTGGTGGGATTTATGGTCATGTTGTCAACAGAAATAGAAATGTCAGGAAGGAAGCTTCTATTGTTGGGTTGGAATATTATTAATTCTGTTTTGAAAGATAAATTTGAGTTGGCTAGAGGACATCCAAGATGAAATGACAGAAAGACAATCAGTAACGCAAGACAACACAGATGGTGAGAGATCAGGAGAGGATAGATAAATTTATGTATCATTCGCACAGAGATGATACTGAAATCCAAAAGGAGCTTATTAGTTTTCCAAGAGAAGTGGTGTAGATAGAGAACAGCGGAGGACCTAGGACTGAGTCTTGTGGTACTCCAACTGATAAAGGAAGTGGAGTGGAGGTGGATCCACAGAAATTAACACTGAAAGAGCGAATAGATAAGTAGGATGAGAACCAGGATAGGACAGTGTCTTGAAGACCTAGGGATTGTAGCATCTGTATGAGGACATAGTGGTCAACAGTGTCGAATGCAGCAGAGATCCAGGAGAATTAGAAGAGCATAATCACCTTTAGTATTAGCTGTGATAAGATCATTGACAACCTTGGTCTCTGTGGAGTGTTGAGAGCGAAAGCCCGACTGAAGAGTATCCAATAGGTAGTTTGCAGAAAGGAAACGTGAGAGGCAAGTTTAGGCAATTCTTTCGAGAAGTTTGGAGGGGCATGGGAGCTGAGAGATAGGGCGGTAATTTGAGAGAATTTGGGTCAGAATTTTGTTTTTTCAGAATAGGAGTAATCACTGCGTGCTTGAATTGTGATGTAATGATACGAGAGAGAGAGAGAGAGAGATTACAAATTTTAGTTAGAGGTGGAATGAGCACACGAGACAAGGACCTACCAATTTGTGAGGGTAAGGGACCAAGAGGACAGCAGGTAGAGTAGGAAAATAAGAAGAGCGTAGAAACTTCCTCTTCATTTGTGGGATCAAATGTAGAGAGGGTGTCAGAGGATGCTGGGATGGAATTTAGTTGATTGCTAATTGAGGGGGATGATAACATTTCAAGTATGATCTTATCAATCTTGTCCTTGAAAAAGGAAGCAAGATCCTGATGATAGTCGGCAGGGTTTGGGGTTGGAGGATTGAGAAAAGATTTCAATATGTTAAAAATGCCATTTGGGGTTAGAAGCCTGAGCTTAGATGAGAGATCAGAAGCATGCTTGTTTAGCAGTGTTCAAAGCACTTCAATAGGAGTGCTTTGGGGTCAAGTGAGGTTAGAGAGAGCAGTTTTGTAACAGCATTGGAACGTGGATTAGCAATAGGGATGTTGAAATCACCCATGTTGATGATGGGGATGTCAGAAAATAAGAAGCGAGGGAGTCATGCAAAGAAGTGTTCAAGAAATTGATGGTGAGGTCCAGGGGGGCGATAGATCACATCGATACGCTTAGAGATAGGGATAAAAATCACAACAGTATCATCATCAACATTTATTTATATAGCGCCAGCAAATTCCGTAGTGCTTTACAATTGGGAACAAACATTAATAAGACAATACTGGGTAATACATACAGACAGAGAGGTAAGAGGACCCTGCTCGAAAGCTTACAATCTATAGGACAATGGGAGTTAGACACACAATGGGCATGTGCTTGCACAATGGACCAGCCAGACTGCAAAGGTAAAAGTACTGATTGGGCTGTGTGTGTTGTAATGTTGGTCAGAAGGTTGTTGTCTTGCGTTAGCAGTGTAGAGGATGGTAATAGGGTAATCTAGGGAAAATAAGATGATGGTTGAGGAATATCATAACCTTGTCTGAAGAGGTGGGTTTTCAGTGAACGCTTGAAGGTTTGAAGACTAGAGGAAAGTCTTACTGTGCATGGGAGGGAATTCCACAAAGTGGGTGCAGCCCAGAAAAAATCATAAGTTTTTTTTATGAGTGATCCAGTCACAGATTTCCACTATCAACTGTAATCTATGAATCAAACAAAGCAGTTCTGCTGTAAGGTAGTGGTTCATATTTCTCTCATATAGTTTAAGCTCCAAAATGTGTGTATATATACATATGTATTATATATTGTGTGAGTATTGTCTGGTGGTTCTTTCATTCAATAGGATTCACCAAAAGCTAGCTCTACAGATAGAATATTTTTTTGAGTAAGGCTATATACCCATTGAAATTGTGTTTGCCCTTGCTATTAAAAAACAAAACGCACGTTAAACACTTGTTAGCTTCATTGAGGAGCTCACTGTAGGCTCAATGGAATGTGGAACAGTATTACCAACAATAAAAACACAATAAAAAGCATGTAGTCAAATTATTATCCAGTGAAAGCATAGCTGTAGAAATAACTCTTGTTAAAGTATGAATTTGTTGTACTGCAATTAAACCAAAATGCAGAGAGTTAATGTTATGTGAACAAATTTGAATGCAATCATAAATGATACATTATGCAGAACAGTCTAGGTCTAAGTCTCTGAACCTTTCTTATGTGTACCACAAGTGGCACAGTCTCAGACATTTTCAAAGGTGAATTCAGCATGTTGAAGAAAATATAACATTAAGCAAAGAATAAAATATATAAAAAAAAAATACTATTTAGGGGTATTTTAAGACATTTAAATTTGAGTGTATTGGTATAAATCTACTCAGATTGGAGTACTTAGTATAAAGTCAACACACTATAGGGGGAAGTCTGCAAACATTTCTATCACACAGGTGTATATGTGAAAAAATAAGATGAAAACCCCCAGTCTAGACAACTAGAGGACACTAGACCACCCTGTGTTAAGTGCTGAAAATAGCTCTGTCTGAACATTGGGGTTTGTGTATTGGGCCTGTGGACATACAGTGCTTAGCAAGAATGAATGCTTAAATACTGGTGGGGGTCATGGTTTTCTTTTCTTTACACATTAAGTTACGCGCGCCACACATGCTGAAATATTGCAGCCAATATTGGACAATGGGTATATTGTTGAAGATATACTGCTACTGAAACATATGAAGTCTGAAAACTACTGTGATGCTTGATAATAATCTGATCTCAATTGCATCATTATTGGGCATACTGGTAAATGTGACTAAAATATGACAGCTGTGTGTGGTAATGTTTGGACCACACTAAGAGGCCCTAGTTGTTACAGAAAAATTCCAGGTGTCCTGTCCGTGCACCAAAAATCCTGTATCTTGGCAATTTGGGTGCTTACATGTGAGATTAAGCAAGCATGTGTTCCCAGAGTAATTAAGCCTAGAATATTCAGAGGGGGCCAGTGAATAGAGTGTAGATAAAAACAGAAGTAATAGGCTGGTTTTAGTAAGCACACTTCAAGCAGCTGAAGAATCTGGGAATTGGAGGAATATGTTGTGAATTATATGCAAACCTCCCAACTGTTCTAACTTAGGTGTGACACCCCGATTCATGTCTGCAAGAGGCATGGGGCTTAACAGGAAAGTGGGTGGAGTTTTGCCCACATCTGTCTATTTGTTGGCAGCATTTAGGAGGAAAAGGGGCGCTTCTTATTTTGTCCAGCTTTTGGGATTCTAAATGGTGAGAGGTATGTATGTATGTATGTATGTATGTATGTATGTATGTATGTATGTATGTATGTATGTGTCTTTCAGTTGATTATTAGTCTATCATTTCTATACTTCACTCTTCAACTCATCTTACAGAATACAGTTTCTTAGTGTTCCTGTAAAGCCCATGTAGTGGTTGAATATTTCTGAGGCCGAGCATCAGGATATTCTTGAAGCAGCCAAGCATAAAACAATTTAACTAGATCTCTAACTGGTAATTGCTTCATCTTCCCAAACAACAAACTCTGAAATATAAGCAACTTAAAGTGAACACATGGTAAACTGTTAGAGAGACTATTTTTTTTTTCTCAGTCATTGTTCAGTAGTTGAATATATAAATAGTAATGGTGACAGCTGCCATACTGTATCCTGAGCAGCTGCAACATGAAATATCAATCACAAACTCCAAAAGGTACTGCTCCCCCTAAAAAATGTAAAAAATTGTTATATGCAATATCGTTTGAACAAAGCATATTTATAGATGTCTGAATAGCCTAGAATATCTACAGAATTATCATACCAGTTATTTTATTAGGTTTATCATAAAAATCACAAGTAAGCTGCAGAATTCTACAGCAGTAAACTATGTGTGGCATTCCAGTATGCTCATTACAAGTAAATTGTTATTATCTTTTAGCCTTTGGTCTAAACCTCTTAAAAGATTAAGTAGATCTTTAGTTATAATTGCCATCGAGAATTTAACATGACTGAGGGATTTTACTCATAAAGATGGGATGATGCACAGACAGTGAGATAATCCTTTAACCTTTTTTGCTGCCACAGACATAACTCTTCAGTCTGTACATTTCATCACCATCATCATTTATTTATATAGCGCCACTAATTCCATAGCGCTGTACAGAGAACTCACTCACATCAGTCCCTGCCCCATTGGGGCTTACAGTCTAAACTCCCTAACACGCACACACACACACAGATTAGGGTCAATTTGTTAGCAGCCAATTAACCTACCAGTATGTTTTTGGAGTGTGGGCGGAAACCAGAGCACCTGGAGGAAACCCACGCAAACACGGGGAGAACATACAAACTCCTCACAGATAAGTCCATGGTCAGGAATTGAACTCATGACCCCAGTGCTGTAAGGCAGAAGTGCTAACCACTACGCCACCACTCTGTCCCTGATTTTTCTGCTCTTGTCCTCTAGGTGATGTGGCTTCCATATCACTTACATGAAGGGTGGAGGGGAGGGCAGATCTTGCTCCCTGGTGACATGGAAAAGCCCAGGGAGTAAATAGGTACACTCCTGGGGGTAAATTTATCAAGCAGCGGGTTTGAAAAAGTGGAGATGTTGCCTATAGCAACCAATCCGATTCTAGTCATCATTTATTTAGTACATTCTACAAAATGACAGCTAGAATCTGACTGGTTGTTACAGGCAACATCTCCACTTTTTCAAACCCGCTACTTGATAAATTTACCCCCTGGTAGCTTGATTACTCCCTGATGCAGATCCCTCTACCTGTGACAATGATACATTTTTTAAGCAAACAATGGACAGCAATGTTATTGGTTTTAAATTTAGTAGGACATCTACTTTCAGAAAATCCATGGTCTGCAATAAATGAGACTATAATCCAAATTTTATTGATGCATACAGACATGTGATAATGTCCTTGGTCACATGGAGGGTTAAAAGCTAAATTACAAGGAAAAACATTATATTATATTAAACGGGACACCTGAGGCCAGGGAGAGTGATTATTGTGGCACAGAAAAAGAAACAAAACAGGTACTTGCTAAAAAGTCATGAATTTTGTGATGTAGATCTTTGATAGAATATACTTCCTAATATGCAACATAGTCCAATAGGCTCCAAATGTACAGAAACTGTTAGGAGTGGGGGCTGACTATCACTACAGAAATGCTAAGCATGCTCCTGTTGCATGTGTCACATTGTAGGCTGTAGAGTAACACGGCCATGTGCCTAGCATGGCATGTGTAAGGCTGGGCTGGGCTGGTGACACAACAACAGGGAAACCAGCTGCTTTGTGTCTACCTGTCATAAGGTCAACCAGACTTGCCTGTTCAGCATGGGCCTGAATCCCCTGAGGGAATAGTGTCCCACAACCCCCAAAAAAAGACAGCACTATGGTGAAGCATTAGAGCACTCCCACGCCTAGCGGTTGTTGTGTAAAAAATGTTTTTAAAAAAGATTGAATTTCCCAGTGCACTACTGCTCCCATCCCTAAACTGCTCCAATATGCTAGCACTTGTAGAACTATGAGTACCAGCATACCCATTGCTGCTAGAGCATGCTGGAACTTGTACTAAAAGCGTCAGCATGCCCTGGGTCCGCTGGGACCTGTGGATTGTGGGAAACATATTTAATTAAATAAAATTGACAAAAAGAAAAGATTTTCTGCACTTAATTTGAGTTCCTGAAAAAAATAACAGCCACATCAGAAGATGCAGGTGGATACTGTGTTATTATATATACTTATTAACAGCAGAAACAAAGGCAGGAAGTATGTTTGTCTGCTGTTTGACTATGAGTAAGTTTACAAGCTTTATGTTTTAAGTGAAATCATTATTTTGAGGTCTGTGATTCATATAGCAAAGAGGAAATAAGATAACCAAAGTAGAATAAGAAGTAAAAATGCCTCATTCAGTTGCCTGCTGCTTTGAGGTGCATTCTAATGCAAAACCAGGACAGTCCATTAAGCCAGTTGGTCTTTAACTACCCTAAACATTCTTGGCCTGATTTATTAAGAAACGCAAGTCCTGTTGTGTGCTGTATTTTGCATGAAATTGCTCTGTGCAGGTTCAGAAACAGACTTTACGGCAGTGTACGCAAGTGCATGCAATTCAAGTATGAACGTAAATGACACTTCGGACAGCCTATATCAATCACCCCCACCCCCCTGCCAATCAATCACCCCCACCCCCCTGCCAATCGGGTGACAAGTGCGTGCGTATGCTCACCCGCGGAGGGTGGGTGAAGGGGTGTTAGGGGGAGGATGGTAGCAGTGTCATCACACACTGACAGACAGCCAGCTGATCAAGCGGAGGAGATCTAAACCTTAGTTAATCTGACGAGATTTAGAGCTTCCCTACTCACTCTGCAGGACTTTTCCACTGAGATGTCAGCAGTACCAGCACAGCTTAGGTAGGTATGCTGGTCTGGGGAGAGGGGGGAAAGGGGAGTGTCATAATGTGTCTGAGGGAGGTGTTATGATGTAGTTGGGGGGAGGGGGGGGCGTGCTGTTGCTGGTGTTATATTTCTGAATTTTTTTTGCAGTGTGGCAGGGCACATTATCCTGCTGAAAGAGACCACTGCCATCAGGGAACACCGTTGCCACAAAGGGGTGTACTTGGTTTGCAACAATGTTTAGGTAGGTGGTATGTGTCAAAGTAACATCCACATGAATGCCATGACCCAAGAGTTCCCAGCAGAACAGTGCCCTGAGAATAGATCTGCATCCACCAACTTGCCTTCTTCACATAGTTCATCCTGGTGTCATCTCCTCCCCAGATACACGACGCACATGCTCCCGGCCATCCACATGATGTAAAAGTAAGCGTGATACATCAGACGAGGCCACATTCCTCCACTGCGCCATGGCCCAGTTCTGGCACTCATGTGCCCACTATAGGCGCTTTTGGCGGTGGACAGGGAGCAGCATGGGCACTATGATCAGTCTGTGGCAAGATATTGAAAAGGGCATGTACAGTTTAACAAATCAAGCACTCAAGTGACAAGCAGTGCTAAATTTGTGGCTGAAGTGCTTGGTTTGTTTGGGCCCACACAAGACAAGCTAACAATAGCTTAGCTGCCTTACATTATTAAACCATGTCTGATCGTGCTGCATCTTTAATCTCAATCTTCTCTGTGGATACCTCCCTCTCATCTCCGAAGAACTGCCAAACTTATGTAGACACAGGAATGGAGATTACAACTGGAGTGGCAATAGATTTGCTTCAGTCAGACTGTGACACGTAACATGTGGGCAGCCTGGAATATGTCATGTTGGAATACACTGCAATGAACAGAGATTTAAACTAATATATAGACGCAGTTGAGGAGGCTGCACTTAAGTTAAAATGTGACCCACCACCCGGATTTAAGAGCTTGTACACGAGAGATACACTGCACTTCAGAAGAAAAATACAGAGGAGGCCTGAGGCAGAACGATACATTTTAAAGTTTAAAGAACAGCTAAGAGACCTGAGAAAACAAATGGGTGTGTTACTGGCACCTGCAGACTAAACTTTGGAAGATGATGATGAGGAGATTGCTGTCACCCTGAGCACATGGCCGGTACAGTAAAACTGAGAATAAATCATTAAATCAGTTATGGTTCATTTGATCGCTCCACCCGTTCCGTGGATAACTGGGGTAATTCTACAGCTAATACATGGACAGAATGAAACGGGCAGTCATGTATAAGGAGAACCTCAAAGGTGGGAAAGGGATCCCGGATATCCCCACCATGCTGCGAGCCTTCTTTGTCTACAACTTCATCCGCAGAACTTTTACTGAAAAGAACATTTGCTCTGCTGGGAAGTCCATGTCTTGCTTTTTCCTCCTGCCTCTTTGGAGGACCCTTGGTTGGGACAAGTGGGACAGCTCCTTCCCTTACAACTGGACTACACCTTGGTTTAACCTGGATGTTGGACAATTTGTGAGGGAGCACCATCTGGAGGGACTTAAACCAGATTTGTGGAAGCCAAAAACTGTCCACAAGCTCATCAGAGCTAAAGACATTATGGAGTCTGTTCCAGGGCTCCCTGCTGCAGAAACAAAACACGTGTGGGAGAATGTGGCCTCTAAGAGGCTGACTAATAGACACAAAGACATTGCATGGATGGCTATCCAGGGGGGTCTGCCTCTCAGGACATTCATGCACTCCCGGACAGTGTGCCCAGAACTTGCCTTTCATACCATTCTGTATTTTATGGATTATTTTGTGGGAGCCACACCACTGGGGCAATCCAGGAGGCCTGGCGCCTTATGAACTGCTTTAAGGATGCTATTTGGCTTGCCTGGATTTGCCTCATCTTGAAAAGGGAGAAGATGACCATCCAAGACTGTCGCAGGCTGATACACAGCCTGCTAAGAGACTATAACACCATTGACAGACCTGAGGAAGATAATTAATTTTTTGTCTCCCTCTTCTCCTTCTCCCCCTATGTGTCTGTTTATTGAATAAACCCTTGTGCTTGTGTCTCTCCCTCCCTTACCCCCTCCAACCCATTCCCCATCACTGTTTTAAGTTTTGTTGAATGTTTTGCCTTAATTTTTGCACTCTTCCCTATATTTATGTCTGTCTCAATAATGCTTCGGTCTTCTGTGTACTGCTGTGAATCCATTTTGATAACACAGTACAATGTGACTGCAGATTTAGACCAAGCCTGCCAGCCCTATTATTTCTATTTCAGCAATGACAATTAGCAATGGAGCTCTCCTCTCTGTGTGTTACCTATATAACACCGTACAATGTGACTGCAGATTTAGAACACCATGCCTGCCAGCCCTATTATTTCTATTTCAGCAATGGCAATTAGCAATGGAGCTCTCTTCTTTGTGTGTTACCTATATAACACCGTACAATGTAACTGCCGATTTAGAACACCAAGCCTGCCAGCCCTATTATTTCTATTTCAGCAATGACAATTAGCAATGGAGCTCTCCTCTCTGTGTGTTACCTATATAACACCGTACAATGTGACTGCAGATTTAGAACACCAAGCCTGCCAGCCCTATTATTTCTATTTCAGCAATGGCAATTAGCAATGGAGCTCTCTTCTTTGTGTGTTACCTATATAACACCGTACAATGTAACTGCCGATTTAGAACACCAAGCCTGCCAGCCCTATTATTTCTATTTCAGCGATGACAATTAGCAATGGAGCTCTCCTCTCTGTGTGTTACCTATATAACACCGTACAATGTGACTGCAGATTTAGAACACCAAGCCTGCCAGCCCTATTATTTTTATTTCAGCAATGGCAATTAGCAATGGAGCTCTCCTCTTTGTGTGTTACCTATATAACACCGTACAATGTGACTGCAGATTTAGAACACCAAGCCTGCAGCCCTATTATTTCTATTTCAGCAATGACAATTAGCAATGGAGCTCTCCTCTCTGTATGTTACCTATATAACACCGTACAATGTGACTGCAGATTTAGAACACCAAGCCTGCCAGCCCTATTATTACTATTTCAGCAATGGCAATTAGCAGTGGAGCTCTCCTCTTTGTGTGTTACCTAGATAACACCGTACAATGTGACTGCAGATTTAGAACACCAAGCCTGCCAGCCCTATTATTTCTATTTTAGCAATGACAATTAGCAATGGAGCTCTCCTGAATGTCACTGGAGACTTTGAAGAACACTGCTACACCTCCTCTTTCTTTTCTAATAATGACGCTGTTCAACTGCACTAGAGACTGCCAAGAACTGTGCTACCCCTTCTGTGTACCTCTGTGAAATGGTGCTGGATCGCTGTAGAGGGCGGTACTTATGGAATCCAAAACTCACGAGATCCAACGATGTAACAATGACTTTTTCCCTCGTTTTCAATTCCGAGGGCGCCACGAAAGTACCGAGCTGGCTAGGCCCGGTACTCGGATCTGCTAAGTTTAGGTGTGTTCAGTTCTTGGGAAACCGAGCCTTAGCATCTCTACTTTAAATCCGGAAATCACACTGTTGCCATGATTTACAACGGTGGTAGTCATTAAAACGGCGTTTTAAATGTCCGCCCCACCGCCTGGATTACATTATCCAGCCGGTGGGCCAGGTATTGGCTTTAAAAGCGCCGTTTTTACTCGGGCCATTCCAACCGACGTCATTTGTCACTGTACATATTTGTTTCGGTAGCATTTTAGATGTGGAGGCGATTGAAGCTGTTGGATACAGTTCCTGTCTCTTATATGGTAAGTACATATTTTGATTTTGTTGGTGTAATGGTAATCATTACTGTTTTGTAGTTATAAACTATGTCGGCATTTAAAGTGTCGATAAATCCTACCATACCCAATTACAACTGCTGGCAATCGGAATATATAGGAGGCGTGTCAGTAATGTACCATGTCTTTTTAAAGGCAAGTCTGCATTTTTATGTTATCAGCATTAGTGTAATAGGAATGGTTTTGTCGGGATACAATTTGTTGCGATTATAAGTATCGCCAACATGACTACCACTGGTTCTAAAACCTTTCTATCATAGCAAGCATTAACCTTTTCAGCAATTTGTGCTACAGTAGCTCTCCTGTGGGACTGGACCAGACGGCTAGCCTTTTGCTCCGCACTTGCCTCAATGAGCTTGGGTGCCCATGACCCAGTTGCCAGTTCACCGGCTGTCCTTGCTTGAACCACTTTTGGTAGGTACTAACCATTGCATAACGGGAAGACCCCACAAGACCTGCCGATTTGGAGATGCTCTGACCCAGTTATCTAACCATCCCAATTGGCCCTTGTCAAAGTCGCTCAGATCCTTATATATGCCCATGTTTCCTGCTTCCAACGCATCAACTTCAAGAACCAACGTTTTAAAAAAAACACAAATTGCTTTCACTTTACTTTCCTTGATGAATCAGGCACTCTATGTTTCTGTATAGGCTTTTGGTAATTTCAAGAATAAAACATTTTTGTATGCAGCACTGGCTAAAATATGCATTTCAATTTTAAAATTAAATACATATTTCATTTTAAAGGAGAGCCTTACCTGGCTAAATGGTAAGTCACTATTACTGCTCTCTGCCAGTTACTATTACTGCTCTCTGCCAGTATCTCCGGGACAGAGTAACACTCAGCTGTCTCGGCAACAGGTAATTTTTTTTATTGCCTCGATACAGTTATGGCTGTAATAAAACATAAATTATCCCCTGTCCTAAAGTTGTGAGAGAAACATCAGCTGCCTGTAATAGAGTGGGGAGAAAATTAAAAGTTGCCTTATACAAGAGAGCCATCAATAGGATATTTAGAGATAAATTTGTGATTGTGGGAAGAATTTTTCAGTTATGCCATTGAAGAATTCTGTACCCAGCCTATTTTGGCCTTTTCTTTTTTTAATCAGGTATTATTTTATTGAGTTTTAACAAACAAACAAAATTAAAGACAAATCATAAAATTACATAACATTCGTCAGCCGTTATTCAGAGCACTGCAGTGAGATCAATGCGGGTGTAGATATTGGTATGGATACAAAATAGTACAAAATTATATAAAGTAGAGTAGAGGGAGCAGGTCCAGATGTGACTAGGCAAGTACATATGAACATAAGTAAATAAATGAGTGCACAAATGCAATGCGAATACCAACAGCAGAGGCACCACTAAAAGATATCAAGTATATTAGAGCCAGTTTAATAGGGTTTGTTTAACTTAGTCCAAGCCACTCGGGGCTCTATCGCTATATTAGCTAGCATCCTGAACCACCCTTTTACGTCTATACTTGGATTCATACCATTAAGACCAAACCTCATGATTTTTGTGCTCAGCCCTTCGTAAAGTATATGTGTATCTCTCATGGTCCATGGTCTCATTTACCAAGGCCCTCCAATTGTGAAAATCTGGTTTTTCAATTGCAAGCCAGTTACGTGCTATAACAACCTTTGCCAAAGTAAGTGCTATAAAAACAAATTCGTACATGGGTACATTTAATTTATCCTCTAGTGGTATCCCGAATAGACATAGCTTAGGTTCCAGAGGAGGGACTCCAGGCACAACCCTAGCAATTCATTTCCATATTCTTTCCCAGAATTCATGAACCACCCGACATTCCCATAGCAAATGCCAGAAGTCGCATCCTGGCTGAGTACACTTAGGGCACTTAGTGTTCCGGGTCTTATTTATTGTTGCCAGAGAGGTTGGAGTATGATATACCCTGTGTAAAATATAAAAGTGAATTTGCTGGAAGCGAACCGAAGATGTGTCGATTTTAATGCTTTTAAGGATATCACACCACTCCTCCTCGTCAATTGTGCCAATATTAGATTCCCACTTTACTTTTAGAGGACATAAACTGTTACTAGACTGATTGTCACTCGCCGGACCGTGGGTGCCTCTTCCCGGACGTTTGGGGGCCGTGGCCGTCCGCCGTCCTGGGGGTCTGCGCGTGCGCAGCCCTTTTCTATACTTCGGTGTGTACCCCTTTGGCTTGGTTGGCAGATCGGGCGACCTCCCTGTGTTGGGCGCCTGTGGTCACTGCCGCGTTGCCTGGTCTTGGAGTCTCATTCCTCATGAGTCTCTGAAGGTGTTCCTGTATTACTTGTGTATTCAGTGCTGCTGATTCCTGTGGTTTCCAAACCACTTCTACTACTGTGGTTCCATACCACGTCTACCATCAACTTTATCATCATGACTGTTTGCTGATTCCTATCCGCTGCCTCCGTGCACTACAGTCTTCTACACCACTTCAACGTTATTTTATATCAATGTGACTGTTTGCTCATTGCTATCCGCTGCCCCCGTGCACTCCAGCTTTTACCTCACTCACCTGCTTCTCATCAAGTCTGTTTGCTGATTTCTATCCGCTGCCTCTGTGCACTACAGTCTCCTGCTTGCAACTCGCCTGTGTTCAACATCGTGACTGCCAGCTGACTACTATCCGCTGCCTCTGTGCACTACAGTCTCCTGCTTGCAATTCGCCTGTGTTCAACATCGTGACTGCCAGCTGACTGCTATCCGCTGCCTCTGTGCACTACAGTCGCCTGCTTACAACTCGCCTGTGTTCAACATCGTGACTGCCAGCTGATTACTATCCGCTGCCTCCGTGCACTACACTCTCATCTCATCTTTGCTGTGACTTCCTCGAGACTGCCGCTTTTCATTACCATCTGCTACACTTCGTGATCTACAGTTCCTGCCCTGCGCTGCACTCCTGTTTCCCATCGCTGTTGGTTCCTGTGGTTGCTACTGGTTACCTCCGTGTGCCGCTGAGTCCTGCCGCTGTGGTCAGCGCTATCGTCCATCTCCTGCTGATCCACTCTCCACGCCTTCACGTGTTCCACTGGCCTCTACCCTCCTGTCAGCATTGGATTTGTATCTCTTCTACTACCCTCTGCTGGATCATCTCCATTCTCCTGGGTTTCCTATGAGTCCAGTTCCACGTGTTGCTGACTCCTGTGGATTCGTGTCCCTGTCGGTCTACTCACCTGTGCGCTGCACCTGCTAGACCGCTGCTTCACCTATCCAGGGACTTCCTATCCAGTCGGTCTCCAGCCGCTCAGGTACCGCTGCAATCCCATCTGACTGCTACTGCTGAACCACGGTATGCATACTTCTCATTGACTGTGCTGTGTATTGCATATCTTGCTGGACTGTGTTTGGTTCTCTCTGGAGTTTGCTGTCCGCTGAGTCTATTGCCATCATTGACTGTGTTATCATTGTGCTGGACTACTTCAAGAGACTTTCTAGATTGCAGACCTGATCAGTCATTTATATATATGTATATCCATATTGTGCATATTACTGTGGATCGTGTATAAGGTGCCTGTGTATATCCTGTGTTGCAGTCTTCCCCCGTGCACCTCCTCACATATATATTCAGTGGTACAACTTGCTGATGTCAGACCACTGACTCCTGTTTACAGTTTCACCTGTTCCAGTATCCTCTCACATAGCAGTGGTACAACTTGCTAACGCAGACCACTGACTCCCCGGATACCTCCATTTGGATTCCATTCCTTCACTCAGACAGCGGTACAACTTGCTATCCGCAGACCGCTGACTCTCATCACCTCCTCGTTTCTGTTGGACATTCCTCCTCACTATAACAGTGGTACAACTTGCTACCGCAGACCACTGACTACCTTCACGTGTCCTTGGTCCATACAGTTCCTCGTGTATTACTACCTCCATATTGCCAGTGCTGCTAGTCATAGACTTTCCTGAGCATCTCATCATCTGCTATTTCCTGTTCCGTGATCACCCTGCTACCAGAGTACCATATTACCACCTATACTGCTCTGGTAAGCCTATCATCTGGTGATCCCTGGGTAAAGACTCCTAGTGCCCGTGACAGTAAGATCAGGCCATGACAGACCCAGATACGGAACCTACTGCTAAAGAGATGCTGCAGCATCTGGTCAGCCGTGTGGAGCAACAGGATGCTCGCCAACAGCTGTTACTTCAATGTTACCAATCATTAACCTCCCAAGGAACATCTGGACAGACTGTTACAGCTAATATTGAAGCTCCTGTGCTTTCCTCCGTTTCCCCATTGCCATCCCAGGTGTCTACAGCTCCTACGCTTCACCTGCCTACTCCGTCAAAATATGACGGGGACCCCAAAACTTGTAGAGGTTTCCTTAACCAATGTTCAGTCCATTTTGAACTCCAACCTCAAAATTTTTCTACCCATCGTTCCAGAGTGGCCTATCTTATCTCATTGTTTTCGGGTCAAGCCCTGGCTTGGGCCTCCCCCCTGTGGGAAAGAAACGATCCAATTCTACAAGATAGTGCCAAATTCATTTCCACATTCCGAAGTGTGTTCGATGAACCAGGTCGTGTGACCTCCGCTGCTTCCAGCATCCTCCGTCTGCGACAAGGATCTCATACTGTAGGCCAGTACGTCATTCAATTTAGGATCTTAGCCTCTGAACTTCAGTGGAACACTGAAGCCCTAGTTGCCGCCTTCTGGCAGGGGCTTTCCGATAAAATTAAAGATGCACTGACTACCCAAGAGCTTCCTTCGTCACTTGAAGATTTGATCTCTCTTTGCCATCGTGTTGATATGAGATTTCGTGAAAGAGAGGCTGAGAAAACGACTTCTGCTAAAGCACCTTTTCGCTCTAACCCTCAATTTCGTCCAGTGTCACCCGCTGTGATTCCCATGGAGATTGGACGTTCCAAGTTATCTTCTGAGGAGAGGAAACGAAGAGTCAAGAATAGACTCTGTATCTATTGTGCTGATTCCACTCATGTCCTCAGCTCCTGCCCTAAGAGATCGGGAAATGCCAGGCCCTAACTAGTTCTGGAGAGGTGAAGTTAGGGTCCCTGGAGTCCTCTCCATCGTCTATGAAATCTAAAGTCTGCGCTTTTGATGTGACTATTTCCTTTGCTACCAAGACCTTTGAGTCACAGGCATTGATTGATTCCGGAGCAGCAGGAAATTTTATTTCCAAATCGTTAGTTAATCAATGGTCTCTACCAATGATTACCTTAAAAACTCCCATTACTGTGACGGCTATCGATGGATCACGTCTCATCAACGGTCTCATCACCCAGAGTACGTCTCCAGTAACCCTTCAGATTGGTGCTCTGCATCATGAAGAGATATCGTTTTTAATTCTTCCTGTTACGACAAGTCCGATTGTCCTAGGCCTTCCATGGCTTCAGTGTCACTCTCCCCAGATTGACTGGCGCACCCCTCAAGTCACGTCTTGGGGGCCTGAATGTCACCATCATTGCCTTTCCCAAGTCATTCCTCTCAAGGTACAGCAAGCTTCCATTTCAGCTATTTCACCGGGACTCCCTCCTCAATATGCTTCATTTACCGATGTTTTTGATAAAGCTCAGTCTGAACGTCTTCCTCCTCATCGTTCTTGGGATTGTCCGATTGATCTTCTTCCTGGCAAGACTCCTCCCAGAGGCTACATCTGAATATATACGGGAGAACCTCCAGCGTGGGTTCATTCGACCTTCCACCTCGCCCGCTGGAGCTGGGTTCTTCTTTGTCAAAAAGAAGGATGGATCATTACGCCCTTGTATAGATTTTCGTGGACTCAATGCCATTACTATCAAGAACCGGTATCCCATTCCGTTGATCACTGAGCTATTTGACCGCATTAAGGGAGCCCGTATTTTTACTAAGTTGGATCTTCGTGGTGCTTACAATTTAATCAGAATCCGTTCCGGTGACGAATGGAAGACGGCGTTTAACACCAGAGACGGGCATTACGAATATCTGGTAATGCCTTTCGGGCTATGTAATGCCCCCGCTGTTTTTCAGGGCTTCATCAATGAGATTTTTCGGGACTTATTATATGTATGTGTCGTCGTCTACCTGGACGACATATTGATTTTTTCACAGGACCTGCCTTCTCACCACCAACATGTGGCAGAAGTCCTCTCCAGGCTACGGAAAAATTCATTGTTCTGTAAATTAGAAAAATGTTCATTCGAATTACCCCAGATTCCATTCTTGGGGTATATTGTTTCCGGAGTTGGTCTGAAGATGGATCCTGACAAAGTAAATGCTGTACTACATTGGCCCCAGCCAACTACTCTTCGTGCCATCCAGCGTTTTTTAGGTTTTGCCAATTACTATAGACGCTTCATTCAAGACTTTTCTTCCATTGCATCTCCTATTGTGGCCCTGACTCGTAAAGGGGCTAATCCTAAGCAATGGTCTACTGAGGCTATTCAAGCCTTTCAAACATTAAAAGAGTCCTTCTCTTCGGCTCCAATCCTTCGTCAGCCTGATGTGACACTCCCTTTTTTCCTAGAAGTAGATGCCTCTAATGTGGGCTTAGGAGCTATTCTCTCCCAACGCTCGGAACAGCAAAAATTCCACCCTTGTGCCTTCTATTCTCGGGGTCTCCTACCCGCAGAGAAGAATTATACCATCGGAGACAAGGAATTACTGGCTATCAAAGCCGCATTAGAGGAATGGAGATACTTGTTGGAGGGAGCTCGCCATCCGGTGACGATCTTCACGGATCATAAGAACTTGTCATATCTCCAGTCTGCCCAATGCTTGAACCCTCGTCAAGCAAGATGGTCTCTTTTCTTTTCCCGTTTTGAATTAATAATTACCTTCAAACCAGCTGCCAAGAACAAAAAAGCTGATGCCTTATCTAGAGCCTTTGCTACGTCCTCTGATATAGAAGAGGTTTCCAACCATACCATTCTAGACCCCAAATGTATCTCACTGGCTGCTTCATCCACCAAAACGCTACCATTTGGGAAGACCCTCGTGCCTCCTACTCTAAGGAGGAAAATCCTTTCGTGGTTCCATGCCTCTCGTTTTTCTGGACACGCCGGTGAACACAAGACTTTTGAGATCCTCTCTCGAAGTTACTGGTGGCCTTCAATGAGGAGAGACGTCAAAGAGTTCATTGCTTCCTGTGAATTATGTTCGCAATTCAAATCCTCCCGCAGAACCCCAGCAGGGTTGCTGCGACCACTACCCATTCCGTCCAAACCATGGACCCATATTAGTATGGATTTCGTTACTGACTTACCACCTAGTAAGAACCATAACACTATTTGGGTCGTAGTGGACAGATTTTCGAAGATGGCTCATTTCATCCCTCTGTCTGGTTTGCCTTCCTCGTCTATCCTGGCTGAACATTTCATTAAAGAGATCTTCCGTATCCATGGATGTCCATCTGAGATTGTGTCTGATAGAGGAGTACAATTCGTGTCCAGATTCTGGCGAGCCCTTTGTAAAACCTTGGGCATACGATTAGCACTCTCATCTTCTTACCATCCACAATCCAATGGACAAACCGAACGTGTCAATCAAGATCTTGAGACTTTTATAAGGATATTTTCATCAGCCAATCAAGACAACTGGGTAGAGTTACTCCCTTGGGCTGAGTTCGCCCATAACAACATGTACCATGAGTCATCATCCAAAACTCCATTCTTTGTGGTCTACGGTCACCATCCGTCTTTTCCGGAATTTCCTGCCCTCCCGCCCACCCAAGTTCCTGCGGTGGAGACTGTTTGTCAGACCTTTAAAAATATCTGGTCTCAGGTTAGAACCTGTTTGAAGAAGACATCTGTCAAATATAAATCTTTCGCTGATAAGAAGAGGCGGGCTATTCCACCACTAAAAATTGGAGATCGTGTCTGGTTATCCACAAAAAATATTCGTTTGAAGGTTCCATCCATGAAATTCGCCCCTCGTTTTATTGGTCCATATAGGATCATTCAAGTTATCAATCCAGTATGTGTGAAACTCCTTCTTCCTAAGAGTCTTCGGATTTCTAATGCCTTCCATGTATCTTTGCTCAAACCTCTTATTATCAACCGTTTTTCAACTCCTCCCTCAGCTCCGCAGCCAGTTCAAGTCCATCAGGAGGAGGATTTTGAGATTACCGAGGTACTAGATGCAAAAATTTCGCGAGGAGTCCTCCACTTCCTCGTTCATTGGAAGGGCTTTGGTCCTGAGGAGCGCTCTTGGATCAAAGCTGAAGATCTTAATGCTCCTGCCCTTTTGAAGAAGTTTTACTCCAAAAATCCGGACAAGCCCGGTTCCAGGCGTTCTGTGCCCACCTTTAAAAGGGGGGGTACTGTCACTCGCCGGACCGTGGGTGCCTCTTCCCGGACGTTTGGGGGCCGTGGCCGTCCGCCGTCCTGGGGGTCTGCGCGTGCGCAGCCCTTTTCTATACTTCGGTGTGTACCCCTTTGGCTTGGTTGGCAGATCGGGCGACCTCCCTGTGTTGGGCGCCTGTGGTCACTGCCGCGTTGCCTGGTCTTGGAGTCTCATTCCTCATGAGTCTCTGAAGGTGTTCCTGTATTACTTGTGTATTCAGTGCTGCTGATTCCTGTGGTTTCCAAACCACTTCTACTACTGTGGTTCCATACCACGTCTACCATCAACTTTATCATCATGACTGTTTGCTGATTCCTATCCGCTGCCTCCGTGCACTACAGTCTTCTACACCACTTCAACGTTATTTTATATCAATGTGACTGTTTGCTCATTGCTATCCGCTGCCCCCGTGCACTCCAGCTTTTACCTCACTCACCTGCTTCTCATCAAGTCTGTTTGCTGATTTCTATCCGCTGCCTCTGTGCACTACAGTCTCCTGCTTGCAACTCGCCTGTGTTCAACATCGTGACTGCCAGCTGACTACTATCCGCTGCCTCTGTGCACTACAGTCTCCTGCTTGCAATTCGCCTGTGTTCAACATCGTGACTGCCAGCTGACTGCTATCCGCTGCCTCTGTGCACTACAGTCGCCTGCTTACAACTCGCCTGTGTTCAACATCGTGACTGCCAGCTGATTACTATCCGCTGCCTCCGTGCACTACACTCTCATCTCATCTTTGCTGTGACTTCCTCGAGACTGCCGCTTTTCATTACCATCTGCTACACTTCGTGATCTACAGTTCCTGCCCTGCGCTGCACTCCTGTTTCCCATCGCTGTTGGTTCCTGTGGTTGCTACTGGTTACCTCCGTGTGCCGCTGAGTCCTGCCGCTGTGGTCAGCGCTATCGTCCATCTCCTGCTGATCCACTCTCCACGCCTTCACGTGTTCCACTGGCCTCTACCCTCCTGTCAGCATTGGATTTGTATCTCTTCTACTACCCTCTGCTGGATCATCTCCATTCTCCTGGGTTTCCTATGAGTCCAGTTCCACGTGTTGCTGACTCCTGTGGATTCGTGTCCCTGTCGGTCTACTCACCTGTGCGCTGCACCTGCTAGACCGCTGCTTCACCTATCCAGGGACTTCCTATCCAGTCGGTCTCCAGCCGCTCAGGTACCGCTGCAATCCCATCTGACTGCTACTGCTGAACCACGGTATGCATACTTCTCATTGACTGTGCTGTGTATTGCATATCTTGCTGGACTGTGTTTGGTTCTCTCTGGAGTTTGCTGTCCGCTGAGTCTATTGCCATCATTGACTGTGTTATCATTGTGCTGGACTACTTCAAGAGACTTTCTAGATTGCAGACCTGATCAGTCATTTATATATATGTATATCCATATTGTGCATATTACTGTGGATCGTGTATAAGGTGCCTGTGTATATCCTGTGTTGCAGTCTTCCCCCGTGCACCTCCTCACATATATATTCAGTGGTACAACTTGCTGATGTCAGACCACTGACTCCTGTTTACAGTTTCACCTGTTCCAGTATCCTCTCACATAGCAGTGGTACAACTTGCTAACGCAGACCACTGACTCCCCGGATACCTCCATTTGGATTCCATTCCTTCACTCAGACAGCGGTACAACTTGCTATCCGCAGACCGCTGACTCTCATCACCTCCTCGTTTCTGTTGGACATTCCTCCTCACTATAGCAGTGGTACAACTTGCTACCGCAGACCACTGACTACCTTCACGTGTCCTTGGTCCATACAGTTCCTCGTGTATTACTACCTCCATATTGCCAGTGCTGCTAGTCATAGACTTTCCTGAGCATCTCATCATCTGCTATTTCCTGTTCCGTGATCACCCTGCTACCAGAGTACCATATTACCACCTATACTGCTCTGGTAAGCCTATCATCTGGTGATCCCTGGGTAAAGACTCCTAGTGCCCGTGACACTGATGATATTTAAGCTCCGCATACACAGAGGAAATGACTCTCCGACCCTTCATACTTTCTAACAGAATTCTAATTGGGGAAATAGGCATTAAAATTGGGGAATACCCAAATTGTGACTAGGTAGCGTGTCTAATTTGCAAATAGCGAAAGAAAGCCCTCTGACGAAGTCTCTTTTAAATTGATCAAAAGATTTGAACCGATTTGTTTCATAAAGCTGACCTAATGAAGCCACCTGCAGATGCCGCCAGAAACCAAAACAGTCCCCGCTCAATTTACACAATTCAGGTAGAGTATCATTATGCCATATCGGAGTATCTGCATCCACTCCTTTCCCCCCCCAAGGATTTTATATTTTGGCCTTTTTAATTGCATCCACACATTAAGGGCCTCATTTAAGGTTAGAAGTAAAGCAAATAATTTACTTGTGGACAAACAATGTTGCAGTGCAAGCTGAGAAAATTCAAACAAAACAAGAAACAACAACCTTCTCCCCTAATCCCCCTTCCCCAAGGGGAAGAAAAATACAACAAAAACCACATTCCCAAGCTACAACAATACACTAACATACCAAATGCAGAAGATCAACTTAAGCCAGCAATGGTTTACACGGATCTGTACAGTACAATGAAACAGGTATAAGCTGGGTGCACACTGAAATAAAGTTCACACAATCGAGCCATCATATACAACATCTTAACCAAATGAGTGCATAGGCATACATGGGAGTGTGCATGTAAATAAGGTACAGAGCCAATACAACAATAAGAAAACAAAACAACAGGACCGGGTACCATGGAGGGATTACCATGGGAATCCTCAGACAGAGACAGCAAAGCATACCTTGACTTAATACATTGAGACCATATTTTATAATATTTATGCATGGAGTTCCTGGTCGTGTGGATATGACGTTCATGGCCAACTGTGTCGATCACTAGGGCAACCAAAGAACCAAAGGTGGGGTCATCAACAATCATCCATTTTATAGCTATAGTATTTTTAAACAGCAATTTAGAGTTGAACTAGGACATGTGCCCTACAAACTCTAAATTGATCTGCACATTTTAAATTTGCCACTCCCCTGCAGTGGAACATTCCAAGGTGCAAATTTTTATTTTGCTTTGCACCCCTATCTAAATAGGCCCTAAATGTCAAACTTTTACACACACTTATATGTGAATATTATTTGTTGTTCTCTTATACACTTTGCATTTTAGGATTGATAACTAGTGATCCTGAAAGATGCACCAAATCTATCTTTAAATCAGTACAATTATTTCACAAAATATGGTTCCGTTTGATCCTGGTGTCGAAGTCAGCAAATTGGATAAAGTCATTTCAATTGATATCGAGCAAACTTGATCGTCTTTGTCTGAAATTATGTGTAGAGCACGCTACGGCGTGGAAGGGCGTATTCAGCCGCAACGCGTGGCAATAACTTTAGTATACATTCGCACCAACACACACATTTGTAAATAATACGCATTAATCGTAGTTGCAACACATAGTTATTTATGTAGAAATATAGTAGTGTTTATGTGTAATATTATAAGTTATATACATATTAGTGATACATATGGTTCAGGTTAAAAGAAATGTGTCATGTCTAATATCATATTAATCCCTTTTACATCAGCAGCTGTTCGGTGCATTCGGCAAAGAGATCGCACATTGCATACTCTAGTTATTTATGTTAGGGAATAAACCTTTAATATGATATTAACTGTCAAATGTTAATGGACTGATTGTAATTGAAGTTTGGCGGGAAGAACAGAGCAGTTTGGCGGGAAGAACAGAGCTCATCCCTTGGAGAGACCCCCACCTTTGGATTCCTTAGATTGAATCAGCCTATGATGTGTAACCCCCTGGACCCTCCTGATGCATAGACCAATAGAAGCAAGCTATACCACCTGCATTGTTTCACTGTATCTCTGTTTGCATATAAGCAGTAGCTCTCATGCAGTGTTCAGTCACCTAGACCACAGATTTCAGGACTGAATAACTGTACACTGGATCCAGAACGCCTGCGATAAGTAACGGCTGTACTTACTATTATTTCACTTGAATTATTCTGCTACCTTTTGAGAATAAATATTTGTGCGTTGGAAACACAAATTGAGATTCGACAATCGTTATTGGATAGCGACAAAACGCTCATAACACTGGCCAGGTTTGAGGTCCCAGACATTGGTGTATGCTGGCCAGAATTTTGATCCGGGGAGCCTGCCTGGGCCTTTCACTGGATGGATCTGGATAACATTTAATATAAAAACAAAAACGACACTGGGAAGCATGGGTGTGTTGGAAGAGCTGCTAAGCTGCAAATTATTTTTAAAATGTTGACAGTTACATCCAACTCATTGATAACTTAATAACTTGAAAATTTAAACGCAGGCAACACTGGGTACTTCAGCTAGTATTCATATAAAAATTAAGTAGGGGAAGCCTGTATTTTTTGCATATTAGGCAGGAAATCAGGAGTCATTCAAACTCGTTCAAAAGACTACAGACATCGCCAAATTTGGGATTTGGAGCATCCCTATAAGGCACACATGAATTTTTATAAAAAAAATAAACAAACACTACAAAGCACTATAAACCTATGAAGCAATTCTGTACTGAAAATGAGTTTGGTTGGCAATCTGGATATAACAGGCTACATACATATTAGCGCTTATTTACATTTTAAATGCAAGTTAAAACACATATAAACCACACTGCCTTTATGTATATGTTAAATTATCATTTATAATTTTTTATTATAAATTAACCTTTATTTCTGCAGAGCAATTCAAGTTAAAAGCACCTAAAATGCAAATATGTAGGGTCTCATTTGGTACAATAATTTTACAATAGTATAACATCTTAAATGCAGAATGTTAATGCCAATGTTTATGTAGCCTAAGGAGGTTAAATGGATTCCAACCCCTTCTCCCTCTTTGCTTTGTAAAGTGTAAATATTTAAGACTAAATGTATAGAAATATTGTTATGAGATTCAAGTTTAGCCTTTCATCCTCAAAAAACTCACATGATACAAAAACACTTTCGGGCACTTACAGTAAAATCCACGGCACTCGTAGTGTGCCGCATGTTTAAGAACGGTGCATCGCAGCAGATATCGTGGATATCTGCTGATTTGCATTCTGCTTCGTTTTTGGGAGCAGTCACCATTCAATAGTATGGTGACTGCTCCCAATCGCAATCTAACAAGTTCAGAAAACTAGTTTTTTCGGAAACTGGCGTCCATTAACATAATTAAAACATTTCAGTGCTGTCAGCTCTGCTCCGAAGAGCAGAGATGGACAGCGCATGTGTGGAGGGATCACATGATCCCTCCCTGTCACTCACCGCTCTCTCTCTGCAAGCTCTCTCAGAGTGGAGATGTTTGTTCGTATGTCCAGTTCTTCGAACTGCACATGCGCAATTGCAGTATGAAGGAAATCGAATAGAGGACAAGGAGGAGATCCAGGGACAGCGCATTCCGAAGAGGCGGGGTATGTTTTTTTTTATCACAGAAACAGCAGTTTATCAGAACTGCTGTTTCTGTGTTGGGTTCTTCATAAATTTGAGAAATAGCTCAATCCTTATCAATGCGATAAGGAGTGAAAACTTTTTTTTCACTTTATGCGAACATTGATAAATGTGCCCCAAAGAAAGCCAAAAAACCTACAAAGCATAGTCCAATTTCCTTAAAAGGGGAAAAAATTCTTCATGACCCCATAAAGGCAATCTGACAATTCCCTTAACATACTATATCTTCTATTAGTGGTAGTAGCCTTGTATACTGTTTGTCCAATCCCGTTTTAATTTTATTTAGTGTCCACCAATACTAGATGTTGTAGAGTGCATTCTACAGTTTCATGCCTCTTACAGAACATTTTTAATAATGAAAATAAAATATGTCAGCAGCAAGGAGTGATCTTTTGGCTTTACGTAGGGACCTTAAAGCTGTACTCCAGCTTAGTCATGGGAGTGCAGCCAGTTTGCCATTCTAAAAAGGCAATTAAGAGTGTGTGGCCATATGGACAAATAGGAAGCTGTAAACTCTGTGCTTTTGATTTTGTATTGGTCATTCACCATCCTTCGCAGCATCACATAGCACTGGCTTTCGGTTGGGACTATAAGACAAATGAAGTCTCAGGAGAAATGGCTGCATGGAGTAGCTTACCTACACCAGGAAACAATACTGGGTTAAGCAGACCCAGGGCTAGAAAGCAGGGGAAGGATATAATTCGCATCAGATGGTAATGCAGTTTTAAGCATTTGTTAGGCTGGGTACACAGTACAGTGTTTTCAGCCGATTATCGGGTCAATCAAACGTTAAACGACAATTCGGCCTGATTTCTCATTAGTGTGTATGCTGCAGCGATGATCGATTATCGTTCCAAAGCACATCGTATTGTTTCATTTGATTTTGAAACGGGACTAAAAATGTAGTTTATAGATGGAACAATATTATTTAAATTCTGCAGTGTGTATGCACTCATGGCTGACAATGTTCACAGATCTCTATAGAGTGTGCAGAGTCACAATCTTTTCAGCTGATGGTTATAACAGATGAAGAGCACAGATCTGAAGGTAAATCATGTAAAATGTGTTTAGTGTATACACATGAAACGGCTTGGTAATCGGTACTTTTATTTATTTTATTTTTTAATGGGTATAATCGTTTTAAGGATATCGCATAGTGTACCCAGCTTCATGCTCAGTGTCTAATGCTTTTGAAAAATCTAAATATTCTACTTATACTGCCAACTCTTTAGCAAATTTTCTACCCGTACAATGCAAGTTAATTAATTTGACAAGTTAACTCTTTAATTATTTCTATCCTCTTCCCCAGAATCCCTTTATCTTCTTATTAGGCTCTCTGTGATACAATACATAAACTTGAGAGCAAGCTCTAGTTACAAGGGATATATAACATTCCTGTGGTGGAGTAAACATCACTGGATATCAAGCTCCAAAATAATGAATGAGTAGGCAATCAGGTGGCAGATGGAACTCCCCAACTTTGTTCACAACCTGCATATTGGGATTATATAAAACCAGGGCAGAACTGGCCATCTGGCTCCTCTGGCAAATGCCAGAAGGGCCGATGGTCAGATGGGCCGGTCCGCATGCCCGCTGAGCAGCATCACTCTGCGCGCTGCTCGGCGGACAGAGAGTCAGTGACTGCCGCCTATGCAAGTAATCATCTGGGACGGCACCACGTGACAGGTACCTTCCCATGTGATTACTTGCATAGGCGGCAGTCACTGACCAGCATGCAGGAAGGATGTAACAAGGTAAGTGTTATAGTGTATGTGTGTGTGTCTGTCTGTATGTGTGGCTACAGTGTGTTTCTGTGTGTGGCTATAGTGTGCGTGTGTGGCTATAGTGTGCGTGTGTGGCCCCATGTAGCTATATTGTGCGTGTGTGGCCCCATGCTCATATAGTGTGCGTGTGTGGCCCCATGCTCATATAGTGTGCGTGTGTGGCCCCATGTTCATATAGTGTGCGTGTGTGGCACCATGTTCATATAGTGTGCGTGTGTGGCCCCATGTTCATATAGTGTGCGTGTGTGGCCCCATGTTCATATAATGTGCGTGTGTGGCCCCATGTTCATATAGTGTGCGTGTGTGGCCCCATGTTCATATAGTGTGCGTGTGTGACCCCATGTACATATAGTGTGCGTGTGTGGCCCCATGTTCATATAGTGTGCATGTGTGAGCGCGCACAGTATTTTAATATAATATGTGAGGGAAGGGAGGATCTCAATATAGTGTGGGAGGTAGGTTATTTAATGGTGGAGTGTAGGTGGGGGCTATTTATTAAATGTGAACATGAATTATTGCCGGGGGTGGTTGTGGAAAATGGCTGTATTTATTAAACTTTAATGCTATTTAATTTATTGCTGGGACTGTTTGGAGGGAGGGAAATATGTTTTGAGTAAATGGGTATACTGTTAATTTAATGTTGGGGCTGGTTGAAGGGAAATAGGTCTACTTATTAAATGTGAATATTATTATTGTGGGGACTGGAGGGAGGCCTAATTATAAAACATGAGTGCTATTGTTTTAACACCGGGGCTGGTTGGAGTTTTCTATTTCTCATGTACCCATTTTTTTTTCAAAAAAGAGGACATACAATATTCCAGGATCAAGACAAGAAGGAACTGAGCTAAAGAAACCAGCTGCTACAAGTGGTGAAAGTGACCAAGACAGGTAGGAGAGAGAGCAGGACAGCCTGCCAACTGTCCTGAATCTGGTGGGGCAGTACTGAATTTGGGCGACTGTCTCACTTAGGATTTGGTCCAACTGCAAGGACACAGGTGGTAGGGGCTCTTTTTGGTGAGCTTACCTTGGACGTCTGCGCTTGACAGGAGTTTCTTAGGGATTGGTGCTGCCGTTACGGATTCTTCGGGTGTTCCGTTTTCCGATCTTGTTGTTTGTCTTTTTGTTTTTGCCGTGGCGCAACCTGGGGAGAGAGAAGAGAGAAAGAAAGAGGGGGGGGGGGGAAGAGAGAGGGGGGGCAGGGATGGTGTGTGGAGAACACAGTACAGGTCGGTACCAGCAATATACTCCTGGGGCTTAATGTAGGTTATAGCTCTTTTGCTGGTGTGTTTCGTCCTTAGACTTCGTCAGGGATGATCCCTGACGAAGTCTAAGGACGAAACGCGTTGGACCCCTACACACCCCGCAAAGCGACTCCCTGAACACTCACCTCTACCCCAGGAAAACACAACTCTCACAACTCTCCAGGATCGAAGGGTAAAGCAGAGAACCGAAGAAAAAACTGAGCCCACAGTGGAACGCAGAGTGCGCTCCACCAAAACCGGAAGTCCAGCGCAAGCGCTTTCAGGCTAAACAGCAAACCCATTTGACTACAGTAACGATCCCGCTCGGGATACGCTACAAAACCCTCTGACTGCAGCGCCCGTACTACAGGACAGAGAGACCGCCTGACGACTACCAAACTGCTCTTGTAAGAGCTTCCTGAGCAAAAGTAATCACACCCGCACCTCACGTAAACCCCCCCCCTTTTTGCAAAAACACATAGTCAATTTTAGTGCCACTTTCAAACACTAGCAGAACGCATCACAGCACATAATCAAGAGGCTATCACAAAACATACTGCCTCTATAATTAGCTCTAGCCAACCAAGAGCTCCTTAACCCCCCTCCCCCCACACTTACCACTAGCCACATCCCTCACAGGAGGTACCTAACCACCACAATATACAGTGCAAATAGGTCTGTAAACAGGGCAAAGAGCTATAGACCCACACCAGCAAAAGAGCTATAACCTACATTAAGCCCCAGGAGTATATTGCTGGTACCGACCTGTACTGTGTTCTCCACACACCATCCCTGCCCCCCCAACCCCCCCTCTCTTACTCCCCCCCCCTCTTTCTTTCTCTCGTTTTCTCTCTTCTCTCTCCCCAGGTTGCGCCACGGCAAAAACAAAAAGACAAACAACTGCAAGAACAGTTGGGAGGTATGTCCCGTTTCCCATCGTACTGCTTGTGAAGGCAGAGCTGGGTGCTTCTAACAGTAGTGCCTGTGTATTTGGCTAAAATGATAACCATGTTACATAATAGGGGCCCTGCTGTCTTAAATACCCTGGGTCTCTGAGCCTTAATCCACCTCTGGTTAGGGGAAGGGAACTGATAGCTGCTCCCATTTCCCGGACAGGACACAGCCTGTAGAATAAGCCGAGGAGCTCTAAGTATAACAAGATTTGGTAATCTAGTGAGACAAAAAGCTTCCCTGCTCGCTCTACAGGAAGTTCCCACCCTTATGAATGTCAGCAGCACCAGAAGCATAGATAAGCTTACAAGAGCTGTCACCACTGGACTCCTATACCGGCATCCAGAACCGGGTTTCTTCTGCGTAATCAACGCTGCTATCGTGTCTTGTTGCTGGTGTACGTGGGCTGGTAACTCCGGACCTCTTACTATGGATCCGGGTTGCTGTGAATGGATCCCCCCCTGGCCTATCACATTGACCAGGGCTGCTGGGTAGCAGGCAGAGCGGTGGTACTGGAAACGCTTGGGTCCAACCTCAGAGACAGCCGGAGAACGGATTGATTTAGGGTCTAATCTGTAGATCACAGGAATACAGCAATATTGAAGATGTTTTCAAGCAGGTCTTTGAAGCAAGATGTTTATTTGCCCACACTGGTTAGTGGTACCAGTAATCAGGTCAATTGTTGAAATCAGAAGAACACTTTTCACATACAAGCTAGTGCCTTTTATACATTTCAGACTGTTTCGGCTGTTTTTAGCATCAGGATATACTCTATTTACACAAACATGGATTTACATGCATTTCAAGGCTACCAAAATTGACACTTATCCATGAAATTCACTGTGGGCAAAAGGCCACACAGTAACGACCCCCTGCTGGGCCTTTGGCCAGAGCAGGCATGATACTTTCATCACAAAACTTTGTTAGCACTTCCTGCTATCAGACTCCCATGCACATATGCCTAATTGGAGGTTTCCACTAGCAACCTTACAAATCCTAAACAATGACACTTCCATACTAAATACATCCCAATACACACAAGACCTCCACCCACAAAGGCCTATTGTATCAGATATATGCATCAGAAATAAGGCATATCCTTTAGTAAGGTGAAAACAGGAAAAAACTGTTTCTAGCCTGGTCTCAGAAATAACGATTTCCTATCTCAGAATATATACAATATTAAAAATAAGTGCATTGGCAATTTATATAAATCAGCGCCCTGCGCTATTTCCCTTCAATAAATTGATACCATAAGTTATTTATGAGTGATCAAGTCACAGTGTCCCTGTAAAAGTTTTTGTAGCAAAACAGCTCTCAGTTGTTAAGACACTTATTCTAGTTATAGGAACGTTTCTGGCAATGGAGTGGTGTCCCGAAAATTAATAATGTCTCTCTGGCAGTGTTCAGATTTATATGTTGGTTTTTGTTGTTTCTTGCCCATGACAGAATTGTCTGCTGTAGTTTCATGTTCATATAAAACCGAGGTGCAGATTAGTTTAACTGTTTACCAATTTAATTAGAGTGTAACAAAACGATGACATAAAAACATTAATAATTCAAATTTTAACTGATATAGCACACACACTAATTGCAACTATTGAGAAAGTTACTATTTGTGCTGGAAAAAGATTCACAATACGTATGTGCTCCAAGTCCCACATTCACACAAAAAATATCCAGAGGTTTCATAAATCCCACAGACCCTGTTCCGATTAACCTGGATGAGTATACAATACGTGATACTGATGGTAGAATTCATGGACGGTGGGCTGAAGCAGTGGAATGACACTGTGGAGGGGTTCAATATAAGGCAGCAGAACCTTAGACTGGCCAGATTTCATTATGAGTTCCAGCACACCAGAACAAGGAACAACCAAATAGAGTTTATTAGAAATGGAATTATCATTTAAGTTTAACTAAAAGTAACAGTTTACTGAGTCAGTAAAAAATAATAAAATACATTTTTTAAAAAAACAAACAAAAAACCATTAACAGCATGCAGGGAGGAGAATAGAAATGCACAAATATAAATAAGGGAGTTCTTGGTACATACATGAACATAAACCTTGTCCTACAGCAGACATTTCCAATTGGCTGACTCTCCAAGGCTTTATGTGACCTACATAGGTTCTACTGCATGACTTTTATTTAAAGTTTTTGACCCATGTACACATAGTTGCAACATATATATGGCCCTCTTCATTTAAAAACTCGGTCAGCATTGATCTAAATGATTGCTGTTGAAATTAAGTCTTTCTTTATTTCTTTTAAATCCATGTCCATCTTCTGAGGGCCAGTGTTGCCCGGGGCAAAATAGGTCAGATTTAAACTATATGTGCTAAACTCCTTCAAATTGTAAAGATAAGAAATTCGCTGTTTGTGTAACTATGTCTGTATTAGGACTACTTTTATGCAGAAAATATTTTTGTGCTAATGTTGTAGCTCATGTTTTAACAAGAACTGTTCTGGAGCAATGCTTTCCTTGGAGTTATGACACAGCGTGTTTGTCTTTGTTAATGGTCCTGGGCCTGAAACCAATTATACATTTTATGATCTCATAGTGGACAAAACATACTAACGCCAGGAAGGGAGAAGCTGAGGGGTGGAGAAAAAAATAATGCGAGAGGGGAAAAAAAAAAGTGGTGTCGAGAAGACAGAATAAGGATTGTAAAATAGATATATACAACAGACAAAATCTAAAAAAAAATGATAACTAGCAGAAAATTTGCAAAACATCAATACAGAAGACATAGGATGGAATGATCGTGAGGGAAGTTGTCCATCTCCTGCAGAAAACTTCTGAGGGGGCAAGCTTAACCTCACTACCCCATAAATTCCAATGCTTAAATACAAATTGCAAGAACATTGGGAAGATGTAGGATTAGAAATGCACCAACATGGTATGTCGATTGGAAATAGTAATATTGCTTTTGAGGTAGAGATATAGGGCCTGAGTCATTAAGGAGAGCAAAGCATAAAAAAGGAGTAACATTTGCACCTGGGCAAAACCATGTTGCATTGGAGGGGGAGGTAAATTTAAAATGTGGGGACAGATTTATAGTTGGGGTAGGGCATGTCCTAGATCAACTTTAAATTTCAGTGTAGTAATAAAGCTATTAAGTATTTGTGTGCTAGATGAAAAAACAGCCAGTATTTAACTTATGCGCAAAATAATAAACTACTTTGCACCCCTTGTATTGTAACATGGTTTGTCTCAGAGAACATTTACCCATTTTTTGCCTTAATGACTCGGGCCCATAGAGTAAAGTGCCGTGCATAAAATTAGAACCTAGAAATGTTGCAAAATTTGTATAAACTGCTAGCGTAAAACAACGCTGTATTCTTTTTCATAACATTAAATATGATAAACTTTATATCAAAATACGTTTATCTATATTTCATTATCAATCCCCATTGACATTTTTATAGTATATAAAAAAAAAATACGTTTTTCTGCAGTAAACCACTGAAAGGAAAACTATTTTTATTCAACCTACAATAAGAGAGTGTACAATAGTATAGAGTATTTAACAACAGTAATAAGTCACAAGCAAAAAACATATCACTAAGGTGAAACCGTCGTTTTAACATGCATTTTAGCATTTGGAAAGGCATGCTAATGCATACAACACTGAAAAAAAAAATGATGTTATCATTGCCAGAATTTTTTCATTTGCCTTGCGTTCATTTTGCTGTAGCTTTTTTTAGATTCTTACTTGTTCTATTTCTGCATTTCAATGCTTGGAAACCCTATAAACCTTAGTGAAAACTCAGGTGAAACATATATTAAACATTACTTTGATATGCATTTTTACTAGTGTTACTTTTTTTTTTCTTACAGTATAGAGGGGGATAATGTATCTTGGGACAGGACCCGGAAAGATCACAACAACAACAAAAAAACTAAAATAGAGATCAAACATTAAGGGGGGTATTCAATTGTTAGCGTTAACGAAAAAAAACGAGCGCTCAAAAAATCTTAGCACCGTATTAACGCTTTTCGCGCGCAATATTACCGTATAAACGGTATTTTTTGAGCGCTCGTTTTTTTTCATTAACGCTAACAATTGAATACCCCCCTAAGGGCTAGATTTACTAAGCTACAGGTTTGAAAAAGTGGGGATGTTGCCCATAGCAACCAATCAAATTCTAGCTGTCATTTTGTAGAAGGTACTAAATAAATGAAAGCTAGAATCTGATTGGTTGCTATAGGCAACATCTCCACTTTTTCAAACCCGCAGCTTAGTAAATCTAGCCCTAAGAGTAGGTCATGTTTTCACTTAAACTAACAGAAGCATAGCAAATTACAGTTTAAACCTGGACTGAGGACCTGAACTGAATGTTGAGGTTTTTGGCTCAGAAAACTTGTTTTGTTCCATTGCATTTTAAGGTGAAAATGAAAATGAATAAAAATCATAAAACTCTCAAAGTATTTTTAGATTATGCTTAATAATAATAAGGCAGAAAAGTAATATGATTTGCATAAAAAGCAAAAATTACTTTTTTGTTATTAAATACACCCTTTTGTCTACTGAACTAAGTAAGTTATTATAGAGAAGCAAATATAGCGACATCTTTGAAACCTGGGACTGTCAATGGAACAGTTGGACAGCTGTTGAGTATGCAGTTCTACACAACAAACACTGACCATCCATCTGCAGATAACATCTGAAAGTGGAAGTCACACATACATAAAAGTAATAGGAAAAACTCTATTCCACCTGCAAAAACAATATAATTACATGTGCAAAAAGTCTGATAAATGTATTAAAAAAAATCAGATCCTCCTCATTCATTGACAGATGGAACAGCGAATAGCATACATAGCAGTTTGATCTCTAGCTTTAACAAGTTTTAGTTCCAGCCTGCAGGACAGGAAGTTAAAATAATTAAACAATTAACAGATCCTCATAAAAATGTTGTTGTTTACGTGTAAATTGAAGAGAACTTCCCATCACCTCCCACTGCCAACAGTAAGCCTTACTCTCATTATCACCATGGGAGAAAACCCACTCACTAGTCAAGAATCTTTAATGCATACAATGCAGAAATGCAGAAATGTATTTACACAATGTTTTCTGCAAAACAAGGAAAAAAGAAAGCTACCTCTAAAGTATAAAACAACTGTAAACTCAATAAGGAAGCTGCAAAGCTGCAGACACTGACATTTTTTTTGGTTGACCTATATCAGCAAAACATTGATGCAGTCTAAACTATGTATGGTGGTTTTGAAATTTGGGCTAAACAATTGCTAACTACAGTGTGCTGCCCAGCACCTATTTCCCGGGTGCTCCACCCGGCCCTTTTTACTTGCCATCCGGCTCTTGGAGCCCAACAGAGTCCTATTTTAATAGAATAAACCATTATTTCTCCAATTAGAGCAGGAACTACGTGAGCACGACTGACCACCAGTCTGTCTAGTCCTGGTAGGTGTGGGCAATAACCTCCAAAATTTTTAATATTATTACAAAGTAGTTCAATTGCCCCACCCAGCTACTTCTTAAAGCCATTCGGCTGACAAAAATTTCTGGGGAGAACACTGAACTTACAAGTGTTAGTAGAAATGTAGAACAGTTGAGGAGTCTGAATAATTCCGGAAGAACTATCTGTGATTGCAGTGCTGCCATGTAACGAGCATTGAAAATTTGTGCTACTAGATGGGTCTCAGCAATTCTATACTGCAAGCCAACAGACCCCCCACCTTCCCCTATTGTAAGTGCGCAGACATGCTTGGATGTTTATATTGGTCACCAGAAGAATGATGTGACCAGTTCTGTTTCGGTTGGGGTCTGCAATTTGCATAATTGCTAACACAAATGTATACACAGAAAAGTCTAGCACTCAACATTAATAAAATGTTTATAAAATCCACCATAAACTGCAAAGTTAATCCATTCAAAATGCCATTTTAAAATTAGATGGATTTGACAGAGACATTTCTATATATTCCAATTAAAAGGACCATCTTGTACATTTTCTGTATCACTTATTCAAAACAACTACAATACAGAATGATGACACACATATAAATAATTTCCTTTTATAATCACGTTTGGGATATATGTATTTTATTCTATGTACTCCCTGCATGCACACTGGGACTCAAGAGGGATGTGCCCATGATGTACAAAAAAAAAACAAAAAAAACATTGATGCTCTACACTCACCAAAAACACAAATTAATGCTGCTCTTAATACGTCTTTTGCACTAAAAGCAGGGAATGTTATTTCCATATATTGCAATATATGTTAAGCTGACCAACTCACGCCAAAGTCACCATCTTCTGTCCAATCCTACAGTAAATAGAACCATGAATTCAATATGAACTTTATACACAACCAACTATCCATTGTCATGCCTGCTTTGTCCAGTCATTTGTAATATACAATATATGTAGTAATAACATGTTTGCACAACAATATCCATTTAATTCATCATACTGTTTACAATGTGTACACTAATATATTCTGCACTTTTTAGTGCTGATGAAAACCTATAGAATGACAATGTGTCATTTTGTCTCACTGTCGTGTGTCATGCATTTCTTAGATATACATTTCTTGTAACTGAGGTTTCCTGTACTTCAATGTGATTATCATCTCTAAATATTTGAGGTTATTGTTCACGTCTGGGTAGTCTAACAGACACAAAAAAGCGTGTTTCACAATATCAACGTCTTCCTACATGAGGCTAAAGAAGTAGAAAATCCAGAGTCATGTTATAGTGTGCCATAAAAGGCACACACATTTAGAACTACACATTACTCACAACGCATGTTATCAAATTGCCTCTCCGATAAATAAATGTGTTGTGTTATATGTAAGATCGAGGAAGGGCTAAAATAATACCGCTGGGGGTTTCCAGGGATAACGGACGGAAGTATACAGTGAGGGGGGTGGTGAAAGAGGGGCTAGTTGCTTACCTGGAAGTAAGGAGTGCGGATGTGTAAGCGCTGTGCATTAGGCAACTCATCTATTCAGTGACAGGGACACTACACTGCTCTTCCCACCGTACACGAGGGCCTTCCAGCCACCTCTAACACGCCCTCTGCTCTCTTAAAGAGACACCAGATATTTTCACATAATAACATCTACACACAAACAACTGTCCTGCAGATTCAAATCCCACATCCAAAACGGCAGAGGAACTGTTCTTAGAAAATGCATGTACAGATCAGAGGTTTGTAAACGTTTATGCTTGGTAACAATAGTAAATCAGCTGTTTCTTAAACAAATTTTCTATTTTTATTGAGGTTACATTTTTGCTACAAATATGATACAAGGAATACAAAATTCCACCACTAATAAAAAATGATATTAAAACAAATGACAATATTATGTGGCAGCACACAATGGGTTTGAAGAGAAAGGATCATTGGAACTCATAAATGGCTTAGTGCCTCATATGTTGGAGTTTGATTTATAGGTTAAATCCCTCAGTTTCAAAGAGCTAAAATACATAAATAGCTATTAAGTGAATATGTGTTTAAATAATCTGTCTTGATCCCCTGTAAAGGCTTGGTTAGCAATATCTCGCAGATCAAGCCAACATTGTGGGTAATTTACGAACAGTCAGACATTTGCTTGCATTGTTTAGATCAGTGATGGGCAACCTAAAACACTTTGGGGACCACATGGTGCAGCTGTCTAACCTTCAAAAGGGCCACACATTCACCTTAATCTCAGTAGTAAATTAAAATACAATTCATTTAATTAAAGAAAATGACACCTGTCTGTAATAACTTATCATCAGGCATTGTAAACTAGTGTTACATGCTATAACAAACAAATCTGACAATAAAGTAAAGGAAGGAGTAGAGGGCCACAGGTGAAGACTCGGAGGGCCGCATTGCTTGCTATGGTTTTAGTGTACATTTATGCTTTTAAGCAATATTAGTAAGTCCCCCCACTACGATATTAACATTCACCAAAAACTATACTTGCAACAATACTTGCATAGGAGATGAACCGGGGAAGTAGGAAAAAAAGAGGTAAGCATGACTTACTATTTGCATAATCAAATTGGGGGAGCAAGATGCATGATGAGGCAAATTGCATCATTACACTACCGCCCACTCAGTATTCACATATCCCCTCAACTTGCAGAATAGTTGCTTGTTCTCTAGGCAGTACCGAATGTTTCCCCCTAATCTAGTATTACCTGGACATTCCAGGAGAGGAGGCATATGCCAAAAACTCCAGTCAAAAAGAGTTCTAACTTCATACATTTGTAATTTCCTATAACTTGTAGTGAACCATATTTGTGCACATCGGAATATTTGAATGCGTACTACATATGCATGACCTTTTCTGCTAAGTGATGGCACAAGATCTCACAATGCAACAGGAAATCAGTGATGCCAATAATTCAGTGCTTCAGAGAGAGCCCTAGTAGATTAATTTACAGTAGTTACGTGAAATATGGCTGATTTTAATAGAGGGTGGTAAAAATCATCTCAAAGTTTAAAAAATAGATGTCATAAAGAAAAAATATTAACCTTGTGGTCAATATATGTCACAAATTATTATTATTAATTATAGGGTGCCACAGATTTCATAGCACTGGACAATCATACAAATACAGAGGTAAGACTGAACTAATACAATGAGCAAGATCACAAATACACAAAAACAGTAACACCAAACTAGCATAAATGAGTGTGAGTAAAAAAAACTAGGGACCCACAGTGAATGTAGCAAAAGACAGGACAAGGACAAACATGATACAATAGGTAGAGAGCACCCTGGCCATGAGAGCTTACATTTTGGATATGATACTAGTTAAAATCATTACTTTTAAAGACTGTGAACATCCAAATATATATGCATATCACAGATGAGCATATCCCCACAACAAGTATGGTCAGAACACCTACCAAATAAATAGTGCTTTAGTGCAAAGTGTTCATAAGAGTCGATCTGATACTTATTTGTGATTTTATATAAACTACATTGCTAAAGTCAAAAACTGTGCAAATATTGTTTGCGATTTATTATCTCATAGTAAGCATAAGCACCAGAAAACCCACACTAAAACACTGATTTTATATATATATATATATATATATATATATATACATATAAACATGCCCAGTGTAATAACCTAAATGGATATGGCCTAAAAAGGTGCATATGAAATGGTATTAATACCTCGGAGAGGACAAAGAGGTGTTATCATTTGCTTAGTGTGTTTGTTGTTGAACTCTGACAACCAGAGTTCACTGCAGTAAAGGAGTCTGAGCACTATCAGCTAATAAGAAAAGCTTAGCGCAGCCATAACAACTTGTGGAAGTAAGTTTTCAATAACAAGAAAGTGTTCAATAATATATACACTTACTATACTAGTCACCAGATTGGAATTATATTAGTTATTAGTATAAATACATAAAAATGTATTAAATTTAATATACAACTTGTTATTTGAGCAGTATGATAATTATGTAATTTTTCTGTTTGAAGTAACACATGTTTTAGATAACCACACCCATAATTAGTATAAGCCATTTATTTGTTTTTCATCACTGTTTGTATGCGCAATTATGGATTAACACTTTCTGAGATATATATGTGAAGGCAACCCCTTCTGCTTCCTCATACTTCAAGACAAGTCTTTTCTCTATTAAATATGGTTATGTGCTGCTGCCTTCGCTAACCACAGAAATTCCTGAGCTTGGGGGGTATATGACAGAGGAATAGGATGGGAGTAGTGTGTGTAGTGAAGAGGTGAATTAATATTAGTGACCCACCCTGGTTTTTAAAAGGTCAAGCGGAGTGTTGGTGACTCACTGGGGACTTGTCAATTTGATAACAAACAGTTGGACAGCAAGAAAGCAGTTGTACTGCTGCATTCGCCCTGTGTGATCATCTACAGAGCCATCTGACATCATTGTTACTTCAGCTGGCAGTCTAGTTAATTAAATTTATATGTGTATATATTATATATATCATATACGTTTATACACCTTAGAATCTTCATTTAAAGCTTGGAAGTAGGGACAAGCCAGCCGTACCGTTCTCCTCACCCTCCGTAATGCAGGTTCCCCCACCTCTCAACTCCACACACTAAACACACCACACTGATGCATGGCTCTGACTGCAGAAACAATGACAGACACAATGTAACATTCTCATACAGAGGCATAATATGCTTCAAACACATAGACTCTGCTGTGGCAGCAAAAACATCCAGACAAAAAGACAAAATGTGGCATTTAAAGATAACGTAAAATAGAGACAATGGTACCATAATGTGACAAGTGAGCACAAACAAATCATGAGATTGTCATATGAAATATTTCTGATTTTTATATTCAGAATACACTGGCATGCACATACTATCGCACTGCCATTTCATACATACACAGAGGGGTGTGTCTAGTCACACAATACCTTTCTGTGTCCCCCATGCGGCTCTGTCACTGTCTTTCTGTTCATTGTTCCCAGCTCTGTAGTAATGGGGAGTAGGCTGAGAGGCAGAGGAGACCCTGCACACAGCTACAGAGAACACAGATGTGATATGCTCTGCACCTCCAGCTGTCACCCAGGAACAGAGCCAAGAGATTACTAACCCTTTCCACACCATGAATAAGAGTGGGACACTCCTCTTCATTTATTAACACCTTCACTGCCAGAGATTTAAAAGGCACAACACTTACAAAATGACCAGATATATACGTATATAAGCCATATTACACTCACCTCACATGCTTTATTTCCCCACACAGCCTATTGGCTCCCTTTCAATCAGCCTTTTGTTCCCAATATGAACAGTCTGCACTGACTAAGGTCGTCAGTGATTTGTTCGCTGCTAAATATAAAGGCCACTATTCTCTTCTATTTATTTTCAACTCTCTGCTGCACTTGACACCATGGACCACTCACTTCTCATACAAATGCTGCATCCCTTAGGTCTTGAGGACACTGTCCTATCCTGGCTCTAATCCTATCTACAAATGCTGCATCCCTTAGGTCTTGAGGACACTGTCCTATCCTGGCTCTAATCCTATCTATGAAACTACTCCTGTGTTCATTTCCTTGTAACTACCTCCTCTCTATTTCCTTTATCAGTTGGAGTATCACAAGGCTCAGTCCTAGGCCCTCTGCTCTTCTCTATCTATAACAATTTTCTTGCAAAACACAAAAGCTCCTATGGGTTTCAGTATCATTACTGAATGTCTGTCTGCCATTTAATCTTAGATGTTCTCTAGCAACCTCAAACTCAATATTCCAAATGCTGAGCTATTCCTCTTTCCACCAGCCAACAGAAGCTACTTACTGACATATTATTGTAGGCAAAACGACAATAAACCCCTATCCCTCAAGCTCGCTGCTAAGTTGTCATCCTTGACTCAGAGCTGTCCTTTATTTCCCACATGTAATCTGTCTCAAATTCCTGTTACACACATCCAAGGGACACTTCCAAAATATTTACACAAGACACTGCCAACACTTTAATTTATGTACTCATTATCTCCCACATTGACTATTGCAACTCATCATCAACATTTATTTATAAAGCGCCAGCAAATTCCGTAGCGCTTTACAATTGGGTATTGCAGTTCTGTTCTTACTGGTCTTCCCCTAACCAGACTTTCAACCCCACCATCCATTTTGTATACAGAGGCTAAACTAAATTTCTTTGAAAAACATTCTTCTGCTGCTGCACTCTGCTAGTCCCTACATAGCATGTCTGTACTATACAGAATCATATATAAAATATCTCTACTAACATACAAAAATATTAACAAAACTGGAACATAATTCTCTTCAATTGTTTAAAATGATCTCCCAAATCAAAATCTCCGTTCTGCCCAAGATCTACATCTTTCATCCACACTCATTACTTGCTCCTGAGTTACAGGACTTTTTTCACTGTTACAAATACTTTATGAAATTCCCCAAATCTACAAACCTTAACGGTTCCCTGAAAATACACCCCTTTCAGATAAGCTTATCAAATAACCAAACCACCTTAATAACCTCCCTAGGCCATCCTACCTGACTATGCATTGCACTAAAAACATACATTCTTTTCTGTGCTTAAACAACAGAACTACTTTGCTGTGTGACCAGATGATGTAGTCCCCACTTAGCACTTTTCCCACTGCTATCTGGGTGAATCAATATTCAACCTCATGCATCAAACTCCTACTTTCCTATAAAGTGTAAGTTTACAGGCAAGGCCATAATAACGCTTCATCTATTTGAAAGTAATTAGGATAACCTAATTGTAAAGTGCTGTAGAGTACTTATAAAATAAATATTAATCATTATTATAATAATACTACTATCGTCATTAGTCTTGAAAAGCCTCTCTCAGTGCCGGACTTCATGCATCTGGTGCTAAAAATACTGTGCCTATTCTAATCACTGGTTTCACTAATGTTACTCTACATCTTATATTTATGGGTCAAGGTCCAACTTCCATTTCTGCAGCATGTGTCACTTGCTCCGTCCATTTAATCTTCTATTTGTATTTTTATTTTTGTCACGCTTTTCAAGACCATATTGACTTGTCAGAGTAGGTCTATCATAGTTATTCAGGCAGTGTCATAAGTCCAGTACAAGTGACTGTCACGGAATAAATAAACTTTGAAGGTCTTACTTGCCGGTATTGGCGCCGCTAAACTGAGAGGCACGGTGTCACGATCTGCCTCCTGCAGCTCCTGTTTGCCAGGAGCTATATTAGACCTTCTGGATATATATATATATAGCCTGCAGTACCACCATGCCACCAAAGGGGCCATTATGGTGCTTGAACTGTTTCCCTTCCTGCTGAACTAAGCTCGTTTTCTCAGGATGATTTACACCTGCAGCTACTCCGTAAAAGACAGCCTCGCCCGGCAGTCTGGGCCAGATCATCAGCTCACGCAACCTAATAGGAAGCATTCTCCTTTGACTCCAGTTCCTGGTTATACTTTCCTGTGTACCTGTCTTGGTGTTTTTGCTGTTCATTCCAGTGCCGCAGACACAGCTTTATATATCCTGTTCCTGAGTTAAACACCTATGTGGATCTCGGTGCTTTTGCTCTCTGCAGCTCACTGCTTCTCAGTGTAACCTGTTCAGCTTACTTCCACCTTTACCTGCTGTCAAGTATTTCAGCATTACCAGGCTACTCGTCTCTCCACCTTTCCAGATGTATCCAACCCTGCAACCTGCAAAGACAGGAGCAGGGTCAGGAAGCCAGGGGTCAGAACCAGCAGATCAGTATAACCAAAGGGAAATCCAAAAGGAGAGTCAGGCAGAATCTGGTCGGAATCCAGGGAGACAGGCAGAAGGCTTGTAAACTGACAAGGATGCTGGTGCATAGGGGTGACCTAGATACTCTGGCACCCTAATGGCACCAGAGCCAGATATAAATAGAGGAAGAAGTTCTCTCATTGGTGGCAGTGAAATCAGCTGTCAGAGCAGCTGATCGCTAATAGGAAGAGGCTGCTAGCATCTCCATTGTATGTGGGGCAGTGAAGGCAGACGTCTCTGGCACCTACAGTGAGTAGCAGGACTCCTGTCTATTACATGGTTTACAAACCCTGTATTTTTCCCTGCCCCTGCAGAGAGTACTCTATTAATGGTTGCAGTTGTAAGGGCCAGTTATGTTGCATATACCATACAGTTCATGAGAAATGTAATGCTGAGAGGAACGGACACATTGCTCTCATTTGTACAAGCCTAAAAGGAAAGTATATCATTGGCACACAAACATTATATACCTGCTGTACCCTATTTATGTTTTGCAGATGATACTATTCCTTAATAATCTACACTCGCTCTTTGTTTGTTGAAGTGATTTTAAATGGGATGATACAGTCTTTGGAAGCCTGCAACTCAACATCTATTGCTTATTTAGCTTAGTAAAAAGATGTACCAGACACCTCCCATATTTTAGTTTTGGTTGAATATACAACAAACGAAAACACTGGTGCACAGTTGCACATCTGGGGGTATTGAACAATCCCGTGGGGCTATGGGTTGACATGGAAAACAATATATGCAGGAGAAGAGATAGTGAAAGTACAGTGGTAACGGAGTACATTGTTGTGATTCCTCAGCAGTGTAGCTGATATTGCTCCTACCACTCCGACAGCTATTTCCCCATGGAAATGACTGACAGTGGCTCTGATAAAAAGAAGGAGCTTGATGGTGCATGTAAAAGTAACACTAGTGTTTGGTCCCTAACTTTGGATAGGTTGTGCTGCCAAGCAAACTTAAATTTTGCAGTTGTAAGTGGTAAAACTGAAACACATACTTTTTGTCCCCTTGTCTTCTAGTGTTCATACTGTTTATAAGGATAGCAACGGGCCAAAGGAACACTGAGAAGCAGTGCTTAGGCAAATGTTGCACCTACCACAAAAGATTGCTTCAGATAAGCTTCAGTTCATAGTGAAAACAGTCATTAATTGACACACTTTTTAGGAATCTACACATGTCCAAAAGCAGATTTATAAGCAAAAAATTAAATTTTGAAACTATGTTTAGCAAGCACCCATCTTTACTTCCAAACAAAAGCACCTTTAGGCTCCTGCAGAATTATGGCCTCAGCACTACCTCTATCGGACATTATCTTGGCCTCTGCATCATCTCACCTTCCAGGACTTATCATTTAGGCCCCTACACAATCTTGGCCTCAGTATCTTTCAGACCTGAGAAACCTAGTGGATCCCACAATGCCTATTGTCCTATTTGCTCCTATTGTCTGTCATTTCCACCTCTCCATTGAGAGTGTAAACTCTCACAGGCAGGATCCTTTACCCTATATACCTGATGTCTGTCCATTTCCTCGTTTGTCCCTGTTTTGTCTTATGCTGAACTGTTTCCTGTATGGCATGCAATTTGTTCTGCTAATTGCACCCATGCATTTATTATTTTGCCTATGTATGCTTATTGTTCTCATGTATGTCTTTTTTTTGATGATGATGGTTTGTTATGTACTCTGTTGACTCATAGATATTTGTTCATCGGTAACTTTGTATCGTGTAATTATGGTATAATTTTGTAAATGTGTACTCTGTTTATCCTTCTACGTATGGACACTTTGTGGCACTTTAACATAAACAAAATATAATAATAGTAATAATAATAATAATACTAGTGCATTAATTATGTACTCAAAAAACAAAGGTTCAAAGTAATAAGAATTCCCTACCTCTCCTCCCTCTCTTCCCAGGTAAGGTATTATTTTTTTTAACATTTGTTGGATTTGAATTTATATTATGATTTTTGTTTTACTTGTTTTAAAAGTATTATTAAACAGCTAAGGGAAATAGGTGACAGTGGTGTAAAGATCCAGCCTCACAGTAAAAGCTCTGCTTCAGCCTCATATACAGTTAGGAGGAAATCCAGCTAAAGAGTTGCAATTTGCATATTATTAGATGCTGAGAAAATATTGCCTTCTTTTGCATATAGCATACAAATACGAGGCAGCGATATATTTGTACTGCAGTTTAGAGTTGAGCAAGAATGAGCCTCCCTCCTAAATGTAAATCTATCCACACATATTATATTTGCCTTCCTGCAGTGCAAAATTGCACCTTTTAGCTGAATTCTAAATGGGGGCCCTTTTGCTCCAAATTTGCCATACAACCTCTCCTTTTTGATTTTGTGTTGGGTTAGTCCAAACAAATAGTCACTTTTGCAAACTACACCGATCTACCCACTGACAGACACAAATAAGGCACAACCTAAAAGCTTTATCTTTATGCACATTGTGGTATGTAAAACCAAGTGAAGGACATCACAAAGAAGGTGCAAGACTATCACAAAGGTTTAAAAATGGGCTTTTGTATGTATAGACATATTTATTGATTACATCATAGATTGCTTTCTTTCAGATGATAGTACATTATTCATATTATTACATATTAGTACATATTATTGCAACATATATCGATCGCTATATTAAAATCTATTAAACTAATGTCACCCCAATTTGTTTTTATTCATAGATGAATCTTCCTCCCCATATATAGCACAACTGCATCTCATGTTCTGACCCCAGCAGCTCTACAGAAACTCAAGATTAGCGATAGCCATTCAGTTAGCTATATTGCCACAATGCAATGAACAGTGAGACAAATTTCTGTAGGGTGTTGGCTTTAAAGAACTGATGGTTTAGGGAGAAAAAAGGGGCAAGTTTCTCAGAAATGAGAATTTGGGATGTTGCTATTTCTGCTAACTTGGAAAAATGAATTTGTAAAGTGTTGTCTTTTACATTCCCTTTTGCTAATTTTAATTGTGCCTGAAGCTCCATTGTTGCTTTGCTGATGTAGCTACTTTGCTTACCTAGTTATGATGTCATCGTCTTCATGTGTAGTCTCTTTTCCCAGCTGACAGTCACTGTCGCTCCCATACCCAGATTTCAGTTCGCGGTCCGCTGATTCCATAAGCTCCAGACGTTGGGTAATGCTGCAAATTCGTGTACCTGCACGGAGGGGCATTGTGTGTGAGAATTGCCATCCTCCTCCCCCACTCTCTGAGCGACAACCACCAAGTGAGGGAGCTTCCCCTGCTTGCAGTCGAGGGCTAGACTGTCCATAACGCCAGGATACAGGGGAAGAGCGATTGGACATACTGGAAATACTACGAGGATTGGCATCATCACTATCATAACATGGCATATCCAGGGAGCTAAAAAAAAAATGTGAGGAATATTATTAATAACTAACAATGCATGTTCAGAATATATAAAACATATAAGAGATATAGCATTGTACAACATTTCTAAAACTCATTCTCAAATATCAGCAAAAGTCGTCCTGGAAGACCCATGACATTTGATGGAGACAAAGCTTTATGACACTTGGTTCAAAATAGCACTCCAAGATGACCTGGTAATCTCCAGATTTCATGATGTAGCACAACACAAACACCATTGAACCTCCCACATGTTTGACTGTAGGGAAGGTGTACTTTTTATTTTACTTTCTGTAAACATAGGGATGATATTCTTTGCAAAAAAAGCTCTAATTTGGTCTCATCTGTCCTAAGGACATACTCCCAAAAGGAATTTTGGTTTGCTCAGATGTGTTTTCACAAACTTATGTCTAAATCAGCAATGCGGCCCTCCTGGACTCCTGACCATATAACCCCTTTCATTGAGTTCAGGTTGGATGGTACAAGCTGAAACTATTGTACCTTGTCTCTGAAGGTCAGCTTGACTGATCAAGGTGCTTTTTTCATCATTTGAGCAATCCTATGCTGCACTCTCAAATCAAGTTTTCTGTTTCCAGGGAGGTTGGTTACAGTGCCATTGACCTTAAACATCTTAAGAAATGGATATGGTGCAAACGGGAACATCAAGGTCTTTAGAGATTGATTTGTAGCCTTCAGATTGCCCATGCTTAGCCGCAATTTGTGTGACCTTGTCAGACAATTCTCTGTTTTTTTATCATTTCCCCATGCTCATTTTTATTATATTGCAGGCAAGTGTTGCTTCCCACAGGTGAAATCAGTTCTAACGTGAATGAGAATCATCTGCTTAAAATCTATTTTTCTAAATACGTTTAAAAGATAATAATAATTTTATAAGGTCCATTTAAGTATTGCTGTGTGTAAAAAAAAAAAAAACTATAACTGTACAATTTTCTGGTTTTTATGTTTTATTCCACTGCAAATCAAAGAAATGCATACATATATATGTATACCTATATATATATATATATATATATATATATATATATATATACATACAATATATATGTATATATGTATGGATACCAAAATATTTTTTAATTTAAACAATTTTGTGGAAAAAAAATCTGCAAGGGTGCCAAAATTTGTGTACTGTAAGTAACATTTTGGTGGCGGAGGGCAGATGCTTTCTTTATATTTTAAGCTTCACTCTTGGAGACCGTATTCAGAATCTGGCCTATTTTTTTTATCTCTGGCTGAAGGGAAATCTGAGAAATAGACCATATTTAGGTAAATAGACCTTAAAATGAACACTGTAAGTGAACTATATATTATGTACATTTCTCATCTTACTCAACTGTCCTTAACAGAAATAGCTTGAACCTCATACTTTTTCTCTTCAATTGTGGCATGTTCAAAATGCTTACGGTCTTACAGAAAGACGGATGCTCAGCAGCTCCGTAAATAAATATTTGATATAATTAAGATAAGGACTTGCATAGACTATCCTGTAGAAAGAGAGAAACTAGCCTTGTTTTTTAATTTAATTAATTCATGCACCTCTCCAGCACTCAACAAGGCCAAAACTAACAGTATATTTTAGTTGCAATTATTTATAGAGACCATCATTAGGGATTCTGAACTTGTCTAAAATACTGAAATGAGAATAGTGCTGAAAAACTGTATAGACCAGTGGTTCCCAAACTTTTGCAGTTCGCGGCACCCTTAGAGTCTCCAAAAATTTTTCAAGGCACCCCTCCAAAATAATTACAGAGCAGTCCCGTTTTATAAGTAGTCAAAAGACGTAATAAGTATTTAGGTCACAACAAACATAATACACATAAACCAAAGGGAAAAGAATTTAATTATGTATTTTTTTTCAATTATCATCATCATCATCATCATCACCATTTATTTATATAGCGCCACTAATTCCGCAGCGCTGTACAGAGAACTCACTCACATCAGTCCCTGCCCCATTGGAGCTTACAGTCTAAATTCCCTAACACACACACACACACACACACACACACACAGACTAGGGTCAATTTTTGATAGCAGCCAATTAACCTAACAGTATGTTTTTGGAGTGTGGGAGGAAACCGGAGCACCCGGAGGAAACCCACGCAAACACAGGGAGAACATGCAAACTCCACACAGATAAGGCCATGGTTGGGAATCGAACTCATGACCCCAGTGCTGTGAGGCAGAAGTGCTAACCACTAGGCCACTGTGCTGCCCATATGTTTCTGCCCAATTATGTTTCTGTCAAAGAATAATTTAATGCTAACACACTCAGTGCCTCCTGCATCCACACACTCAGTGCCTCCTGCATCCACACACTCAGTGCCTCCTGCATCCACACACTCAGTGCCTCCTGCATCCACACACTCAGTGCCCCCTGCATCCACACACTTAGTGCCTCCTGCATCCACACACTCAGTGCCCCCTGCATCCACACACTCAGTGCCCCCTGCATCCACACACTCAGTGCCCCCTGCATCCACACACCGTGCCCCCTGCATCCACACACTCAGTGCCCCCTGCATCCACACACACTGTGCCCCCTGCATCCACACACTCAGTGCCCCCTGCATCCACACACTCAGTGCCTCCTGCATCCACACACTCAGTGCCCCCTGCATCCACACACTCAGTGCCCCCTGCATCCACACACTCAGTGCCCCCTGCATCCACACACTCAGTGCCCCCTGCATCCACACACACTGTGCCCCCTGCATCCACACACTCAGTGCCCCCTTATCCACACACACACTGTGCCCCCACGCTCTGCCCCCTCAGCCTCTGCCCGCTCTGTCCCCTCAGCCTCTGCCCGCTCTGTCCCCTCAGCATCTGCCCGCTCTGTCCCCTCAGCCTCTGCCCGCTCTGTCCCCTCAGCCCCTGCCCGCTCTGTCCCCACAGCCTCTGCCCCCTCTGTCCCCTCAGCCTCTACCCGCTCTGTCCCCTCAGCATCTGCCCGCTCTGTCCCCTCAGCCTCTGCCTGCTCCTTCCCCTCAGCCTCTGCCCGCTCTGTCCCCTCAGCCTCTGTCTCCTCAGCCTCTGCCCGCTCTGTCCCCTCAGCCTCTGCCCCCTCAGCCTCTGCCCACTCTGTCCCCTCAGCCTCTGGCCGCTCTGTCACCTCAGCCTCTGGCCGCTCTGTCACCTCAGCCTCTGGCCGCTCTGTCCCCTCAGCCTCTGGCCGCTCAGCCTCTGCCCGCTCTGTCCCCTCAGCCTCTGCCCCCTCTGCCTCTGCCCGCTCTGTCCCCTCAGCCTCTGGCCGCTCTGTCCCCTCAGCCTCTGCCCGCTCTGTCCCCTCAGCCTCTGCCCGCTCTGTCCCCTCAGCCTCTGCCCGCTCTGTTCCCTTAGCCTCTGCCCGCTCTGTCCCCTCAGCCTCTGCCCGCTCTGTCCCCTCACCCTCTGCCCCTCGCTGTGCCCCCGCCGTAGACAGGAAGAAGAAAAAAACTACTTACCAATCCGGCGGCGCCCGGGACCCAGCATCCTCCTCCTTCCTCGTTTCTCACTGAATGCTGGGCATGACTTCACGCCCGGCATTCAGTGAGAAGCGAGGAAGGAGGAGGATGCTGGGTCCCGGGTGCCGCCGGATTGGTAAGTAGTTTTTTTTCTTTTTCCTTCCTCTTCTTCCTGTCCACGGCACCCCTGTGACAGCGCCGCGGCACCCCTGGGAGCCGCGGCGCACAGTTTGGGAACCTAGGGTATAGACAATATTTTCTAGATCTGTAAGGACTCTGGAGCTCCAGTACTGAGTGAAAGGGCTAAATAAAAATAATCAATTTGAGGTTGGTTCACAACGGTTTGGGGGACTGTCAAAATATCTCCACTGAAGAGCCCTGGCCCTCAAAGTAGAATGCATAAAAAGAGTACTACTGGAACAAGCATGTTTCTTTGAGACCAATCGCACAATCTGGTGACCCTTGAAGCACAATGAATTTGCTTGATATGTCAGCAATAATCTGCCCCTCCAATTTCAATGAAGGCTGAGCAAGGTTATGTGCAAATGTGGATAACCATACACTGTGTAACTGGTGCTGGTTGTTGTCATTCTTCTAAAATGATCATGCTCCATCTATAAATGTATTATCTCTATGATTAGATTACCCAGATCTCCATTTCAGCTACAAACTGCTGTCTGGGAGATTGCTGAACTGCAAAGAGAGGACGCAAGCCACCAATGTGCTGTAAATTATTGGGCTGATATAAATTATGGGGTACAATTGCCCCATAGAAGTCTGAGAAGTATTTATTGTATTTATTTTTAAGGTTGGGTGAGTATGTCCCTGAAGTGTCCAGAACTGCTATACTTGTAGAGTCATCAGTTTTGCCACTTGAGAAGGAGTGGTTTGAGAATAGTTCTCATTCTAAAGGTCGCTCACTGTGGCATCTGCTCACTCTGTATATTGTCCTGCATGGTTTGCTTACTAGCCAGTTAAATATGTGTATGTAAGCTTACAACAAAGGGCTTAGTGGTATATAATTACAGTAGCCATTTAAAAACATATATATATATATATATATATATATATATATATATATATATATATATATTATTCTCTTTAGTTGCCAAACTAACGTACATGTTGCCTGACTGCTAAATATTGTACATATACTTTACACCATGTTTAGGTAACCTGTATCTTCTACAAGTTTAACATGTGCAGTTAGTCTGATAGGGTGTGCTGGAAGCTAATAGTTACAGAGTCATAGGTTAACTACCTCCATATCTCCCATCATTCATGGGGAAAACTTGAACAAAAAGTAGCTACAGCCCTTTATCCCCCTAACTATGCCTCTATTTAATTGAGATCACAACCAAAATGGTTACAATTGTCCTTTTTCCCTGAAGAAAAGTGAGACTGTTGAGGGGGATGCCTAATTCTGCTGTATACTTACATACTTGTCAAAATTCCTAACTTGACATACTGGACAAAATTAGCCATCTCCCCATTCCAAACAGACTGTATTAATACTTGCTCAAATTACCTCAGGTCTACAAATACCTTTTCCATTGTCAAATTAAACTTGCTGTTCTTATGGCTGCTGAATCTTGGGACACCTTCTAAAATATCAGAGGGTATATTTACTAAACTCTGAAAAAGGGGAGATGTTGCCTATAGCAACTAATTAGATTCTAGTTATCATTTATTTAGTACATTCTACAAAATGACAGCTCAAATCTGATTGGTTGCTATATGCAACATCTCCACTTTTTCAAACCTGCAGTTTAGTAAATATACGCCTAGGACTGTTTGCAGGTATGCTGTATATGAAGCATATGCTGTATGCCAGGCAAATGCAACTTAAGTTGCAATGCAGCATGTATATTTAATTTGTGTATAGTTTAAAACAGTTGATCTAGCAACCCATAGCCCTTGGATAAGTAGCCAGACTTTAGAGGCTGCATGTATGGCACCTCTAACTTTCAAAATGTTGCATGGGTAGGTATCTAACCTTCAAAAGACCCTTAATCTCAGTAATAAGTTAAAACAATAGTTAATTAAAGAAGGAAACACAGTTCTGTAATAACGTATCTGCAGGCATTTTAAACAAGTGTTACAAGCTTATAACAAACACACATCTGACAATAAAGCAAGAAAGAGCTGGGGGCCACAGATGAAGGCTCTGCATGCAGCCCTAGGGCCATCTGTTGCCCCCTCACTGTTCTAGGGGTAATCTAAAGTTTTGATTTAAGTAAGTGGAGTAAACAAAAAGTAAAAAGTGGAGTTGGATAATTATATAATCATGATCATGTAATTCTCAATTCCCTCCAGTTTAGTTTTTCTTAACTCCATAGTTATAAATGCAGCTATTGTTTATGCAAAAAGTATACAAAACAGCTAGAGACTATGGGAGTAGTTGCATGGAGTAAGAAGTCATCAGGAACTAATACAAACATAGGGGAGAGACAGAGGGTTCTGCAGTGAAAACACAGTCCTCCTCAGTCTGTTACTCTGTAACTAACAGTCAAGTACAATTAGATGTTTAAAGAATCAAAGAAGACCCATATAAGTACTTGTTCAAATATCAGCATTTCAGTGTGCAATATTCTGACTGCATACACAGTACACTGAAAATAGAGTAGATGCTGGGATTATGTGAGAGTACACCTCATTTCTTCACATTTTTAAAGTATGACTGATAATTGAAGATGTGCTGACATAAGGACAAATGATCCAGATGTCTGCTCTATTTCATTACACTGTGAATGTACAGTGGTCAGACTACAGTCAAACTGCACCACACACTGAAGGGATGATATGTGAATGATCCTTAAACGGTACAAAAAAATATTTTTTTGGGCAATATAGGTCACCCATCAATAATATAACATTTGTCCTAGTACACATATATGAACTGTACAGGGATTTGTAACCATTTTGTTTAAATATATTTCTTCATCAACATGACTGCCTTTAATCAGTTTGTGATCAGTATGTATATCTTTAACACTCAATAACCTGAATGAACTGTGAGGCAACCATTGTGTAATTTATATTAATTGGTTTATTTTTAAAAATGTTTTCTTTTATCAAAACAACATATGAAAATATGTTAGATTATAGGAAGCAGTTCAATAAATTAGGCAGCTGGATTCATAAAAATGTAGAGCAAGTAACAGTATTCCTTTGTGTCCAATTTGAAGTAATCACTTTAGAAGTATTTCATGCATCATATGGCATACCATGTGATAAGGGAGCAGTGGCGGATCCAGGGGGGGCGATCGCCCCCCCTAGCAAGGGCTTGCTGCCGGCGGCTGCACATTATGTGCGGGTCCATTCAGCAGTGACAGACAGGGCCAGCGTGCTGCCCGGGCGCTCTGATTGTGTTTTAAACACAATCAGAGCATCCGGGCAGCACACTGTCCCTGCCTGTCACTGCTGAACGGACCTGCACATAGTATGCAGCCGCCGGCAGCCTCAGATGTCAAAAAGGGGGCGGGGCCTAATCCCCCCCCCCCCCCACCTACATCGCCCCGGGTAGCAGTATTCTCTAGATCCGCCCCTGTAAGGGAGAGCAGAGTAGCATAAATAGCACTGTACAGGGAGCATGGTACAAGTGAGGTCTTCTAGATTTTGTTTTAGGCTAGGCTTACAAAAGTTATTGTGTAGCACCCAACTACTGCTAGTTACTTGTCTCCTCTTTTGTCACAGCTGGATCCCTATGTGACCAGCTGCACTAGTTAGATGTGTGAGAATGTAGTGTAACAAATTAGACATGAACAGTGGCAATTGCTTGGTACAGGTTGTTATGGCTGAAAATATGCTCATCGTGATATTTATATAGCTTAAATAGAAACTGTTTAACAGTTTGGAAGTACTTGTCTGTGAAATACTGATGATTGGTGTGACGATTATGTAGTATATCTAATGACTGATTGTTATTTTCTGTTGAATTCATGTATGACAATGTGAATATTTTATGTAACCTTGCAATGTAATCTCAACGTGTGCTTTGCTAGATGACATGAGTTTGAACTTATGCAAGTGTCATTAATCTTTTGAAACTAGCCAGGCCCGGGATAGATAAGGATCTTGGAGGAGTTTGAAGCCCCAAAGTTGTAAACCATCTAGCCACTCAAGAAGAGCAGAGGTGAGAGATTCTCTGAGGTGCCCAAACATATATCTTAGTGATAGATAATTTACTTTGGAAAACTCTGTGTCATTTTGGGAATCAATCTGACTTAATTAAAAAATTCCGAAGCTGGGAGTGAAGAGCCTGTAAAAAGGGTTTAAAATCTTCTGCCTTAGACAAGAACGTGTGCATTTTCATGAGGGGGTCTAACAAGACTGAAATGTCCCATATTTCTCAATTGTGTTCCCTCACACACCAGGGGGTAAATGTATGAAAGTCCGTTTTTTTCAACTCGCCGGAAATCGGCGACTTTGCAGCTAAAATTTAAAGCGGCGATGGCTTGTAAAGGCAAGTTTGCCCCTGAACAGGACCCAGATTATGAGGTTATCATGAATGCTATGATGCAGTGCTCTAATATCACCCCTAAGGCACATTAACAAACTTTACGAGATTTAAAGCTTCTCAGAACTTGTAGCCCTATTGTTCACTGCTTTCCAATATTTCACTTGTCTTCCTAAGCCTTGAGCTGCTGCCTCAAAAGTTAGATTATGGTGATACATGATGGTGGATAAGTTCAGCATGGGAGGCACTGGATTGGGTCCAGTACAGAGTGCAGTGCTATGAGCTTGAACCAAAGTGTACATGGGTTACAAATGGAGGGAAAATTACTCCGATGGGGTACCAAAGAGCCCAATTTCATTGTACAGCACAAGAAAGGCAGTAAGCAAAGCAAAGCTGAGAGTTTATTGCATCAAAGTGAAAGTGTTTTGCCAAGTGGGCGCAGAAACAAACATGCATTTGTAGTTTCCTGATGACTTTTCTAAAGGGGGGAAGTGTCAATAACTATGGAGTCAGGAGAGACTAAAATACAATATAACATATATAAATAAATATTGCTAATTATGGAGTTGGGCTTTTCTGGGACGGCACTGGGTGTATGCAAGCTAAGGGTTAAATATCAATATCTTTACAATGCCTGATGAATATGCATTTGGAGACATTCGTTGTCACCTAGGGAATAAATGTATTAAGCAGCAGATTCTGCAAGTCAACGATATTCAGCGACTTTGCAGAGGAATTTTAAAACGATAATGGCTTTAAAGGCAAGTTTTGCCTTGAAAGCCAATGCCATTTTAAATTTCCCCTGCAAAGTCACCAAATATCGTCAACTTGCAGAATCCACTTGAGTGTATGGGCCTGAGTCATTAAGGAAAGCAAAGCATGCAAAAGGAGTAACTTTGCACCTGGGCAATACCATGTTGGATTGGAGGGGAAGGTAAATTTAAAATGTGGGAAAATATTTAAGTTGGGGTAGGGCATGTACTAGATCAACTTTAAATTTCAGTGTAAAAATAAAGCTATCAGGTATTTGTGTGATACATGAAAAAAACAGTTAGTATTTAACTTATGTGCAAAATAATAAACTAATATGCACCCCTTGCACTGTAACATGGTTTGTCCCAGAGAACATTTACTCCTTTTTTTGCCTTACTTTCCTTAATGACTCAGGCCATATGTGTCCAAAATAGTAGGGCGTTTCTCTTTATATTTTTTTTGCCAGCAATAGAGTCCCCAGCTACATGATAATCAGCCTGGGAGATTGACGTTTATGGCACCACTCAGCAGTGACTACCAGATATAAGGTCAATTTACATCACAAAATGGACATTAGCTGTAAGGTACAGTATATCTTATACAGCTATATAGGTAAGGAAATACATCAAAGAACTAGTGTCCCGATTATCGGGACATTTCAGTCACCTCACAGGGAGTAGTGATATGTGGACAGGAGAAAATACTTAAAATGTGAGTGCCGATTAGAGAAATTGTCAGTCATGGGGGGTGGGGGGGGGCTATCCTTATTCTTGCCATCCCACAGGCACAAAGATCTCAAAATTATGTGAGTCTTTTTCTGCTTTATCCAATCTTCTTTTTATTTTTAAGAAAGTAATTTGTACAATTTTTTTTTATTGTACATCCTTTTATTTTAATCATGTTTATATCTTCACTATCGTGACATTTTTCTCTTTTTAAACTCCATTTAATAACGTTCTGTATTTGTGTTCTTAAGGATTTCACATGCTAGATAGCTTGGTTAATGTGGCCGCTACATAACTGAAATACAGAGAACTGTTTTGTTGTGGTTAATTTAACTTTATTCGCAGTGGAATATAAGGCGGAGAGAACCAAAAACCTTCCTCAAAGTGTTTTGTAATCAAGTATTGGTGATGGAAATATTGACAAACATTTAGACATAATTATAAAAGTGATTTAATCATTTAAAGACAGGCAAGGTGGTTTTGTTGTGATTAACACTTTGTCACAAATGTCTCGCAGTCTCGATTGTGTGCTGTATGTGACAATTTAGATATTTTTTTAACACTATATTTATTATTATTTATTTATTTCAATATAGAGATGGATTTTTTTCACATTTTACTAGATTTTTGTTTCCTGGTCCCTTGAGGTATTTATAATAAGATTTTTAAGAATTTAATCATCACATGAGAGGTAATTTTAGCCGACACCTGTGTAAAAGAATGCTTAGCTGATTTGTAGCAGATTTTCTTCTTATTAGACTAAGAAGGCAGTGAAAAAAAAATCTTTCTTCTATAAGTAGAGAGATAAGAGTTGAGTAACTACAATTTTTGCCCCTGACATATTGTTACTTTGTATTTTTGGATGTTATCTCTTCCGAGGTGGCCTAATATTTTTACTAAAATGAAATACTAAAACCATGCAGATTAATCATACTTGTCAACTCTCCCTGAATGTCAGGGAGACTCCCTGAAATAGGGGTGATCTCCTTCACTCCCTGAAGAGTCTGGCATTCTCTCTTATGCTGAGCCAGTACAAGACGTGGTTGGCTTTGCCATCTGTGGCATGATGAGACAGTTCAGAAATTGTGTCCTATGTCCATGTATTGATGCCTATGGAGGTGGCCATTTTCATGGAGACCAAGATTTAATCAAAGACTGACAGGTAAGACAACATAACTTCAGTAATGGAGACAGAAATGGAAAAGACATTTCAGTCTCTAGAGATTCATTAGCTGGTTTTCTTTAATGCATAGTTGCCCTGCTCTCCTGGAATGCCCAGGAGACTCCCTCATTTCTGGGAGAGCAGGGCAACCTCCCGGTTCTCGCCCCCGCAATAGAAAAGTTGGGGGCTTAATGATGCAAATATCGTGTCATCTTAGCCCCGCCCCCTGCTGTAATTGGCCAAAATTGTGACAATCGTTTAGGGGCAGGGCCAAAATGATGCAATTATTCAAGCCCCGACCCCGCACGTCCACCTCCCCCGGGATCTCCCTGAAGGCAGCGAGGAAAAGTTGGCAAGTATGAGATTAATAGATAGAAAAAATATAGCTTGAATTGTGATTGCCACCCTTTTCTAGCAATATCTATTGCACAAAAATCTAATAGGAGTTTGATACAGCTATTGCTTATTACAGCTATTACAGCTTATTGAATTGTATAGCCACTTTTTTTTTTTTAAAAACATTTTTATTGAAGACATTCAGACATCAATTATGTAATACTGTTGTATAGCCACTTTTAATGATGAGGTGAAGTTGCAATCATTTTGGCTTTGCATTAAAGATTTCTTGAATTTATTCAGAAGCTATTCTGTACATTTTACTGTATACATTACTTTTTATTTATTTATTTTCTGTTGTTCTCTTTACCTTGGGTTGTAAACAACAGTGTGATATTCCAGGGCAATGGAAATAACGTTTATTCAATGATTTGAACACATTTCTAAGAAGCACATAATTAAGTCAGAATGAAAAAGCAAAATATTTAGTAAAGGTTTCACATGGGTATATAAAAGGCAATAAATTTAATTAATCTTAAAGTGGAAAACCCTTAATTTGTACAGTGACAGTGACAATGCCTTGACCATTGAGGTGGCATGTAGAAAGTATCAAAAGCTCATATTCAAGGTACCTGTTTTTGAGAATTTAAAATGTTTGTGCTTTGGGTACAGAAAGCAAGAAGAAAAGTACATGCATATAAAATAGTCATACAGTTCAAGGCAAGTTGCAAAAACAGGACACTGTATATCAAAGCAAATTACAGGTGGACTTATAAATTAAGGCAGATTAATTTTCTGTGACAGTTCCAACTGTCTATTAACTTCCAACTGTGATGTGGGCTCACATCTTGAAATGTGTCACACACATAAATAAGCATTGCAGGTCTGCCTTTTACACACATAAATAAGCATTGCAAGTCTGTCATTTTTGTGACTTATAAATGACCCTTATAATTAGGGCTGGTGCTACCATAAAGCAAACTACGGTGGTCATCTAGAGCGGGTACATTTTAGGAGTGCCAAAAATACTGAATGAGTGACATTGCATCACTCGTTTAGGCAGTACCGACACTAACATCCCCTTTTTTATGTCTGCTGCCTCTCCACCCTCACACTGTCTGCTCCATACAAAGTAAAGTGTAGTGGTGGAAGCGCTAGATGGAGGGCTGAAGTACTCACAAGGGAGTAATGTCTAGGTGACCCACTACACTTCCACCAGCCATGCTTATTGTTTTTGTACAATGATGTAAATATGCTGTGCTATTTCATTAACTGCATTTCTGAACCTGCCCAAGTAACTAAGGAGCACATACACTTAGAACTAACATAAACTACATAACTACCAGACTTTGCTACTAATAGGTTAAGTTGACAGTACTGTTACACAAGCCTGATTTTGACCTGGGCAGTACGATTTTTGTAGGTCCTATGACACCGAAGCACAGACCCTGTACATCTTCACAGGACTCCGACGCAGAAAGAAAGACTGTTGCTCTTAGCAACAGACATAATCCTTTAATACTGAGATTGTTTATCTCAGTATTAAGGAAGGGAGGGACATGACCTGTCATCTCTGCGTAGTTTGGAGCAGTTTTCCCTGAACTTTGGATTTGTGCAGTGGTGTTTTTTTTATAAATATTTCCATAAACTAATTATTTGTCTAGAATATGGTAAAGATGTGTCCAAAAGCAGGAAAAGGGGATGCAGATTTGCCTCTGCCTCATGACCTGTGCAGGTGCAGCCTAACACTATACAACTTGCACATTTGCTGTAATATAGACATTTTGAGTTCATGACTAGGTAAATTAATATGGATATGCTTGTATTTTGGGCTCTGTAGTTTGGAAATATGCTCTAACTGAGTTACAGCTAATTTTCAGTTGGTATGTCTTTGATGAACCTCAATGTTTTGCACTCACCAGGTTTTTAATAATATACCAAATATGTTAAGGAATGTTAAGAGAAAAAAAGTTTAATGCAGCAAAAAAAAAATAAAAAAATCAAGATTTAAAGCTACTTTTCTTTTCCAACATTTTACTACTGTGTTTGTTCCCAATTATGAAGTGCCACACAGTATGCTAATGCTCTACAAATAAATCTTATTAAACATAAGACTATTGAGTATTTTTTAAAATTATGCTGAAAATTTGTGCAAGTGCTATAGGTGATTTCTATGTGTCGGAGTGGATTTTCTGTTGGTTTCCTAATTCTTTGCAAGTGTGGATTTTATTGAAAAGGGTATTGTTATAAAGCTATAAAAAGGCACAAGTGTATGGATATTTTAGAAGCTTATACTGTGATGTAGTATTTTTTGACAATATGTTAATGAAGCAATAAAATTGAATGGGAATAAAATAGTTACTTTAAATATTTGACAAACAATTATGAAGACTGTCTAAATAGATAACTGATGCTAAAGCATACTTTCTGACACTCCAGGAATGTCTCTGAGACTTCCGAAATAGTGAGTAAACACCCGGACCCCCTAATGAGGGGCCAGAAAGAGAAACAGTGTGTGGAACCCAGCGTGATGACGCAATTCCTCATGCTTTGTCAACTGCAACTTTATGACACAATTTAAATTATCACCCTCCATGGAAAAGGGTGTTATGTCCTTTCCGACCCTGATTTCACTGAGCTCCCATCCAGAGCTGGATTAAGGCTTTGGGGGGCCTGGGGCACCCAAGACAGGGGGAGGGGGGCTAAGATCTAAAATTAAGAGCATAGTGTCTTCACTGTAAGCATTGACACATCCGGTATTACGACACCTATAGCCCGCAGTACGACACTTACAGCTCTCCCAGAGGGCTTGCCTAGGTTATCTGCACAAGAAAAATCATTGCTTCCACAAACTAAAATACTTTACATTAAAACAATCATCAAAATCCCACATTAAAACGGGCATTGACACCACACATTAAAACCAGCAATGATACCGCACATTAGAAATACCACTGATAACGCACATTAAAACTAACATAAAAAAATATACATTGATAACATAACACCAATTTTGATTATATATGTCTGTATGTGTGTAACTATGTATGTATGTATGTATGTATGTATGTATACCCTTATATAATGCAGCAACTATGTTAGAGGATCCTCTATTTTATTAATCAATATTAAAGTAATCTTCGAAGCCTGCCACTTATATTAAAGCATGAATTAGATTATAAATATATATATATATATATATATATATATATATATATATATATATATATATATATATATATATATAAAAAATGTTAGGACTGACCAGGATGGGAAGACTTTGGCGTGAGTTGGTCAGCTTAACATATATTGCAATATGTGCTAACATTCCCTGTTTTTAATATAGAACAGTACTTGGTACAGCGTTAATTATGTGTTTGGAGAGTGCAGAGTATCCCTGTTTTCTTATATATTTATGCCCATTCATTCTGTATATATATATATATATATATATATATATATATATATACAGAGAGAGAGAGAGACATATATATATATATATATATATATACATATATATAAATATATACATATACACATATATGTATATATATATGTCTCATTCAAGCTTTAATACAAGTGGCTGGCTTACGTGATTACTTATAGAAATAGAATCTGCCACTCTGGCATTGGTTCTTCCAGTCTAATATTAATGTTCAATGTATATTTATTGAGATATAGCTGATAAAAGAAATAAACATATGTATATACATATTTAGGAAGACTCTTCATAGCATGATTTTTACTTGATTGCTTGATTAAATATGTCAAATGTAGTCACCTATAGCAGCAAGAAAATATATATATTCATACTGCTATAGGTGGCTACATTTGACATATTTAATCAAACAATAAACATACTATGCTATGAAGGGTATTCTTGATATTTATTTATATACGATTTATTTGTTGTTAACAGTATAAATATGTGCCCAGTGAAACTGACGACTCACCTGCTCACTTTTTTGATGCCTAGGAGGAGCTACTGCTGCAGCAGCTCCATTTCGGACATTTTTGACAGTACAGCAGCTGCGGTGCTGCTGTACTACTGGAAAGACTTAGAGATTATCTGATCGTGGAGGAGTGTGCGCATGCGTCAGGAGGCCCCCGCAGACTGTATCTGACAGCAACTCCAAGGTGAGGTGATGCGGGAGGCCCACGGAGAGAGGTGGGCCTGGGGCACGTGTCCACTGTGCCCTCCCTTAATCCGGCCATGCTCCCATCTGCATCCCCTTGAGGGGAGCTTTGAAAAGTCGGCAACAAAGCGTCATTCATTAAATCCTCTACCTTTGCCTAGTTCAAAATGTGGTCCACACTGAACCTGTGATTTTTTCTTTTAACATTCTTTGTTCAAGTGGTTTTGACGTACCTGTGTGTTACCTGAGATCCGCGGAGGCTGGACATGGTCTCCTCCAAATTTTGCCTCAAATCCAAAACATTTTGAACAGTACGTTTCCTCTGAGTCTCAGGATCTGACAAAAAAATAAAGACATAATGTCAATATGTAGTAGTTTAGGTGTAATCCCTCTTTAAAAGGTGGCAGCCTAGCAATATAAATGACCAAGTAACAATATGGTGGGACTCCCTCCTTTTAGACCTTTAACTTCTAAACAACAGTGCTTCTTGCAGTCACTAAAAAGAGAACAATCTGATCCCATAATGATAAAATATGCATACATTTTGCCTCAAACATTTGCTAATAATATGAACTCTAAAAAGTATCAATTGTTGTTTGCATTTATCACCCAAATAACCTGTAGTAACCTATCAGATTCTTACTATATTTTCTGTAGTTCAGTTGAAAAATAAAGTGGTGCTAAGCACTTTTTGCAGTTGCCTGTGTGTCAATTTTCTGAAATTATGTCTCTTTTGTTACACAGTATTTCCAGGGTACAGCTTAAATACCTCTTAACATTTTAAATGACCAGAGAGCCAATTGCAGATAATCGTAATAAACAAACTTTTCATTGTGCACAATGATATAAACACTTCATCAGTCATTTACATAAAATCCAACTTACTTTTCACAGGAATAAATTCTACACATCTGATTAATCCTCGCACGTAAGTCCATTTGTGTGCTGTATCTTACGTGAAATTACTCTGCTCATGCACACTAACGTAACTTACTCCAGGGATCACAATTATATGCTATTCATATCTGCACGCAACTGATTCTTCTGATAACCTACGATTTGAATGGCAGAACAGGGATGGAATGGGGCGGACTAATGTAGGGAATGTACAGTAGTAGCGTGTAAGGCGCACTCACATGCAGCCGATTAAAGTTCAGTGCATCTCCTTGGTAGGTGTTTTTTATCTGTATCACTTGCACCAGTTACAGTACAAGTGTAAGTGCCGACGGATACTGATGACTACACTTTTGCGTGCCATAACATCTTTGCAATAAAGATAAACTGTAAAAATGCATTTTATATATAGTATGCATTATGGACATATAGCTTTTTGTATTTCATGTAAAAAAAAATAATTTTTTTATTAATGATTATAGTTTTAAGAGTTGTATATGAATTTTCTAAAAAAAAAAAAAGTTGCATGCGTTCTGATGGGACTTTATATTGCACATAAATATGTGGCTATCCTGCAGTTTGTTCTTTTTGTCTACATAAAACAAGTAAAGTGTAGCCAGAGTTTACTTATAACCAGATTCAAATGGAAATGTATCTTGAGATCCTCTTGTATTTGAATATGGAGCATACAAGTTACTTTACATTGCGTTCGAAGATGAATCAGGCCCACAGAGTGCAATACAAATGTATACATGTCTAAAATGAGAACCATTTTGAGAAAGGGGATAAGAAGGTTTGAATCCAAAAGAGATACCATCCATTCAAAAGCGTGACAGTTTGGGAGTATGAGCTATATGGACAAAAGCATTCGGACGCTTGACCATTACATCAACAGGGACTGTAATGATATTGTATTCAAATAAATATACTTTAATATGGAGTTGGTCATCTTTTGCAGCGATAACAACTTCCACTCTTCTTGGAAGGCTTTCCATAAGATGTTGAAGTGTTTCTGTGGGAATTTATGCCCATTCATTCTGTAAAGCATTTATGAGGTCAGACACTGATATTGGACGTGAAGGCTTGGCTCGCAATCTCCTTTCCAGTTCATCCCAAAGTGGTTCAATGGGGTTAAGGTCAGGGCTCTGTGCGGGCCACTGAAGTTCTTCCACACCAAACTCATCAAACCATGTCTTTGATGTCCTTGCTTTGTACACTGGGTCACAGTCATGTTGGAATAGAAAAGTGCCTTCCCCAAACTGTTGCACAAAGTTTGAAGCATAGCATTGTCTAAAATGTCCTTCACTGGAGATAAGGGACCTTGCCCAAAACCTGAAAAACTGCCCCATACCATTACCCCTCCTCAACCAAACTTCACAGTTGCCATAAAGCAGTCAGGCAGGTAACGTTCTCCCGGCATCCGCCAAACCCAGACTTGCTTATCTGACTGCCAAACAAAGAAGCGTGATTCATCACTTCACAGAACACATTTCCACTGCTCCACAGTCCAGTGTTGTTGTGCTTTACACCACTCAATCCAACGCCTGGCATTGGTCTTGGTGATGTGAGGCTTGCATGCAGCTGCTTGGCCATGGAAACCCATTCCATTAAGCTCCCGCCGCACAGTTTTTGTGCTTACATTAATGCCAATCAGCAGAGCATTGGTGACTTTACACACAATGCGCCTTAGCAGTCGTTGATCCCTGCTCTGTGATTTTATGTGGTCTTCCGCTTCATGGCCAAGTTGATGTTGTTCCTAAACGCTTCCACTTTCTAATAATATCATTTACAGTTGATCGTGGAATATTCAGCAGGGATGAAATCTCATGAACCGTCTTCTTGCAAAGGTGGCATCCAATCACAGTACCACGCTTGAAGTCACTGAGCTCTTCAGAAGAACCCATTTTGTATCACAAATGTTTGCAAATTGAGACTGCATGGCTAGGTACTTGATTTTATACACCTCTGGCAACTGGTCTGATTGAAACATCTCAATTCAATAATTAACAGGTGTGGCCAAATACTTTTGTCCATATAGTGTATTTGCAGGCAATTTAATAAACGGCTTACACCATGTTTATATTACAATATTTCAAAAAAGAAATTTCATTAGTGTTTCTGTGCCTGTGCTCATTACTGAGCTAACACTTCTGTGTTTCAAAATCACATATGTGTGACTCTTGTGGGCTTCAGAATAGTTGTTTTACTCACCACTTTCAGTGGACAAAGTCTGTCACACAAAAAAGTGTCAGTGTGTACAATCCAAGTGTGTTTTTTAAAACAGCCATATATAACATTTTGGTCTTTCCTTGCGAAATTGTTTGTTTAATTCACTGTGGATTACTTAATAACATAGTACAAATGTGCATTGACCCATACTAATCAGAAACATTTGATTTTTTATTAATCTGTGTTGCACTACACTGATCATAGTTATTGATTGACAGCTATGGGTTAGTGCACCATTGCATTGTTTTATGAGTTAGTCCCTGTAATACACTTAACACAATTCTTAAAAGCAGTAAAGTTACAGAGATATCATCTGCAAATGACATCATAAATCATTTATCCTAGGAATGTAATTATAGAAAAAAGGATGTCCAGTAAACTAATGTTTGTAACATAAGCAGCAAATGCACCCTGCTTTTAAACTGTAACCTATTTTGATGGTTGTTATTAGAGATTGGCGGGCTCGGTTCCGCGAGATCCGAACCCACCCGAACTTCGCCTATCCGAGTACCGAGCCGAGAAGGCTCAGTACTCTCCCGCCCATTCCGATTCGAAATCGAGGCAAAACGTCATTGTGACGTAGTCGGATCTCAGAGCTCGGTTCTCGCGATATTTGAAATGCATAAATACCCGCCTACACAGCAATCCATCGCCATTTGACAGAGGGAGAGAGCAGGGTTAGGTCACAGGCTGTATTAAAGCAGGGACAGAGCAATAATTGTATACCTTATTCTTTCTATTATTATTTCAATTCTGATACCAATTCTATTAGCAATTGTTAGAGCAGGAAGAGAGGAGGATAGAGGAGGCATTTTTTTCAATATTTTGCACTACAAGTGCTTTGGGGTGTCCCATATTCCCCAGTGTGAAACAATAATTTTTCTGGCTGCCAAAAGTCATATTTAGCAGCAGTATCTATACAATATTTTGTACTACAAGTGCTTTGATGTGTCCCATATTCCCCAGTGTGAAACAATAATTTTTCTGGCTGCAAAAAGTCATATCTAGCAGCAGTATCTATTGAATATTTTGCACTACAAGTGGTTTGTGCTCATTAAAATGGATTCAAAGCAGTCCACATATGAGCAGAATCAGCAAACAGGTGCTGGCACCAGTCCTGATGGTAGTGTTCCCAGTACGTGATCTGGTAAAACCTATGTAAAAGTACATAGTCTTTTTAAATCAGGGCAAAAAACACACCCCAAAAAAATAGGTATACTTATCAGTATAAGTATAGGGTGCAATCTACCCCTAAATAGGAAAGGGACTTGGGGCATTTCTATATCACGTACAGTCTTGAAAGGCTGCCGTTTTGGCAATTTCTCAATAAGGGTAGGGTGTCATACAAAACCTGACCCCAAACTGGCTTTGTTCATTTCAATTTATATTGTACAGTCTATAACGGCTGAATTTTTTTACTATTTTCTACAAGTGGAGGGGGCCTATAGAGACAGAAACCAAACTGCCTTTGTCCATTTCAATTTATATTGTACAGTCTATACCGACTGAATTTTTTAATATTTTCTACAAGTGGAGGGGGGCCTATACAGACAGAAACCAAACTGCCTTTGTCCATTTCTTTATATATTTAACTATAAGTGTAGGGTGTAATATACGATGGCTGTATTGCCAATAGGCATAGATGGAGAGGAAGACAATCTGGTTTGTGTGTAGAATTAATGACGGCCTACCAGGAATTAAACTGTTTTTTTGATAATCTATTAGCTTTACAATTACCTTACTTATCCAAGAAACAGGTGGAGCACTAAATTAGGTTACTTTAGGCCAAAAAAAATTGATTTTTAAACAAAATTGCAAAACAAAACCAAACAAAACCAACACACAAAACACGAAAGTGTGGTTTTGCCAAAACCAAAACCCGAAGGTAATCCAGATCCAAAATAAAAATCAAAACACGGGGGTCAGTGACCATCTCTAGTTGTTATTCAAATATCACATACAGAAAATACAGAAAGAGCAACAAGCTCGGTTTACTGGGTTGAAAATGCAGAGGAGAAGCATAAATACCGTTTGTTTCTTTATTGTGATATTATGCATCTATTTTTATACCAATGCAATTGTATGAACAGACATATCTGCTCTAAGACATGATGGGAGACAGCATTTTCAGTCGTGGGCGGTGTGTACAAAAATATGCACAGCTCAGCAGTGCTTCCTTGCCCCAGACATGGCTCAGCATGTTAAACTTGGCATCTGATACAGCACAGCTTGGAGTAAGGTACCATATATAATTCAGTATCTTACAGTAGATGAGCATATAACTAAAAGGGTCACACAAGCAGTGGCCTTGGAGAAAAAAAAAAAGATTAGTAGACAGCATTCTGAAATGACATTTTCAAATTTACATCCATGTGCATTTCTCTCTTTCAGTCTATACATCCACAAAATGATGAAATGGCTGGAATATAGCTGTGATCCAATATGTATGCTTAGTGGAAAAACAGGCACATTTGCTGGACCAGGCCCATTTGGATATGCTGCCCATTGAGCCCTCAACAGTGCCTCACCTACATATATCTCTTTCATCGTCTATACATCTAACCTATCATAAGCTGGGTACACACTACAGAAATTTCGACCAACTTTTTATGCCGAGCGATTTTACATGTGATCGATGGTCCGATCGCTCGGTCCATGGACTGCATACACACTAGCCTTGTTTAGGACGATAAAGGGAAGAGCGGACGTCCCTTTAGCGACTTTTTACAGCCATTTTGACGTGAGCAATGATTTAAATTTTGTACACACTGCAGCGACATTTGAGGGAAATGTAACGAGATACCAAAGACATTAGCATAAAGGGGCAGAGCTTTCGCTATAGTTAACACCCAAAGCTGCATAAAAAGAGAAGGCAACACTGTCTCTTAATTTATTCCTATAAAATAGAAGTTTAGTAATATACATAAAATTTAGAAAAACATTAAACTGCTAAAGTGCAATGCAATGAATATTCCCTAATAATAAAATCCCTCTGTATGCAATGGAATGCTCCATTCTCGGCATGCATCATCGCTGATTGGTCCACAGCAGAAACGAACGCCCATGTCTGAGTGTATAAAATGACAGAGGAACCTGTTTGGCGCCGAGGAGCGTCAGAAGATGGTGAGTGAGCAAGTGTCAGTGGGTGTTAAGGTTGAGGAGAAGGTGTCAGTGGGGATTGCGGGTGAGAAGGTGTCAGTGGGGGTTGCAGCTATGGAGACAGAGACACAGTCAGAGATGGTGCTGGAAGGGCCCAAAAATGTTGGAAAAGTTAAGGTGGGGGAAGGAGATACTCAAGAAGAGCAAAGAGCAAATCCAATGAGCCCAAGAGACGTGGAGGTGATGGTCAAAGTACTGGACCAGGACGACAACAACATTAAAAAACGTCAGTAGCACGTGTAGTGTACCTGTTAGAAGGACTTTATTTCATTCTAGTGTCTCATAAAGCAATGTAAACTAATTTGTAACCTACTTTTTTTTATGTCAGAACGAAGAATTAACGGTGAGAAGGCCTGTTTAGATACCACTGATACCACTAATGTTACACCAGTTAGCAAACAAAAAAAAAATTGAAAAAGATAAATATACTAAAGAAATTCTACACTAAGGTATTTCAGTGAATATGTGTAGACAACTAAATGCTTTGGGCACATACCTGTACCGTTATAATAACCAAAATGGCGCCTGTTTTCCAGAATGTTTGGAGGTTAAGCCCGCTATTATAGCGATTTCGCCACAGGGACCAAAATATAAACTGATCTCGAGCAGTGTGCAATGTGAGAAAATGAGAGTATTTATGTCGTTGAATAAAAATTACATATATAGAAGTTAAATGGTAAACATTGTTTATTTCCTTCTATCGTAGATAAAGAAATCAAAAGGGAATAGAAACCCAAGCGACATCAAGACCTGTTCTGCCACAAACCAGTAGCACCTTTAAAAATACTAAATACTACAAAAATACTCTGCAGTACTCTGCGCTCTGATTGGTTTGGGCGCGCTCACTTCTCATGCGGATCTTTCAGACAGCTGTCTGTGTAAAAAAAATTGTACCTTTTTCCTGCAATAAAAATGTTGCATGAACACTGTGTGGTTTATTCTGGGTACTTTACTATTATAAGATAATAAAGGTTAATATAACTTTAATAGGTCATAAAGGTTAAAGTTTATAAAGAGTAAATATGAATACATTGCCGACAAGACGCAAAGGGTAGTAACACACGTGCTTTATACAAGTGTAATAGTCTGCAGCCAGACAGGTGCAATATACATCGATACAAAACACAAGCCTGTGCTGTGCGGATTCCACACGACGTGGGACTGGGACAGACATAAAATTTTTTACATACACACGCCCCCCCAGTCGAGGAAGTATCGGAGGATTGTCGTGGATCGGTCGGAAGTTTATACACACTACACAACGGAAACGAGATTGGAACGAAAATATTAAACGGTACGACCAACCAAATGAGGCGACAATTGTCCATTTGGGCAGACTTTCGACCATCGTGTCACTGCACACACTGACCGAACTTTTGATCGAGTGGTCGTATGTCGGCTGATTGAGCCGATTATTGGACGAAAACCGTGTAGTGTGTACCCAGCTATAGTCAGATCTCCCATTCTGCAATCATAACCCCAACCTTTTTATTTATCCCTGGAAACACACTATTTCAAAGAGACTTATCAGCATCTCACTGTATACTGGTCTAGTCCCCTTAGTTTCATTAGCATATCCACCCTTTGCCAACTTCTATCCACAACACCTTCAGTCTTTGCCCATAACACTGTATCTGTTCCTCATTATACTTTATTTCCGTTCTTGCACAGAAGTTAGCTGGGTGTTTGGACCATATAGCATTGTTGAGCACTTGATAAAGTTAGTATACTAAGCTCAACACATCCAAAAGACAGCTTTTCTTCATCAATGACACCAATTTCCTCAATGTCTCCAAGTTTGCTGCCATGATGTCCGTGAAAGTATTCCTTTTAACACTATAATCACTTCAATAATTAGAGAACAATTTGATTTTATCGCTTCACCTGTGATTTTCTACAATCTTCAACCTGGTTTTCTGGATAACTATTATTTAAATCTACTGTCATTCAGAAGTACATCCCTGGTCCTTAATACAAACTTATGAAATGCAATTTCAATTTTCTAGCTCTTTGTTCAGATAGTCATTAATATATTCCATATACCATTTGTAGGGTTTTTTTAAGTGCAAACACCCTGACCCCACTTTGAATTTCTGATGGTTCCATGCTTGCTTCTAAAGTGTGTTATTCCTTTTTTTTGTTCTGTCTTCTAAAACAGGAAAGCCATCATGCTACCCCCATTTCCACAACAGTTGAGATAGGAGAATCTTGAGGCACAATAAAACAGAAATACAGAAACACACACCAGTGCACACACCAGTATGCCTGGTTGACCCCCTCAAGCACACATTAAGTTGCACTTCTACTCTCTGTCCCCAGACACCACCTACAAATGTCCAGAGGTGCACAGTGCAAATGTGTAAACATCAGTTACAAGTTCAACCTCTAAACACTTTAGTACCACCCCTTTCAACACAATAAATGTTTTTGCTTTTTTCCTTAAAAACAATACTCTGTTTACCTTCATTCATGGCTTAAATCATGTCTCTCTACTGTCCCGATTTTGGCGGAAGTGAAAGCGAGCGAACCATCACCAAATACTGGACTTACTTTTAGTGGAATGTGGATGTGTTTGGCAGAGCAGGATGGATTGGGACAGGGCTTATTTTGTCCAGATTCTGCCTTTATAAATATTGTGAGGTATGCTTAAATTAATCATGAGTTTTATTACATGTGGCAACAGTGCACTTCTAACAATTACTCTCTCCACTCATTTATCTTATTTCAACAATCTCACTCCGCAAATGAAAATCTAATTTCTGCACTGGTCCGCAGAACTAGGCACCCCATGCAAATAATCAAGAACATGCCACTCCACGCCAACTCCATGGCCTGAGCAAATGCCTCCTGTTTCAATCCAACCCTAACCACATCATATTGGTGAATTAATTCACAGTGGTTGTCCAAGTTATATTCATACATTATACGTTTTGTGGAATGTGAATTTACAAATGTAGTCCAGAAATGCAATCCAGGAATTGGCAAACAAAAAGAAAAATGTGAAGTTTGTATCGCCAGAACTTCACACCTTTGCAAAACGGCCTGTTCCACAATGAAACTTGATTCATGCTAAATTTTGTACCACTGCAAACAATGTCATCTTGTCTCACTGAGCCCAGAACGATGGTGCAAAGCCTGATGCAATGACAAAAAAGTAGATGCACAGAAAAGAATACAAAACTGCCAGAAAAACAGCCAGAAAAAAAGAAGTAGGTGTGAGGGATGAGATTGCGCAAACAGCATGCTATAAGCACAATTGTAAAAATATATTTTGATTTGAAATACATTAAAATACACAGAACCGCTACATTCGCAGCTATAACATATACCGCCCTCCACTTTAGGGATGGCGCTACCACCAGGCAAACCTTGGCAGCCTGCTCTCACGGGAGTCCCCTAACTCGAGAGTCTCCAAAACATTCCGGGAGAGTAGAAATTATGATTTAAATGACATTATAATTAATATTAAAAAAAATACACATTGCAATGCAATATCAGAACATGCTTTTTTTAAAAAAAAAACAAAACAAAACATGATGATTTACATCTTTTATATTACCAGTGCTTCTTTTTTTTTTTTTTAAACAGAAATTCAGGGACAAGGAACTTACTCAGTCCATAAAGCCCATCTTGTACTTCTCTTTAAACTTCAAATTCAGTAAAACAATTATATGATCATATTCCAATCATTTATGTCATTGTAAATGCACCAGAATTCAAAATTAAAGCCCTCCATAAGCAGTTACACCTCCTTCATACTGTAGCCTTGACCCGTGTTTTCTGGCAACCCGGGTCGAGGCTGCAGTATGAATGACTCCAGGGGGTAAACGTATCAAGCTGAGAGTTTTCCGGCGGGTTTGAAACACCAATCAGATTCTAGCTATCATTTATTTAGCACATTCTACAAAATGATAGTTAGAATCTGATTGGTTGCTATAGGCAACATCTCCACTTTTCAAACCTGCCGGAAAACTCTCAGCTTGATACATTTACCCCCAGGTCTAATTCCCGGGCTGGCTTACCCAGGAATTAGACCCGGGTCTTTTGGAGGGGTTATTCCTGGGTCTGACCCGGGAAGCCAGCACTATGAACGGTGAGATCCGACTTTTTCAACCCGGGTCTCACCGACTAGTGTAAAAAAGTGACGAAAAAATATTTAAGAAAAAGATGATTTTTTTAAAAAAAAAAAGAATAAAAAAAGTCCTCTTATCTTTGTATTTCCTCATCGCTGACTCTCTGGCAGGTTACATGAAGAAATTACGTCATTCCTATTGGCCAAGGAGAAAATTATGCATTTAAAGTGGCAATAGCGGACCCTATGCCTGGATTACATTATACAGGCATAGGGTCCACTATTGCCACTTTAAATGCATAATTGTCAACCTATTAGAAATTACGTAATTTTAGCTGTCGGACATTCAGCGCTGATGAAATACTACGAGTCTAATGGTAAGATGACATTTTTTTTTTTTTTTGCAGACCCGGGACGACCAGGTTCAGTACGAACCCAGTCGACCCGGGAATTTGACAGGTAAGAGCCTCTGTCCCCTGGCAATATCCCGGGTTCATACAGGGGCGGATCTAGAGAATACTGCTACCCAGGGCGATGTAGGGGGGGGGCGATTTAGGCCCAGCCCCCTTTTTGACATCTGAGGCTGCCGGCGGCTGCATACTATGTGCAGGTCCGTTCAGCAGTGACAGTGTGCTGCCTGGATGCTCTGATTGTGTTTAAAAGCGCCCCGATCGCCCCCCCCTGGATCCGCCACTGGGTTCATATACCCTGGAAATTGCCAGGGTGGCAGTATGAAAGTGGTATTACTGCAATTGTCCAGAGAAAACTGAGACACATATTTTGAAAAGGAAAAGGACACAGTATAACATTTTAGGTCACACACAACCACATGACCACATCAGATTTGCTTTGTCTAGCTATAATATTCAGCATATAGCCTCAACAACCAATATACTTTAATCAAACATAATAATTTGAACAGATTTACAAGGAGAGCAGTGTATTCATTTATTCATTCCTTCATTTTGAAAGGGTTAGCTACAATTTAGTGCAAATATTGCAGGCTTTGGCAAGGTGGTTTTGCTTTGGTTACTATGGAGATGAGAGGCAGGCTGCACTAGCTCTGTTTCCATAGCAATTTCATCTAATTCATGGTCATCAGAGAGGCAACCATCTCCGAAGCATTCCTAAAGGTGCCAATCTCTGTGTTATTGCACCAACCCTAGAGGTGTAAGCATCAGTATCACAATAACAGAGCCATATATTACCATGTGTGATAGCAGAAATGCAGACTGTATACAGTAGTTACAGTAGTTACTATAAAACTATGATATATCACTGTGGCATATTCTACATAGAATGACACATGGCAAATAGTGTTGCAGTATAGTACTGTGGGACACACAAAAACTATGCAAATGCAGCAAGTCATTTTTTTATAATGTCATTTGCAGTAGAAGTGATACACTGTGTAAAATGCTGTCTATGTAGAACAGCAGGCTCAGTGTATGCTTCACATCCTGTCTGCATAACAAGCAGTCCAGCTGCAAAGAACTCCCTCCCTCCCACTACAACTCTCCCTCTGTCCTCCTTTTTTCAATATTATTCTATTCTGTATTTTGTCTTTTGAAAACGCTCTGTATTATTTGTTCTGTGGAATGAACTTGTTCAGGCAGGCTCTATGTTAAATATTATATAGAAGATCAAATGTCTTTAGATGTGGACTGACTCATATTTTGCCAATTATATAGAAATACTGTCATAGTGTTATACTTTATGCAATTATGCATGTGATGTGGAAAGAGTGCTGCATTGATAAGAGGAATCTTGTTTTCTTAATGCATAAGAAATGCTTGGATTGACTGGAACAATAGGCCTGTATTATATTTTTGCACTGTAATAAATGCATAATAATAAAAATATATTTTTAGAATCAAATAGGGACCCAAGCTGAGTGTGTACCATGTATAAATTAAAACGCCATGGGTCTACGACTATGAACCTTTCATTACTTTAGCCTCACTGCTGTGACAAAGAGCTTGAGGCAAGGTTATTTAGAGAACCCTTACATTCTGTGCTGAGCTCATTGGTCACATAACACAAACAAATATACACATAGCGATATGCAATACATTATCAGAAAACTGCAAACTGTACATAATATGGTGTCTGTACTGCAAACACAAAAGGAAATGATAATCAACAGACTTCAAAAGCTTTCAGTAACTAGATCACATTAGATATTAGTAAAAGTTTCACAAAGCTATATCTGTACTTCTGTGTCTCAGTAATACTTATTTTGTAATCAGAATCAGTTCTTGTTGAATGTTCCAATTTCTCAGATTCATGTCTGTGTGAACTGCACATGCAGCATGGATCAGGGAACAATTAAATCTAGCCACAGTAAATTAGTCATGTTGCATTCGGTTTCTAGAATACCACTTGGTTTGGGGCCAGAGAAGATCAGATTTGGAATAACCCTGCAATTCTAAAGGAGTACCAGTGACATCATCAGGTTTCCTAGCAATCTCCCCGCACTGAATGCAGAAGTGAATGCGCAAGTAACAGAGCACTGTGTTCCAGCAATAGAAGTGGCAGGAACCAAAATCAATCAGATTATTCTCTGCTAGCTCAATGATATGCACACCGCACAAACATAGATGCACTGCAGGTGGTCAGAAAGAGGTTACTTTTGTTTGACTTTTATATCTATGCTAGGGAAGACAGTGCCCTTTGTCCAACTGTAATTTGAGACACATGATGTGGTTAGATTCGCCAGCTCAGCTTTAAGAAATATCCAGTGTTGGTGACTATGTTTTATTGACCATGCGATTAAATTTAACTGCAGCTTTTCTTTCAGATAGGTAGGTCCTATAGTACAAAACTAAATGTCCTGCCTCATTGTAATGTATTAACATTTTTTATATACTATACATGTATAGATAAAAAGTATCAATGAACTACATTGTATCAAGATAAAATGTATTGATTAACTACATTGTATAAATGTACGACATTGCAATAACCAATATAGCACAGCTTTCCCATACACTCACCAATCAGAAACAAGCCGCTCTGTATTTAATAGATGCTGACAGGCGGCTCAGCTTGTTATTCGCGTTGGCCTCCGTAAGGAGAAATTCTTTGTTGTACGTCTGGGTTTTTCTATCCCAATGAATTGAGAGCTTTAAGAAGAAAAGGACCCCCATGGATTTAGGTGAGCAATAAATAAATAAGAGGATGTGTTGGGGAGTCTTTTTTATTAAAGAACTTTGTCAAGCATGTGTGTTTATATCAGTGTATTTTTTTTACAGATGCGCTACAGGTTTCAGTTCTACAGGCACCAGCATTCTGAAGCAGTTTTGCGCTGCCATGGCTTGCTGGGACCAGTAGATCAATTAACTCTTTATACAGGGGTGTGAGAAAAGCCCCAGTACTTTCACCACTGGGCTGTTTTCCCAAGGGGGGACCCAAAAATGTTTACAGGCCCTAATCCCCTAGAAAATTCAGTCCCATGCTGAGCGGGTTAAGGCTGGTTAACTAGGGGACCCTATGTTGCGGGTTTCCCACTTGTCATAGTCTAGTGCTGGAATCAACTTTTTCGGGGGCAGCCCACACTGTTTTTCCCTCAAAATTGCCAATATAGCCTATGCTATGAGCTCTAGGTAACACACATATTTTTTATAAAAAAAATGAACTATTTATTTATTTTCTTTTTAAAAAAAATTAAACACTTGGAAGGTTGATGCTGATAATTATCATCTTTGCACATATCTTGCATCATGGGTCGAGTACCTGCAACAGATGAGGCTCCTTACAGGCGTATCTGCGGCAGTCTCGACCTCCACATAAGTAGCAAGTGCGTAAACACTGTATTTGCCATATGCTTGCCCACCTTTACCTCCCTCATTCCGCCTCTCAAAGCGCAAAAGGAAGTACAGGGTAAGAAGTACTTGCTTCTAACTCTAAATGAGCCCCAATGTGTCTAGATTATTTAAATACAACCAAGAATATTAAAATAACTATAGAGTTTCTCTTGTATTACCATGAAACACATTTTTCAACCAGATTGACCAGTGTTATACCAGATGATTGAAAAATAGGAAATGTAGTTCCACTTGGCAAAGAGTGATAGTAGTGAAAAATACGGTTTTTGAGCGTTGAGTCTAACATCAATGTATGGATATTTATGGAATCTTATCTTAAAAAAGATTCATTGACCACTAATCCATCAGATTTTTTTTATAACTGAATGAGTAAATAATGGAATATGGAGAATCAATTTTTATTGCTTACCTAGAATTTAGCAAATCACCTACTGTATTTATTCTTGAAAACTGGTGGAACATAGATACGCTGTAGATAAATTGAGTAAGCTTAGAACAACTTGTAGCTAATCAGAGCATACAATATTAACAAGAGCACAGATTATTTCAGCTCAGCCAACTCCTGCATGTTCTTGTGTAGGTAAATAAATATGAGGTGGATATGCCAACATGTAGCTGATGTGAGTCTAGGGGTGATGTCCAGCAGTGAGGTGCTGCTGGACATCACCTCACTGTCCGGCAGCAAACATTGCTGGCCTATACAGTAACAAATCTCTGATCATTTTCTCCCAGCATCTCTGTGGGACACAAGGGAAAATGAGTGGAAAGTTGAGTAAACACATTGAGGCGATGAGTCTCTGCGGACTGTTCCGAAAACACATTGCGGCTCCTCACACCGAATTGAATCTACCCCTAAATGTCATTAACCGCAGAGTAATGATGTCACACTACTTTCAAATTGGTTCAGATATATTGTGGAGTCATGTACACTTCAATATGAAACATGTTCATAAATCGAATTTGTTTTTTTTCTTTCTTTAACCTTAATTTTGCAGATTTGCTTGCTTGTGTAGCTCACAGAAATACTCATATTGTCCTGTAGAATTTTCATCTACAATCCAAAATTCATAGTTGCTTTAATGACTGTGAGCTGTAAGTATTTTGAAGATGCAAAGTAAACCCAAACCATGTGTCACAGTTGGGATGTGGTTCTTCTGTTGTAGAAGAGATCAATATCCTTTATCCTCCTATCATCAGCACCAGCTATTTATATAGTGCCACGATTCCAGAGCGCTGTACAGAGAACTCACTCACATCACCAATCACAAATTGTTGTTCCCTAATATAGAACCTTTTCATGGACACCAGATCTGAAGCAGCAAATTAGTGTTCAGCACACACCTGAGGTCTTTAATCACCCTAAGAAGCCAACAAGTCTGAGGAGTAGCCCTGCCCGCTGTAAGATCAACTACTCTATTGCTATTTGTCTCACACAACTACATTCTCCAATCAATGACAACCTTCATGTCATCCAGATACTGGTCACATACCTGACCTCCACTATTAGATCACATTAACCATCTGGACCAAATGTTACCAATGTCACGTTCATTTCCTACCAGTCTCCACTTATACTCTAACCACTATGCTTTAAATATGATGGATGTGTTCTTTTGTTGCAGAACTAAGTATTCAGTAGTTTAGGAGTGTAATCTGGTGCATAGTATGCTTTTATGTTTGTAACTGTTTTAATTTGTGCTTAATTGTATAAAAGTTTTACCTTTTATTACACTTTGTGGCGAGTAATGGTTTTAGTGCTACCGTCAGAAATAACTAACAAGGACCAAGGGTATAAGTAGGGTGTTGCAGTTATGTAAATCCAGACTCTAGGATATAGAACCAGGCTCTAAGAAATCCACAGCTGACAGCAGAAAGCCGTAAAGGTACATCTTGTACTTGAAAATACCATACTGAATGTAACTTTGGAAAAGGATGCTATCTCTATATGTCACTATTTTAATGAACAAACATTTTAATGACTAGATAATAATCTTGATTGCTTTGTTGATTACCATTTACAAAGCTACATTTTCCAGTATGCAAATTTGACACTTGATAAAACTATCTATATAATGGATCAATGGACATTTTATCCAGAAGTGCTTGAGCATACAGTATATTATAGCTGTATTCCCCTATGTTGTTTTTAGATGACGCTTTCTCTAAGCACTACTCTAACTACTGTACACATAGTCTATTTTGCTGAAATGTTGTTTAAATTTGTATAATTTCTAACAAAAACTCCACTTTTGCTTTATTAACCCACACATAATGATTGTAATAGCCTTCTGTATAACCCTAGTGGCCTTTTGCAAACTGGAGATTAATATACAATTCATGGATGCCAGGTTTTAGTATGAGCTTTGTAATATTCTTCAGCCACGCATTATAACTCTATTCCTAAAATTGTCAGAATTTTTTTTTTATTATCTTTTTACTGTTCTGCATGATGTCCAGCAAAGATGCAAATTAGGTATATTTAAGTATATACAGTGTACCATTTCTATGAAAATCTTAGGTAGAATTTCTTCATTAAAACCCTTGCTTGCCTGTGCAACAGCATTGACCCAAACAAAACACTTCTAACCTTTTGGCCCACACTCATGTACACAGCACATTAATATGCTTCTCGACAGCTCATGTGGCCTAAGAACACTTGTAATTTGTAAATTTTCAAAAGTCAATGCACTTTTCTGCATATTTGGAGATGCGGTGACAACCACTTGTGCATTAATTAAGATAAAATACTGCTAACTAAAAACTACACATAATGGATGCTACCGCATTTTCTATAGGATTCAAACAGTTTTTACATTTTGGAGCCAATTGATAAGTTTGGTTCTTACAAGTCTATTCAACAAAGTAGCCTGACAAAGTCACAAAGGTACTCGCACATGCATGTACTCACAACTGTTCTAGTCGCAGAATTAAGTAAGTTGTGCAAAAAATTATTTTACTCGGTTTTGAAAAAAAGACTATAAGACCCAATGTTTTGTTTATTATGGGGAGCCCTCATAATCCACCATTTGACGTCTGTGAAAGGGATGTATTCACAGTGTGAGCCTCATCTTTGACATAATCTGGGGTAGATGTATCTAACCTTCAAAAAAGAAAAAGTGGAGATGTTGCTCATAGCAACCAAACAGATTCTAGCTATTATTTTCTAGAATGTATTAGATAAATTAGAGATTACTTAAAAAAGCATAATATTTCAACAAAATTACTATTTTCCTAATAAAATGGATATATAAAAGATTGACTTTTACTTTTTTTTAAAATGTATATTTGTTTTTATATAAAACACATCATGCATTGTTCACTGCTACTGTATTTCCCTCTTTCATTTTTGCCCATTGTCAAATATTACTGCAATAATTCTTCTTTCTTTTACATGTTTTACCCACAACTGGTCAGTGATATGTATCATCATACTGAGGCATAGTACTAGCCCAGCAGTCACATGTTCTGGATCTTCTTTACTGAAAAAATGGTAAATTAAGTCAATAAAATGTCTCTAGAGGAAGATGTGGTTTAATAGGACACCCCTTTGAAATTAATGAATTAGATAAAATATGGCTAGTTAAGGAAAAGTAAATGTAAAAAGAAGTTGACTTATATAAAAGAGCTCCTATATACATTCACTAATAATATATATAAAAAGTTCCCGTACCTTGTCAGAACTTGAGATGTGTTGACATTTGATGTACAGTTTCGTGCAAGATATTGTCCTTTTTATCACATTTTTTCCAACATTATTAAAGGAAGATGGCTGCAGTGTCCTTAAATTACCAACAAAAAATGTGCGGTGTATAAAAAAATAACTCCTCTTACAACCATAACTCAAATATCTTCCACTATAAAACTGATACATATACTGAGCAATGGAGGGCTGGCAAATTTTAGCCCGGGGGGGAGGGGGCAAGATTCGACTCAGCAGCCTGTTAGGGACATTTTACAGGTAAAAAATGCAAGTGGCCCAGTGACCCAGCCCACTGTAACCCACTATGGGACTGGCCCAGGTGGGAAGGGGGAGACCAGACCAGCCCAGCCCAGCCTGCCTCTGATACTATGTATTTGTGAATGTCATTAGTAGTTATTTTATATAAATCAAATCACATATTAATGATTACATTTTTGTATTTCTGCCAGTCCATTTTTTTTTATTTTTTAACTTTTTTACAATTTTAACTGCACTGCACTTACATTTACCAGCTCTTCTGCACCCAGAGCAGAAATATTAGCTCCAAGTGCAGATATCTCAGATATTGTGTTTTGTTAGTGAGTTTGAGAACATCAGCTCCGTGTGATTAATGAATATACATGGGTGTATCACACACACAATCATGAGGATGCTGATCACTGTGAGACTGTTTAAAATATTATATATATTAAATTACATAAAACTATCAAGACATGGTGCACAAATGTCACTTTCAGGCACACTGAAGTGTCACTGAAAGTGACCCCATTGAAGTGTGCCTGCCAGTGGGGTCTATGCAGTCTGTGCAATCAGACACACTCCATAAACCCCACTGATACACTCTGCAGACCCATCTGTCAAGCACATTGAAAGATCTTGTGCTGCCCGACATGGCAGGTACAATGCATAGATTCGACTGGAAGGCAAACACCTCAATGATGCACACACTGGAGTAAACTCCTACTTACCAACAACCCATCTACCTCCAACGCAATGAATTAAAGTCCATTCATTAGGCTCTGCTGGCTGCCTCTAGCCGTCCTTTCTGTGCCCACCTTATGCTCCTGAAGACAAAGAACAACCCCTCAATTCTGATGGCACATTTTAGACGGGGGTGGGGGTGTTAGGGGGGGAGTGAGACTCAGATCAGTAGCCTATTGGAAACATTTTAAAGGAAAAGAAATGCAGGTAGCACAGTGACCAAGCCCAAGTTAGTCCACTATGGGACCAGCCCAGGGGGGCATATGCCCCTCCCTCCATTCCCCAGCACAGTCCCTGTGGCCACCTCAAGTCACTGGCTCCAAAACTCTGCCGTTTAGTGCCAAAATTCACCCCCTTGTCTCACAGCCAAATGTCCTTAACACCTCCACCTCTACACCTATTAGTAGACCAAAGCCTCAGACTATATTAGCAGTGCCACTCTAGTTATTGGTCTATACACATAGTAGAAGTCCAAAGGCACATTTTTAATATAGTCAGCAGCTTTGGCCCACACATGGGTGTACTGACAGATGAATGTGGTGGAAAGAGATGTAAAGTGGCTGTACCTACACACATAATATACCATTCTGACCACCAGTGTGTAGATCAAAGCTGCAAAAGGAGGAAGATGGTTAGTGGTGAAGAATCAAACAGGAACAGAGGTGAAGGATTCTTGGAGAAGGCCATGGCAAGGACAGGAGAGGTGGAGGAACATGACTCATAGGAAGAGTAAAGATAAGTGTTGCAAGCCTTTGGTAAATGTGAGCTAATGTGTATAAATGTGGGGTGTGTCTTCTGATTTGTGCATCTATGTTTGAAGGTAAAGTGTCCACAACATTGTATATCCCAGACTTTTCACTCCGCATTCTTATGACAATTATCATAAAAACAATGAAATATACAGTATATAAAACATGATAAACATGATGTCCTGGTACTGGAATATATAATATCAGTGTTTACCCAAGAATATTTTGCCAGCCGAGTGGCATTAAGAAGAAACCGGGGTGGGGGCAGTTATAACACTTTGCAATAATATTGAAAAAGGTTGGAGGTTATTGCCCATGCCTGGCAGGACTGGTCAGACTGGTGGTTGGGGGTCTAACACACACTGAAACAGAGCTGGTCACATCACCTCCTTCTGGTGACCAAGACATCCAGGCTTGTCTGCTCACTTTCAACAGGAGAAGTAGGGGTCTGTTGGCTTGTAGTATAGAATTTCTGAAGCCCTACCTAGAAGCACAAACTTTCAATGCTTATTACAAGGGAGCACTTAACTACAAACACAGGTAGTTCTTCTGGAATTATTCAGACTCCTCCACTGTTCCACATTTTTACTAGAGATGCTCAGAATCGGTTCTTTGGAAACCGAACACACCCGAACTTTCGCGTTTTATCGGATTCCGAATCAAGGCAAAACGTCACAGTAACGTTGTTGGACCTCAGGAGTTTTGGAATCTATAAATACCGCCCTCCACAGCGATCTAGCGTCATTTGAGAGAGGGATACAGAAGGGGTAGGATAAAGTGTAGAGCACTTGGGCAGGCAAACTTACAGAAGTGAAAGAGGAGGGTGGTAGCAGTGTTAAAGAAAGCTCCATTGCTAATTGTCATTGCTAAAATACAAATATACAAGTCCTTGCAGGCTTTTTTCTGAATTTGCACCAAAAAAGGGTAGGGTGTTATATACACCCAAAGACAAGAGCTCCCTTGCTCAATTTGCCATTGCAGAAATACAAATATACTAGTCCATGCAGGCTTCTGAATTTGCACCAAAAAGTGTAGGGTGTTATCCAAATGGATTCACAGCAGTACACAGAAGAGCAGGAGCAGCAAGCAGCTGCTGCCACCAGTCTTGATGACAGTGCTTCCTGTACGTCATCTGGTAAAGCCTATGTAAATGTACATAGTCTTTTACAGTCAGGGAAAAAAAACATAAAAAAACACCTTTTAACGTGGTGAAGAAAAATGAGCTGAAATCCATGAAAAGTTATCTGCCGGGAAAAAAATTGCCTATACACGCAGTGGCAAAGAAAGAATGAGGCCTTCGCCTTTCTCTATGAGTGCGAGATCTAAAATTATTACTGAGGCATCTTCTTGTAAGGTCACTCGTGACCAAGCAAGACCAAATAATTCGGAGTACAAAAGTGGTGCACAAATACTTTTACGTGTAAAAGCCGAGCTGGAAGAAAACAGTAAGGCATTAGAGGAAAATGTATGCTCAGATTCAGAAATGACACAAATCCCTGAGAAGAGTTCATCCACCAGTGCTATGTGTAATTGTGACCATTCTGATAGTGTACCCATAAAGAAGGCCCCTTTCAGCATTTGTGCTGATGTGTGCCGGAACAGCCCGAGTGTAACTGGTGATACACCAATTGAAGATGCCTCTTTGGAATTGCAACAGGATGAGGGGTATATTTGTGTCGATAGGGATGAGGTTGTTTGTGTAAGTCCTGCACCAGTGGAAGCAGTTCTGGCACGTGATAAGAAGAAGGCCATTGTCATGCCTGGACATAAGACCAAAAAAGATAACTCTTATGTGTGGAATTATTTCTACCCAAATCCTGACTACAGTTGTCTAGCCATTTGTAGTGTATGTAAAGCCACAGTCAGTCGAGGGAGGGACCTTAACCATCTCGGAACCTCATCCATGTTACACAATTTTCCGCGAGTTCCTGGCAAGGTGTTGGGAAAATCAGATAGTTATGATAAAAAAATAACAACAAGCAGTCCAACATCAGCTAGGACCCTTCTCTCACCTACATCCCGATGCCTGCAATCTACACCCACAACACCGTCCTCATCTATATCCTCGGTAGCAATCGGAGTTAGTCCTGCATCGAAGTTGCTAAGGCTAGATGACTCCTGCACTGTCCTTGATTCCTCTGAAGAATTATTGACCGTTAGTCCCACTGCTGCTGCTACTGCGGCTGAATCTTCATCCCAGAAGCAGACCAAGAAGAAGACTATTAGTAGTTTACAACAATTGACTGTTAAACAATCCTTTGCAAGAGGAAGCAAGTATGAAAGCTGTCACCCAGTCGCAAAGCAGATCACAGACGCCATGGTGACTATGCTCGTATTAGATCTGCATCCAATATCCACTATTAATGCAGCTGGTTTTAGACAGTTACTTGAGGTCTTGTGTCCCCTTTACCAAATTCCATCACAACACCATTTCAGTAGAAAAGCTATTCCTTACCTCTACCAGCAGGTTCGTAAAAATGTTATTATTGGGCTACAAAATGCCATTTTACCCACTTTACACTTAACCACAGATATGTGGACAAGTGGAACTGGGCAAACTAAAGATTATATGACTGTGATAGCCCACTGGGTTGGTGATTCGCCTTCACTAGCAGGAACAGTAGCAGCATGTACTCAAGTACGTCACATTTGTCAGAAGAAGGCTACTCTGTGTATAACCGGCTTCACTAAGAGGCATACAGCTGACAATCTGTTACAAAAACTAAGGGATGTCATTGCAACATGGTTTATCCCACTTGGACTCTCCTCGGGATATGTCATTTTTGATAACGCTACCAATATTGTCAGAGCATTACAGATGGGTGAATTCCATCATATTCCCTGTTTTGTTCACACAATAAACTTGGTGGTGTAGAGCTTTTTAAAAAATGACAGGGACGTGCAGGAGATGCTGTCTGTGGCCGGTAAAATGTCTGGACATTTTCGGCATTCGGTGACAGCGTATAGGAGATTGCAGCAGCTGCAAGAGAGTGCCCTGCCACCAACTGAAGCAAGAGGTGTGACAAGGTGGAATTCCACCCTGTATATGCTTCTGAGGATGGAGGAACAGCGAAAAACCATCCACGCTTACTCCACAAGCCATGACATTGGGAAAGGAGGGGGGATGTATTTTAGTCAAGCGCAGTGGTCAATACTTTCCGTATTGTGCAAGGTGCTGAAAACATTTAAAGTAGTCACCTGTGAAGTGAGTTCAGAGACTGCGAGCTTGAGTCAAGTGATTCCCTTAGACTTTTGGGAAAGCAGCTTGAGAAACGGAAGGAGGAGATTAAACAAAGCTAAGTATGTCGGACTTGTAGATCAAGTACTTTATTCGCTTCGCCAGGATCCAAGAGTTATCAAAATCTTGAAATCACTACATTTTGGCTACTGTGCTTGATCCTCAGTTTAAGACCTATGTCTTCTCTTTGTTTTCAACTGACCCAGATCTGAAGAGATGCAAGGAGCTCCTGGTGAGCAAGATGACAGCTCAAGTGTTACGTGACAGGACAGCGTCTCCTCCTTTAGTTTCTCACTCAACTTCTGCTAGGAAAAAACTTTCACAAGAGACCCAGGGATGATGCAGGTGACTCAGCACCAAATTTTGACATCTGGTCTGGTCTAAAAGAATTGACTAAAAAACGTGATACCTCTGCCGTAAATCCACCTGATCCTACTATCAACATCCAAATGATGGTGGAGGATTATTTTCACAACAGCATAGAAATAGACACATCAGACAGTCCCTTTACATACTGGGGGGAAAAAAAGGGAATTTGGAGACCCATGTACCAACTCGCTTTGCACTGCCTAAGCTGCCCACCCTCCAGTGTGTACTCGGTAAGAGTTTTTAGCACAGCCGGGAACCTTGTCAGCGTCGTAGGAGGCTACTTCCTCAAAATGTAGAAAAGATGATGTTCATAAGAATGAACTTCAAGTTCCACGAGGAAGGCCTTTACCGCCAAATACATTAAAATACTGAGACTTCTGTTACTGTGGATTCCAGCGCTGATGAAGTAATAATGTGTGAGGATGATGTACACACTGATAAGGATGAGGATGAGGGTGGTTTTGACAAAACCAAAACCAAAACACGAAGCTAATCCAGATCCAAAACCAAAACCAAACCCACTTCACAGGGGTCAGTGAGCATCTCTAATTTCTATTAACACTTACTATACACAACATTGCATATCCTGGACCTACCACTCTGCATTCTTATGACAATTATCACAACAAAAATGAAATATACAGTATATAAAATATGATAAACATGATGGTCCTGGTACTGTAATATATAATGTCGGGGTTTACCCAAGAAAATTTTGCCAGTCGGGTGACATCAAGAAGTAGCCGGTTCGGGGCAGTTCTACTACTTTGTAATAATATGGAAAAAAGTTGGAGATTTTTGCCCACACCTGCCAGGTGTGGGCAAAAATGGTTTATTATATTCTAATAGAACTCTGTTTGCCTCCAAGAGTCGGGTGGCAATTAAAAACCGCCGAGTAGAGCACCCAGGTGCTGGGGAGAACACTGAATGTTATAATCACATGTGATATTGAATTGAAAATTGATCCTGCATTGGAGATTCAGGTCCATGTCACCTGCTTTATACACTTTAACTATTATAACCTTAAAGTGTACCTCAAAACTATAGATACACTTTAAGCTTACAAATTTCAGAAGTATGGTTTACCCTTTGTAATTTAGTAATGTATGAATAACAATATTAGGTAACTGAAATATAAGAGGAAATGTACAATGATGAGGAAAATGTATACATTGATCTTATATTGTGCAGGTCGTCTTTGCTATTACAGAACATACATAATAGTACAGAGCTATGTGGGGGAGCTAGAAATCAGACATCGGGCGGGAATTCAACTCAGCGAGAAGTGTCTCGTGGGCAATCTGGAGACTCTGTCCGTGTATATTTTTATTGAAGTATGAGCTCATTTTTCCTCCCTCCCCATAAAGGTGCGAGGAAAACTGAGCATATATTTTTACCGTAGTAACTGTAAAACTGCGCAGCCACGATGTTCCTGAGAACATCGCTGCTAACTGAATTCCTCCCACTGAGTGGTGTTGCTGCTGGGGATGAAATCAGGGATTCTGTGACCCATGTTTAAAAAGATCCAGCACAACAAACCCGAATGAGGTTCCATTTATGACACAATTAAGCTATATAATATTTATTTATGGAAATCATGCACAATATATCACTGAAGACTCCCACAAATATACAGTATATGGAGTTGGTTGTATTCCTTTAAACCCAGATACACACCCAAGTGCAGTAAGATGTAAACAATAGTTGGTAAGGTACAAGATAAACAATTCAGTGACTACAATATTAATAATTTCAAAATACAGAACATTTTCAAAATATAGTATATACTAATAAATTCTATGCTGTGTGAAGCATAAAGAAACATTGATAATTCATAGCTACATGTGCACTGTATTCTGTACAGTATCTGCTGATAGCGACAATCAATAAAATCACAATGTGCATTTTTTTAATTCTCTGATGCTCCAGTGACAATTATCTTGCAGTATAAACAGCAATATAGTTGTGATTACAAAGTTTATAGTACAAGGCATGCCCACTTTACACACTATTAAGGGTTTTTTGCCTGCAGTAGTGCAGTAACAAAGAGATTTTACTCTCTTATAGGCAGTGATGTACCACTCCCACACATACAGCATTAGCTCTGCAGCTCTATCCTGCAGTTCACACTTCTGCTAATTCTAGTCTGCAACTCCATAGCTGTCCCTTTAACCACACACGTCTACTTTAGCTTGTACTCCAAAGTGTATTTGCACATTCCTTGACTTGTTTCTGTTGATTCTGTAGCAACCTTTTGAGTTTTTAGGTAAGTCAAAAGCAAGATTCTAATCTAGCTAAGCAATTTCACACAGCTCACTATCAATTGAGACAAGGTGCATCACATTTTCTTAATAATAGGGCAGTTTGTTTTCATACCATACACATTACTTTTTTAGTGCTTATTGCCCATTCCTGTGGTTTTTTTTTGGCCAGACTGAACTACTTCTCAGTACCTGCAACTAGTCTTTATGCGAGGTCACATGTGTTTTATTCCCTGGCATAAAATAAAAATAAAAGGATACATCAATGTTATCCACACATTGATATACTGATCCTTTGGCAGTTTTTGTTTTTGTTTACACAAACAAAAGAAATAAAACACAAGCAAGTTTTATTATATAATATCTAGAAAATTAAGAAAATAGAGGAAAACCTGTCTTGAGCTGGGTACACACTACAGGTTTATCACACAATTATCGTGCCAATCACACGATAAAAGACAGTTAGATCCGATATAGCATTAGTGTCTACGCTCCAATGATCATGTTTTATAGTACCAAAGCACATCTTATCGTTATTTGATTTTATTACCAGACTAAAAATCTCTATAAACGATGTCAGGCAAAATCTGAAGTATGTATGCACTCACGACAAGCAGTGTAGGCAGATCTGCATAGACTTTAGAGCAGGCCTGTCCAACCTGCGGCCCTCCAGATGTTGTGAAACTACAAGTCCCAGCATGCCCTTCCAGCTATCAACAGGTTGTCTACTGGCAAAGCATGCTGGGGCTTGTAGTTTCACAACATCTGGAGGGCCGCAGGTTGGACAGGCCTGCTTTAGAGAGTCCCAATCTTTTCAGCCGATGATTATGACAAATGAAGAGCACAGATCTGAAGGTAAATCGTATAGGTTTGTACATAGGAAGAAGCATGCTGATCTGGACTTTCAGTTGTTGGTAAAATTGTTAACGATATCGCATTGGGAGAAATTTTCTGTAGTGTGTAACCAGCCTTAGAATGTCTTCCACCTAGGAAGAGGTTTGGGCAGCAACTCACTCCATATGAGATAACCCATATATAACCCACAACTGCAGTACAATATTATGCATCACTTAGGGCATCATCCAGACTAACTGTCCTTCACATACACTGTTAGCTACTATTCTGAAACCAAAATAAATATTATGTTTTGCAAAAGTCCAAAACAAAGTCATTCAGTTCAGCCACAAAATTGGTAAAATTACCTACACAGAGTTTTACAGTTGACCAAAACTGTAATGACAATACACTACTAATAGTTAGATTATGTCTAACATTATAACAACAGTAGAGGTCGATTATGAAGGTTTGCAAGTCACAGTGGATCTATATATGTGCAACTGTGCATATTTTACACGTTTGCGCATACACATGTTCATGCACACATTGCGTATGGCTAAGATTGTCCTGCATAACTAAAATCAGCACTTGTTTCACCCTCATTCATGTGTCAGTTAAAGTGGACATTGTATCTGCATTTATATTTTACTGACAATTATATTCATTTTTTTTAAATATATTTATCTATATGTACATATATGTATACATTGTGCCTTACTTGCGGTATACTTGTGTAGAGGAGCTAGACACTTGATTTTCAAAGTAACAATTTCTGTTACATTCATGCATATACAACTTTTAGGCCACATTGTACGGCCAAAAAGCCATGCAGTGCCCTTCAAAATTAGTTTCTAACCCTGCCAGTTATTATAAATATTTAGGTTCATTTTATTCCAAGTCCTGTCCTGTACTGTCCATCTTCAAGTGCAAACTTTGCTTTTGCCATCATAGTGGTGATTTAATCAGTCAAATACATGCACAGTTCCACACAGCAGGATGCTCGGTCCACAAATGCCAAGTTATGATGTTACAAAGCATTTTCAGGTCCTATGAGATGCAGCTTATTTTCATCCATTTACTACAAATTTTCTTGTAAAAATATCATGTGAGCAGGGTAACAAAGTTAGAGACAGATTTTGTCAGCCTGCTTGCACGATATACTTTCAATGAACTATACCTAACAACAATCCGTACTTTCAGCAGCCAAAAGTGGTGCGATGACAACTGAAATGGGTATGTCACATGTGAAATGGCAGAGGTTTGAGCTGATCTTTGGCATGGTTTGGGAGAGTAGCAGCTGTGGCTTAATCTGCCCTGATTTTCCAATTCAGTATGTTAACTGGTAAAATTGTCAAAATTAAATACATTTTTCTTCATTGAATAGTTGAGCCAAAGATATAGTTATACTGCCAACTCAATGGAAATAGGTTTACCACCTGGAGCAAATCGTTTTCATTATACTACACAAGGTTAGTGTAAAAATCCCTCAATATAAGTGGTACATCGATGCACACAACTTAAAAGTCTAATTTCCCCTCATATCCCTCCAAATAAAATGGCCATTTTGCATAATCGAAATTAGCTAGTTCTTTGCTATGGCTAAATTTAACACAACAAAGTGACATTTCATGCTATCCCTGATAAGTATCTCAGAAACAATCTTCTAAGCTGTATTCTTATGCAAAAACTTGATTAAAACGGATTTTAATTGTATTTAAACTTAATTTGGGGCTGCATCTCTTTGAAGTGTCTAGTTTTCAGTATGACCGAAAATTGAACATTCTTCTCAACAACTGGACAATGACATACAAAATAAAAAACAGGTGGGTACAGCTAATTGTATAGAAATGTAAAAGACATTACTTTGTAACATTTAAATGAGGTCTGTCTCTTGAGAGAGAGAATCTCACCAATTGAGTGGTCATTTATAATGCGCCAAATAGGCACTCTGTGGGCCAAATGCTCATTAGCAGGTGTGCCAGTGTGCATAGGTATACAGAGCAAGATAGTCAAAATGGTCTTATTTGTAGATTAGAAACATTTTGTGTAGGCAAAGTGAAGAAGGTGTTTACAGAGAAGTAGGCACACCAGTGTGCTGGATTTTGTTGAACATTCCAAAAACATAATTTCAGTTCACATAATGAGATTATTGTAATGAGATAAATGGGTGAAGAACACTTGCATTTTGCACCAGCTCAGAGCTGGAGAAGATCTGCACCTCCATGTTGCATTTCAGTTTGCACTCCAAGTAATGTAATAAAATACTTCACCCAAAAATGGTAACTGCAATAAATACAGTGTACATGTCACCAGACTCATGTTTATAATAGGAACTACAGGTGGCTAAAACAAGCAATATTTTTCGAGAAAAAGTGAAAAGTTTATTTGAAAGTGATGGTACTAAAGAGGCAGAAATTTGACTTTGCCAGGATCTAGACTTTTCTTTCAGGGAGGGTGCTTTAGTAAAGCACCCCCCCCCCCTTCCCTAACCTCTGTGATAATGAAAAAAATCAGGCCCAGACCTCTGGTGGCATTAAAATATCTGTAATAATACAAAACTTCCAGACCTCTGGGGCATTAAAATATAAATTCTCCCCCTCCCTAATCTTTATTGGTGTAAAATAAGACCCAAAACCTGTGGAGGCGACCCAATTAAATTACTTATCCCACCTGCAGCCCCTCGCTGTTTATCTGTGCACTGTACAGGCCATGTGCCAGCATTCTGCACTCTTATTGGTAGATAGTTCCAGCCATATACCAGAGTGTGAAAACCTTCCGCTACTCCAATTGGTGAATGGCCAGGACCATCCATCAATCATTGTGCATGACCCTGTAACTGAGCGGCTGTACACTGCATGGCTGTGCCTGCATGCTGGCCGCCAGGCACATCTATCTAGTGTACGCTGATGGAAGCGCCCCTCTTGATCCGCCACCAGACTTAGATGTAAGGTTTGTACTTTTGCACAATTTTTGTAGAAGACTAGGTGTTTTTTGCTGTGCACTTTGTAAATTACCTGCAGTTGCTATTTTAATCTTAGAACATATTGACAAATTCTCCAAACATTGAAACACTAAACAATATATGCTATGGCAGATTTCTCTTTTAAGGTAAAAGCTTCCCATGCAGTGAATCTATTCCAAGTTGATTTTCCTTTATTGTTATAACGTAACTACAAGACCCAGTAATATCCAGAATTCACTATATCCTGTGTGCATTATTGCCCAACTAACTACTTTATGATCTCTACACAAATTGCAAAATTACAAAGCACAAGCACCTCTGTGTAGGCTTATTCACATCAATGCATTTGTTGCGCATAAAAAACACATAATCATAACCACCATTTATTTATATAGCACCACCAGTTCTGCAGCGCTGTACAGAGAATATATCTGACATTCACATCAGCCCCTGCCCCATTGGAGCTTACAATCTAAAATTCCCTAACACACCAAGTACTGTTAATTTTGTGAGCTGCCAATTAACCTACCAGTATGTTTTTTGGAGTGTGGGAAAAAACTGGAGCACCTGAAGGAAACCACACAAACTCCGCACAGATAAGTCCATGTTTGAGAACCCAATTCTGTGAGGCAGATGTGCTAACCATTAAGCCAACATGATGCCCGGCCATCCTTTTACATTTGTAATGGTTTCAGCCAAAGTCCAGTTAATTTAATAAATGGAAAAACAAATTACTAATGAATGAATATAGCATGTTGAGTTGGAAAAAAGAACAACGCAATATCCTATAATGCCAAAGGGAAGATGTGATTGGTGCCTGATAAATCAAAGTTTAGTATTTTACATATAGTTTTTACATAGTTTTAATGCAGTTCAGTGCATTTTGCACAAAAGGAAATGACAAAAAAGCACATGGGCACTAGCACATGCTGACTTCTACTGAAGTCAGTCAAAGGTCATCTACAACACAAACAAAAAGACCGGAGAAACATGCAGCAACATTTTTAACAGATTAAACTGAGTTTCTAGTTTCTTCTAAAGAAGCAGTTGCGCTCAGTTTTGGCTATAACCACTTAGCACTTGCATTTAAATGGTACCCTACTCATCCTTTAGATTAATCATTTACACTGAAGGAAACCAAGTTCTGTCGCTTAAAAATATGCTGGTTCACAAAGTTCTCATGTGGTATATCTCACAAATCTTATTATTATACCTCACAACAAAGGATTCATCTCCATCGCAGGAAAAAAATAAGTTTTTAATGCTTTGTTAAAAACTGATTTTCAAAACTTTTGATTTTCATCAAATCCTGTTGTCATGACCATCCCTGACTAAATTACCCCACAATTGTCTTTTTGGCTTACCCAACATCTGGCTGAAGAGCAGCTGTTCCAAATCACCTAGGACAGTCACCACTAGTTCAGGGTCCACCTTAAGAAACGTCTTCTTGTCATCAGAAGGCTCTTTTGCAGATTCCTCTGCTGAAGAGCCACCAGGCATTGAGTCTGAAGCTTTGCTGAGTGGCTTAACCTCAGCATATGGACCACGAGGAATGCGGCTAGGTGTCCGGGGTTGAAGAAGAGAGTGTTCCGAGCGAGACAATGCCCTAGACATGGCAGGAGATGCCGGGGCTGCAGTATGGTTCCTGGATGGAGTCACTGTAGATAGATCATCACACCAGTCAGGGCCACAGAGACGAAGTTTTTTCTCAGCATCCGTCAACACAGAAAGATTGGTAAGAGAACGCTGACGTCGAAGAGGTGCTCCAGGTAAGCGAGATTCATGGACTGTCGTTGTGGGACCACGAAAAACACGCAGCTCCGCAGAGCGGCCTGGACCCACCCCTGAGGGGGGCTTCACCTTCCTCTGCATCATCACACCTCCCCTCCCTGAAGCAAGAGGGAGTAGGGGAGGGGGAAATATTATAAAAGAGGCATAAATATTGAGGATATACTACATACAGGGAGGACAATAAGGTAGGAACAGGAAACAAAAAAAGAAGAAAATTAATAAAATGTTCAAATGTCAGTATTAGGATAAGATGAGCAATACAGCTAAGGTATCTGAGATGTCTGAGAAAAGGACGTAGACAAAAGGACGAATGGAGACATTACTGTGAGCCAACAAAAATTATACACGAAGAACGAGGAAGGGTGGAGAAGACAGTGTACTATGGTTAGACGATAGAACGATGAATAGTAAACGGAAGGGATAAGGTAACAGTAAGGAAATGGGATAAAATTAGATTACAAGCAAATCTAGGACAAACGGGAAGGGAGCATGATTTTGATAGAGGGATAAAAAATAATAATTTACTTATGAAAAATAAATGAAATCCTGCTTAAAATACAAAAGTCACGGTCCAAGCGATGATGTCTCCAGTTCCTCTGACACCCAGTCAGAGCCGACCCCAAACGGATAGATTGTGCACCCCCTCTTTGGTCCTAGCGGTGCTGGAGCACAGGGCACTCCCTCTGCTTTCTGCTTCCTCTACCTCCCGGAGGATGCTGAGAGAGAGGGAGGAGGGAAGGCGAGAGGAGGGAAGAGGAAGAGACAGAATGGGAGGGGGGAGAGATAGAATAAAGAGGAGGGACAGATTGCTAAAGGAGAGGTATGAAACAAGAACTGAAGGAGGGGGGACTATGGAAGCTGGAAAGAGGGATAGTAGAAAAAGAAAACAGGAGCCAGCCGGCTGGAGAGACAGACTGAAAGAGAGGAAAAAATGGAGAGGAGACTTTAGAGAAGGAAGAAGGTGGACCGTGGACATAAGCTCGTAACAGAAAAAAGTAGGAACACAGCGGATTACCTAGTACCCCGTGTATTAATTCGCTCATATGTTTTTATTAAATGATTTTCTTTCTGTGATGTAGAGCATAGTAGTATACTTATAAGGACGCAAGTGTACTTCTGTACCTAAAGGGGATTATTTAGGTATGTAGACACGTGGATTTAATTGTTTCATGGCATATGTCAGAAACGTTTCACTTAGTACGAGGCTGAAGTTAGCTTCTTATTGGGCCAGCTTCTTATTCGTTTCTAATTCGTGCTCCAGCTTCTTATTCAGAAAAGCTTATATTTAAAGGATTAGATAAATTTGGATCACTGATTTCACATCAAATTAACACCACAGGGGGTCCCTTATACAAAATGCATTAGTATTTCGCCTTACCCAACAAGGTTATGGACATGAAATCAGGGGTCAAAGTGGGCAAAGTCACTATATTTTATCATTTAGAATAAGTAGCTGTAGTTTTTTAAGGCTTAAATGCCGTTGGGCCAGCAATTTGACAGTGGGAATCAACACAGGGTGGTCAGTTACATATAAAACATCTGTCTTTTGCCTGACCCAATGCTGTTTTGGGCATTAAATCATGTGGCAAAGTGGGCACAGATAGCATTTTGAGCATTTTGAATAAGTAGCTGCAGTTTTTCAAGGGTTGATGTTTTTATTAAAAATTGCAACAAAAATAAATCCAGTATCACTTTGTCCAAGATAAAGTAGACTATATACATTATCCAAAGGGTAAAAAGGACCAATATGAACAAAAACTTCACACACCCAATTCTACTACAATCTCATCACAAAACAACTAATACACCACTTCACAAATATAAAAAAACACAAAAAAACACAAAACAAATCAAAAACTTTCCACGAGAGAAACATGCCAACCCTTCGCACAATAGTCTTCATTACCACAACCCCGCCACCAATCTATAATACCACCCACACATCCTTTACTGTCAGGTAACGAAAGCAAACTTTAAATGTATGTAAACCTTACTAACAAAAATAAAGGGTTTCCACAAAATCTAATAGTGATAAAACAGGATAGATAGCCAAGAATGGAGAGATTGCCAGGTGTTAGTTACCGCTTAGGGAGGTCTCAGCCCCCGCCAAAGTCTACCCCAGATAGCATGCATCCATCCGGCGCCTCTCCATTTCCCTTATTTTCCAAACCTCGTGCAGAATACTATCCACCTCCTCACTACAGGGAAGGATTTTGCCCCTAATGGACACTAAACACCGTGCGCTCTTAGTTACCCACTAAGCCCCGAAAGACACAGAAGGCCTAAAGCATGGGACTCTCCCTTGTAAACCTCTATATTAAAAGGATACAGAAGCAAGAAGTGGTCCATTGTCTCCACCTCCCCATGACATTCCTCCCGTGGACAACCACGATCATCGACACCCCTATGCTTCAGGTTCCCCTTAACAAAGTGCCTCCCTTGAAATGCAAGCCAAGTGAGATCTCTAAACTTCGGAGGAATACGCTTGGAATTCACCAAAGACAGACCCTTCAAGCTTATATTACCTGGGCAATCCTTTAGTAACAGGGGCACATCAAAGTGAGTACGCAAAATCCTCCTCTCCAACACCCTTCTAGAGGAGTGTTTTGCCTCACCCACCTCAATCTGCCATTTCCTTGTCACCTTTAAACCCTGAACCACATAGGCCGGGAGGTATCCATGCTTAACTCGAAGACTTTTTACGGGACCCCCCATCCAACCATGCGTTGAGAAAGGGGTGCACCCAGACAACTGACCCTGACCCTTAATGATTCTGGCAACAGACATATGTAACTGACGTACAAAAAAATTGGGATCAAGTAAGTCTTGATCAAATCAATCCGTTCTCTGTAGGGCAGCTTCCACTTTTTCCAGTTATCCACCTTAGAGGCGGCATCTGTCAGTTTCAATTCCCAATTTCGCTGGGCATAATCACCCGAACCAAATAGAATGCCTAAGATTTTAACCTCTTGACTGGCCTGAGGGAGCGCATCCGGAAGGACAAACTGGCGTCCTACCTCCCCTAACTAGAGAACTTCACTCTTTTATTGGTTTATCTCTGAGCCCGATGCCTCAGAATATTCGCAGATTAGATTTTCAATGCCACACGCCTCGGCCATGTCTGACAAGACTACTGTGACATCATCAGCGTAGGCCGCTACCTTCAAGAGAACATCCACAGCCAGCTGCACTCCCCTCACTGCACCGTTCTCAATCCTCCTGATAAAAGGATCAATCGCAAATACATTGCGATTTACGGTGTCTTACTCCAGATGACACCGTAAAAGTAGGATCCACCCAACCATTTACAAGAGGGAAGCTCTCGGCCTGCCTATAAATGGTACGCAGCCAATCAACCAACCTCACTGGCAGACCATACCTCTCAAGAAGTGCCCACAGATATTCATGATTGACACGATCAAGCGCCTTCCGGATGCCAAGGACAGCATTAAAGATGCTTCGACCCTTCACCGTACAGTGCTGAGAAGTGGAAAGCAATATTTATCAACCTCAGGACCTGCCCCCTTACGGAAATATCCATAACCATACATCTGCCCATGCTTATTTCTATAATCCGCTAAATGCCAGAAAAAAGGACTGCCACTCCACCGTACGGCTCGGCCGCAAGAGACCAATAGGAGGGACCTCGCCTCCACTCCCGTTTGCATTTGTGGAGATCCGCGAGGCGCCCAACCCTAGTCTATTGCAAAAACAAAAAATCAACCTCAAGCGTGTTGAAAAAATCAAAGGCCAAATAAGGAGCTTGATCGGAACGCACAGATGCCACATTAATGGTGGCAAACTGCATGGGTTGGGGGGTCATCATTAAAGATTATAGGCATGGGCATTACCTTCATTACCTCTCAGCATTATATTACCTTACACCTATAAGGCCTTTGACCCTATCCCCGGACTCTGTATACCATCACTTCTGGCCAGGGACACTTCTGACTCAACCACAGGAATTGTCCCCCCTGGGTCCTCCCTTTCTGGATATATTTCCTCCCCTTCCCCCCTGGTTCCATTCCACCCACCTCTCGCTTATCCTGCTCCCTATCCCCCCGATTCCCTCCACTTGAACTACGAACTACCTCAAACATGGTGTCAGTATCCTCAGAAACCTTAGTAGGCTCTCCACCTACTTGAATTACAGACTTGCGAGGAAATATTACACCCACAATATTGATCTCCCCACAATTCTCACCCCCTGCTATACCACCTGTTCCAACCTCAGCACCCACCCCCTTTTGAACAAAGGGTTCAGCCTGCCTAACCCTAACCTTTTCCCTAGTTCTCTGCACTTTGGGCCTCAGGACCATCTCTGCACCAGCAGTACACAAAATTTTTCAACGGCATTTAAACCTTGAAAAACTGACGAGGCTGAAGTTAGCTTCTTATTCGTTTGTAATTCGTGCTCCAGCTTCTTATTCAGAAAAGCTTATATTTAAAGGATTAAATAAATTTGGATCACTGATTTCACATCAAATTAACACTACAGGGGGTCCCTTATACAAAATGCATTAGTATTTCGCCTGACCCAACAAGGTTATGGGCATGAAATCAGGGGTCAAAGTGGGCAAAGTCAACGAGACTGAAGTTAGCTTCTTATTCGGCCAGCTTCTTATTCACTTCTTATTCACACTCCAGCTTATTTTATATAGAAAAGCTTATTTTTAAAAGATTAAATCGAGTTGGATCACTGATTTCACACTAAATTAACACTAAAAGGTGTCCCTTATACAAACTGTAATAGTATTTAACCTGGCCCAACAAGGTTTTGGGCATGAAATCAGGGGGCAAAGTGGGCAAAGTCAACATATTTTATCATTTTGAATAAGTAGCTGTAGTTTTGCAAGGGTTAAATGGCGTTGGACAACCAATTTGATAGTGGGAATCAACACGGGCGGTCATATATAAAACACTTATCTTTTGCTTGGCCCAACACTGTTTTGGGCATGAAATCAAGTGGCAAAAAATGTTAAAATATGGTGACTTTGCCCACTTTGCCCACTTTGCCCTCTGATTTCATGCCCAAACCCTTGTTGGGTCAGAGTAAATACTATTACAGCTTGTGTAAGGGACACTCTTTAATGTCAAACTGATATGAAATCAATGATCCAACTTGATTTAATCCTTTTTATCTGAACAAGAAGCTGGAACGTGGATAAGAAGGTGGCCGAATAAGAAGCTAACTTCAGCCTCCTATTTTTTCTGCTGTTCACTTTCTGTTCCACTTCTTGGGGCCTATTTATGAAAGTAAAAAGTGTGTTCAATCCCCGGATTAACCTCAAAATTCTTATTTACTATCACTGCATCGCAGCAGATATCAATATATATCTGCTGCTTTGCATATCTCTTCGTTTTACTGAGCAGTCGCCATAACAGTGTATGGGCACTGCTCAATATCGCTATTTACTAAAGTTTGATTAAAAAATTGTATAATTTTTTGAAGCTGGCGTACATTTTCATAATTGAAAAGTTTCAGTGCTGTCAGCTCTGCTCCGAAGAGCAGAGCTGGACAGCGCATGTGTGGAGCGATCCCTCCCTGTCGCTTACTACTCTCTCTCTGCAACTGTATAGTGCAGAGATGTTTGTACGCATGCCCAAGGTTTTCAGTCGGAGCATGCGCACTGGAGTGAGTAGAGGACCCCCGTGTATTGCATACTTCTTCGTAAGTGAAGAGGCAGTGGTAAGTATGTTTTCCACTTCACAGGAACAGCAGTTTTTCAGAATTGCTGTTTCTGTGTTGCTTTTTTCATAAATATGAGAAATAGTTCAACCCTTATCAATGCCACAAGGATTGAAAACTATTTTTCATTTTATGCGGTGGTTGATAAATATGCCCCCTTGAAACAGAAATGTTCACAGCAACTATGAAACAAATGTGAACCTTGTTTCATAAAGAGATGATCACACATTAGCGTGCTATGAGTCTCACATTATTCACTACTCTCTTGTATTAGGTCGCTTGCTCCCGTCAAAACCTCTCACTGGCCTATTTATTAAAGTTGCTATTTTTACTGTACTAAGCATGATTATTTATGGCCAAAATTACTTTTGATCATGATTTATTATGTTATCACTACATCCATGCATTTATTATTCTATTATTATTATTATTATTATCTTTGACTTATAAGGCGCCACAAAGGGTCCGCAGCGCCGTACATTACATATACAGAAAATAGAACCAAGACACAACATGATACAAAAATATATACAAACACAGGTGACAGGGTAAAGCAAAAAGGGTGGTACTAATTTGGGAAGAGAGCCAGAACAAGGTAGTTAGGAGAAGGACTGATAGACTTGAATAAAGAAATGAGTCTTAAGGGCACGCTTGAAGCCTTTGAGAGTAGATGCTAACCCAGTGGTTCCCAAACTTTCTCAGTTCGAGGCACCCTTAAGGTCATCATAATTTTTCCAAGGCACCCCTAAGCCAAAATAATTACCGGGTAGTCATGTTTTTAAGTAGTTGGGTCAAAATGACGAAAGATGTATTTAGGCCCCTTCACCATCACATTGTGCCCCTTCATCATATTACTACGCCCCTTCACCATATTACTCTGTCCCCCTCTTCGCCATCTCACACTCTGTGTCCCCTTCTTCGCCATCTCTCTGTCCCCCTTCAGCGTCTCTCTGTCCCCCTCCTTCAGCGTGTCTCTCTCTGTCCCCCTTATTCAGCGTGTCTCTCTCTGTCCCCCTCCTTCAGCATGTCTCTCTGTGCCCCTTCATTGTCTCTCTGTTCCCCTTCTGTGTCTCTCTCTGTCCCCCTTCAGTGTCTCTCTGTCCCGCTTCAGTGTCTCTCTGTCCCCATTCAGTGTCTCTCTCTGTCCCCATACAGTGTCTCTCTGTCCCCCTTCAGTCTCTCTCTCTATCCCCCTTCAGTGTCTCTCTGTGCCCCCCTTCAGTGTCTCTCTGTCCCCCTTCAGTGTCTCTCTCTGTCCCCCTTCAGTGTCTCTCTCTGTCCCCCTTCAGTGTCTCTCTGTGCCCCCCTTCAGTGTCTCTCTCTGTCCCCCTGCAGTGTCTCTCTCTGTCCCCCTTCAGTGTCTCTCTCTGTCCCCCTTCAGTGTCTCTCTGTGCCCCCCTTCAGTATCTCTCTGTCCCTTCAGTGTGTCTCTCTGTGCCCCCCTTCAGTGTCTCTCTGTCCCCCTTCCGTGTCTCTCTGTACCCCCCCTCAGTGTCTCTCTGTCCCCCTTCAGTGTCTCTCTCTGCCCCCCTTCAGTGTCTCTCTCTGTCCCCCTTCAGTATCTCTCTTTGCCCCCCTTCAGTATCTCTCTGCCCCCTTCAGTGTGTCTCTCTGTGCCCCCCTTCAGTGTCTCTCTGTCCCCTTCCGTGTCTCTCTGTACCCCCCTTCAGTGTCTCTCTGTCTCCCTTCAGTGTCTCTCTTTGTGCCCCCCTTCAGTGTCTCTCTGTCCCCCTTCAGTGTCTCTCTGTGCCCCCCTTCAGTGTCTCTCTCTGTCCCCCTTCAGTGTCTCTCTCTGTCCCCCTTCAGTGTCTCTCTCTGTCCCCCTGCAGCGTCTCTCTGTGCCCCCCTTCAGTATCTCTCTGTCCCTTCAGTGTGTCTCTCTGTGCCCCCCTTCAGTGTCTCTCTGTCCCCCTTCCGTGTCTCTCTGTACCCCCCCTCAGTGTCTCTGTCCCCCTTCAGTGTCTCTCTCTGCCCCCCTTCAGTGTCGCTCTCTGTCCCCCTTCAGTATCTCTCTTTGCCCCCCTTCAGTATCTCTCTGCCCCCTTCAGTGTGTCTCTCTGTGCCCCCCTTCAGTGTCTCTCTGTCCCCCTTCCGTGTCTCTCTGTACCCCCCTTCAGTGTCTCTCTGTACCCCCCTTCAGTGTCTCTCTGTCTCCCTTCAGTGTCTCTCTTTGTGCCCCCCTTCAGTGTCTCTCTGTCCCCCTTCAGTGTCTCTATCTGTCCCCCTTCAGTGTCTCTCTCTGTCCCCCTTCAGTGTCTCTATTTGTCCCCCTTCAGTGTCTCTCTCTCTCTGTCCCCCTTCAGTGTCTCTCTGTGCCCCCCTTCAGTGTCTCTCTCTGTCCCCTTCAGTGTCTCTCTCTGTCCCCATTCAGTGTCTCTCTGTGCCCCCCTTCAGTATCTCTGTGTCCCCTTCAGTGTCTCTCTGTCCCCCTTCAGTGTCTCTCTCTGTCCTCCTTCAGTGTCTCTCTCTGTCCTCCTTCAGTGTCTCTCTGTGCCCCCTTTCAGTGTCTCTCTCTGTCCCCCTTCAGTGTCTCTCTCTGTCCCCCTTCAGTGTCTCTCTCTGTCCCCCTTCAGTGTCTGAAATTCCGCGAGTAATTACCGTATTAACGCTAAGATTTTTTGAGCGCTCATTTTTTTTCGTTAACGCTAACAATTGAATACCCCCCTATAAATAATAATAACCTTATTCATGTTAAATAGATTAAGACAGAATTTTTATTTTTTCAGTCCTCTCCTAATACCATTTTGAGATTACATTAACAGAACAAGTACTTGCAAGAATAGGCAGCCCATAAAAAATTGGCTCCCCCATGCATAAGACCCTTTATATAAATAGGACAATGCAAAAGAAATCTATATATCTGGTGAAAATGGGGTTTTTGTTTTTTCACAAATCAGCCACTCGGTCTTTGATTTTATGCTTGCCTCCTTACCCCTACTCATATCATGCATGCTCCATGTCACTTATTCTGTCCTCACTTACACAAAAGGCAGCTGGTTGCCTCTGTAGTGAAAAGGGAGGGATTACAGTTATTAGGATTAACCCATAACATAACTGTGGTTAATAGAGCATAATCAGATAAACAATTACTTACCTTCGCAATCAAACACCGAAGGGAGGTCTCCAGATTGTATACATCAGTTCATAACAAACTAAAGCTGCCCTCACTTCACAGAATTTAAATTCCTCTTTAATCTTGTATGATCTTCTTGAACCAAACATGACCCAGCATTGTGAAATTGTACAAACTGCATTGTAAATACTGTATATCAAATTAAGTCATGTTTAATTTTTGTTTCTCTGTAAACTATGGTATAATGCAGATGACTTCAAAGCAAAGCCCTACTGTCACAGGGTTAACAACCTAACTCAATGTGTAAAATGTAAGGCCATTGTTTATTCTGTGGCTCTGCAGACCCAAGTATTACAAGATAACATTATCGCCTTTAGGGGGAACTGAAAAGCTTCAAAGACATCATGGGGTGACCTATGTATTGGAGTGGTATTTGGCACCTAAAGAGACTTCAGGGAACTGTACTAGCAGTGGGATCTTACACAAAGAGACATGGGCTCTGTGACCACATGATGGCTTGTTATATTTTATATAGGCAAATATAATTCAATTTACAAAATACCACTTACAATTAATATAATTAGCATCAACCACATATTCATAAATAGGATGATGAAGGGCAACCCATATGGCGAATAAAGCTGTCTGTCATGCAGGAAATGAGAAGAATTGAGTATCAGCTCAACTAATCCACTTGACCTATCCTTGTTTGGTACTTGTAGATTGCTCAATTTGTATTGGATTTATTAATGATAAACTTGGGTCTGTGTGGCACTCCCAGAAAAGATATGTTACATTTTAGAATTGGATATTAAACAGGCAATATGTATATTGTGGTTGTAAAACTTTGTCACAGGCCTCCCCTGGAGACCACATCCCAGTAGGAGGGGTAAGGTGAAAACGTGTCTTAAATGATGGGACCACTAATACCCCATTCATACTGCACCAAAATCCCGGGTTTTTCCCGGGGCGAGCTTAAACGACCCGGGTCTTGGTGCAGTATGAATGGTACAAGTGAAAAATCCCGGGTCTTGAACCCGGGATTTATCGAGGGGTAATTCCCGGGTCGGACCCGGGTTGCCTGCACTATGAATGGTGCAACCCGGGTTTTGGCATAGTTGCATAGGGGAGAGAGAGAGAGAGAGTTTTTTTCATATTCCAGCTTTCAGCCAATGAAAAGTACTCTGGTGATGACTCCCACAAATTGCCAGGGCACAGACTTGTGCAGTATGAATGGGGTCAACCCGGGAAATTCCCATGTCCGAGGTGCAGTATGAATGGTGTTTCTGAGCTGGGACGCTCCAAGCCCCTGCAAAAACCCGGTTTCAAAAACCCGGGATATTGCAGGGGCAGCAGTATGAAAGTGGTATTACACGATATTGAAAGACTTTTTAGAAATCAATCAACAGTGATAAGGTGTCCACCTTTCAAGCCTATTTCCCTTGATGCAGATTATACCACTCGTATATTTATACTCTGAAACTTTCTTCTTTTTTTTTTTTTTTTTTAAATCCAGTATTTTTATTGAAATTTTTTAAGATATAAACATACTAAACAACAAAAAGAAAAGAAAAACAATCGCATACATATCGGAATTAAATTACGGAATTTACAAGATTACATTAAAGCATAATAATAATAAATGTGCTATATTCATTCAGGATCATACATCGTAAATGCTTATACATAAGTATGTTACACATGCAGGGTTTATTACATGGACTCAGATACTTATTATAAGAACTGCGGTAGCCATACATTTAAGTAGATAGAGCTAGATGACATAGGATAGAATGGAGACTCTAACCATCTGTACCATATATTCTCAAATTCCTTCAGAGCCTGTCTGCTAGTATAAACAAATCTATCGTGCCTTATGGTGGTATTGACCAGTGCCTTCCAATTTTTAACCGTGGGACTCGTCTGGGCCAACCACAGCCTCGCTATACAGACCTTAGCCAACATCAATAACTGTGAAATGTACATTTTTGTCAGTTTATTAACTTTCCCCTTCAATCGGAGCCCAAAGAGACAAGTGGCCGGTGAACTAAGAGACACTTCAATTCCAGTAACCTGAATACATCTCCTGATCCTTCGCCAGAAGATTCGTATACATGAACACTCCCATAGAAGGTGCCAAAAGTTAGCATTGATTGAATTGAATCTTCTTTTTATTTTAAATGTTTTGCTCTATGTTATGTCATATTTTGTTAATTGTTTTTATAATCTGTAAGCATTGTACTTTTTTGTATATTAAATCTAAAATGTAATAAGTGCTGTCATTATTGCGCTAAACAAATCCACTGCCTGTTTAGAAGAGGTTGATTGCTTGGCTGTTTTAACCCTATACCAGTGTGGAAATTGTTTTAGTTATCAGAGTGCAGAGTGTGCGCAATTGGGTAATTAAGTCATAAGCTTTCTATGGGTCTTATACACAGATGGTGGCAGTTGAGAGGTGTGGAAGTGATTGCCTGTGTTGGGGAGGGGACCAGTTACATCTGTAACCATATGGCTAGGTGAGTGCAAGATTGAGCACTGGAATCCTCTGTGTCTCATTACATTAAACTTCCAGAGTGCAGAGTGCGGGACATGACAGGTAAAGGTAGTCATGGGTGAATTTCTGACAAAATTGAGGTGATATACTGTTTGACTGTTTAATTATTTGATAAGTTATCAGATCAGGGTGCCGGCAAAGTCTGGTGTCCCTGTCAGCGTCCTATAAGATCAGCACATTGATTGGCTAATAAATGGTACACTCAGATATGCAGAAGATAATTTTACAGAATGCATTGGTAGTATGAACTGTATTTTACTCAAACTGTGGACAGACCAGAAATGGGGTAAGCTGTGTTTAGGGCCCTTCAGAGTAATTGTTACCATTCTTGGTAGTCCATTAAAGATTTGTATACCAGCTGTCTGAAAAGTTAGCACAGAAAGGCATATGTCATGTCTTACATATCATCTCTCTGGCTTCCACAACTTGGTATAGTACACATGATCATTCAGGGTGAACACGGGACAGATCATGGGTGCATGGTAAGGTATACTGCATTCTTTCTTGTTATAGCTTTCAGTCATTGTTCTGTGTCTGTCCTCATAGGGTTCACTGAACTCTCTTTGAAGTGCCGGTTAAGTGGTTTTCACCAAGTAGTTTTGCCTAGATATTCCAGCATCAAATTATTTTAGAATATTGTGACGGGATGGTCTTACACTGTCAACCCATTGTCCACTATGATTTATGGGGTTTCACTGGATTGACAGCAACCAGTCTTCACTAAATTCAGACTCTTTACTATTATTTTGTCACACATATGTCCTCCAACTGTATCTCTAACTTAGGTGCACTACTGTATAAATGTGTAACTCTATTTGCAGCCTTTCTTTGCAGATTGCCAGCTAAACACCTATCTCCTCTTACAGTCCTGTGGCAAACACCTCCCTTTGTCACAATATATTTTAAATATAGAACTAAATGTAGTAGAATGTGGTACTAAAAAAGCCTTTTGGGCTAAAACTGCAGGTTTAGATGTTACTTGTTTTTGTTTTTTACTTTTTTTTTATCTTAAGCATAAGACAGTTTAAAGACTATCTACTAAGGCCTAGGTTTCCAAACTGTGCGCCACGGCTCCCAGGGGTGCCGCGGCGCTGTCACAGGGGTGCCGTGGACAGGAAGAAGAGGAAGGAAAAAGAAAAAAAACTACTTACCAATCCGGCGGCGCCCGGGACCCAGCATCCTTCTCCTTCCTCGCTTCTCACTGAATGCCGGGCGTGACGTCACGCCCAGCCTTCAGTGAGAAACGAGGAAGGAGGAGGATGCTGGGTCCCAGGCGCCGCCGGATTGGTAAGTAGTTTTTTTCTTCTTCCTGTCTACGGCGGGTGCACAGCGAGGGGCAGAGGCTGAGGGGACAGAGCGGGCAGAGGCTGAGGGGACAGATCGGGCAGAGGCTGAGGGAACAGAGTGGGCAGAGGCTGAGGGGACAGAGCGGGCAGAGGCTGAGGGGACAGAGCGGGCAGAGGCTGAGGGGACAGAGCGGGCATAGGCTGAGAGGACAGTGTTGGCAGAGGCTGAGGGGACAGAGCAAGCAGAGGCTGAGGGGACAGAGCGGGCAGATGCTGAGGGGACAGAGGCTGAGGGGACAGAGCGGGCAGAGGCTGAGGGGACAGAGCGGGCAGAGGCTGAGGGGGCAGAGCGTGGGGGCACAGTGTGTGTGTGGATGTAGGGGGCACTGAGTGTGTGGATGAGTGTGTGGATGCAGGGGGCACTGAGTGTGTGGATGTAGGGGGCACTGAGTGTTTGGATGCAGGGGGCACGGTGTGTGTGGATGCAGGGGGCACTGAGTGTGTGGATGCAGGAGGCACTGAGTGTGTTAGCTGTAAATTATTCTTTGACAGAAACATAATTGAAAAAAAATACATAATTAAATTCTTTTCCCTTGGATTTATGTGTATTATTTTTGTATACAACTAAATAAGTATTTCTGTTGTGACCTAAATACTTATTACGTCTTTTGACTACTTATAAAACGGGACTGCTCGGTAATTATTTTGGAGGGGTGCCTTGAAAATTTTTTGAAGGGTGCCGCGAACTGCAAAAGTTTGGGAACCACTGTACTAAGGTGTTAATACTTTATGCAATAGTGTGGCTGCAATATTATATGAAGATACATTACTTAATTTATATTTGCATTTGGACTGCGGAAGGAGAGGTTTTCAATGGTGAAAATAACAGTTCTTTCTATTTAACTGTATTGTATTTCTATTTTGTATTTGTGTTTATATTTCAATATCTTTTACGTGTAACTCATATTTTTTTATATATGTTTTTAAAGATTTATTTATTAAAAGTCATCAACATAAGAAACAGGTGATACATCCACAAGTATATATCAGCGGTGGCAAGAACAATCAACATAGATATAACAGGCTATAGCGTATGAAGATGTGGATTAACCAATTAAAGAGACCATAGTTTTTCAAGGGGTTTGGTACAGAGAGCAGAAGAATTTAGTAGAAGAGAGTCATCCAAGCGCCAACGTGATGAACGTGGATACTGTTGTAACATATCAAGAAGTACATATAAGAAAATGGTGCAATTCCAGCTTGAGTAACCATAGTTATGAGTGAGTAAGATACATGGAGCATATCAATGCAGGAGTATAGCTGCTGAGGGGCAGAAAAATTAGTGTAGTCTCTTGCAGTAGAGCTTTTAAGGCACCAGAAGTCATAAAGGGTGTGCTGTGTCAGTAGTGGGCAGGTGGGGTTCGAGAAAAAGTAGAGGTTTTATCTAACTGTTGATCTAATGCAATATTAAAGTCACCCCCGGCTATAACATGACCCTGAGCTAATCGCTCAATGTGTCTACATAGTTTGGTAAAGAAGAGTCCTTGTCCCTTGTTAGGGGCATAGATTGAGACTAGAGTAATTAATGTGGAGCGAAGTGTACCCAGTACTAATAGGAAACGCCCCTCTGGGTCAGGAGGGTCGGGAACCATGCTATGAATAAGAATTGCAACCCCTCGCTGTCATGTTAATGATTCTATGGATGCCACTGACTGATATTGATGCCACTAAACAGGGAGGCGAGGAGTCTAACACACCCCCAGTATTCACCAGGGACCCCCGCAAGGAGGTATGGACTTGGCTGCGTGAGTTGCGCAGGTCGCTGTTCTCCAGGTTAGTCTCCAGTTAGTGGATAGAGAACAGGAATGGTCATGCAGTCCGGGTCGGATACCAAATGATAATACAGTACACAAGGAAAGTCCAGAGGAGAGGTCAGAGATGAGCCAGGAGTCAGAATCCAAATGAGCAAGTAGAACCAAATTGCAGGACAATAGAATAGTCAGGAACAAGCCAGGAGTCAGAACCAATACAACTATAGCAGGGACAGGATACTGGATAAAGGTATGCTGGAGCTGGTGAACCAATACTCTGGAACCAGAATGGGGTAAGGAGGAGCTTTATATGTGTGTAGGTAGCCCTTGATTGGAGGAGTGTGATTCCGTATATATATATATATATATATATATATATATATATATATATATATAGAAAAGAGAAGCGTCCCGTTGCCTGGTCTACTGCGCATGCGTGCGCAGCGTCGTCTAAATGTGGAAGTGCGATAATTATGGAATCGGCGATAAAGAATTGCTTGCCATCAAACTAGCAGTAGTAGAATGGCGTCACCTTCTCGAAGGAGCAAGACACCCGGTGACCGTCTTTACGGACCATAAAAATCTAACCTACCTCCGAGAGGCACGCTGCCTAAATCCTTGTCAGTCAAGGTGGTCCTCTTTCTTTGCTCGATTTGATTTAAAACTCACCTTTCGCTCTGGTACACAGAATTCTCGGGCAGATGCTCTTTCCCGGTCCTTCGATGAATCAGATGTGATGCCTGCAGCCGAACCTCCTCACATTCTCGAATCATCCAGCATAATCGCACTAACCAGAGCCAGAACTCCCCCAGTTGGCTGTTTGTTATGTTCTTGCCCTTAGATTTGCCCTCATTCAAGATGGCCGTGATTGCCTCATGAAGTTTCCATCTTGGATCTCTGATATGAACTTGCCCTTACAATAGCTCTTATCCAAGATGACCAGAACTGTCTCCGGAAGATTCCATCTTGGATCTCATTTCCTGTTTGGGCCTAGAAAAGGCACTTCCTGTTATGCAGCCTTTGCTCGAGTATTGTGTTTGTGTCTGAACCAGATGCTTCCACAGAACCTTGCTCCTCTATGATTTGGAATACAATTCCTTGATACCTCTACAAGATATTTATCTTGTTGATACTGTGGCAAGAGCCCGCTACTGCAGAAGCACACGCGAACAACTTCTTCCTTTTTTATGGTGCTTTATTGTTAGGATGGTAAATATTTTGACACCGTATACTTGCACAGCAATCATGGAGACCCTAAACGCTAGCTATACATAGACCAGCTCTCTCTCAGGACCAGCCAGCTTTCCCAGCGTTGGTCTCCGTGAACAAATGGCACAAACAAGCTTTTATACATGATACTCCTCCCCCAGCCTTAGCTTGATGGACAGGTGACACACCCACCTTCTCTTTAAGAGAAAACGCCCATCACTGGCTCTGTTTCAACTAACAGACACACCCTGTCTGTTTGCTGAGAGGAAGCAGCTTTTAAATCATGTATGTTAACCAACTTTAAACTACACCTAAGTCTTTACTTGGTTTAACCTGAATCTAGGTGCATAACTGTGCCAATGTCTTACTCTGCTCGTATGTTTTCTTTGCATATTGTCAGATAAATGCCTCCCTTTGTTATATATCCCTCCCCCTAGCGTCTCCAAGTCGGGGGACGCGGACTTCGCGAGGAGCGCATATTTTCGTGACAATGCATCTGTATTTTTGTGCAGACTCCCAGGTCTATGTTCTACTGAGAACTTGTAAGGTTGTAGTGCCAAGAACCAGCGGGTTTCCTTGGCATTTACCTCCCGGTTGCTCTGCATCCATCTCAATGGTGCATGGTCTGTTATTAAGGTGAACTCTCTGCCTAGGAGATAATAGCGCAGAGCTTCTGTAGCCCAATTTATGGCGAGACATTCTTTCTCCACAGTGGCATATTTTTGTTCCCTTGGAAGCAACTTACGACTTAGGTACAGGACAGGATTTTCTACTCCATTCTTCTCCTGTGACAAGACTGCACCTCAGCCAACACCAGAAGCATCAGTTTGGAGGAAGAACCTCCGGGTAAAATCCGGTGCTTGTAGAACTGGGGAGGAACAAAGAGCTAACCGAAGATCAGACCAGGCGGTTTCTGCAGAATCAGACCAAGTTAATCTATCTGAACAACTTTTTTTTAACATGTCCGTAAGTGGAGCATCTCTAGTGGCGAAGTGGCTTACAAACCGCCTGTAGTAATCTACTAAGCCTAAAAAAGTTCTTAACTGCAACTTTTTTTCTGGTCTTGCCCAATTTTTGACTGCCTCCACTTTGTCTAGCTGGGGTTTTACACGGCCTCGAGCAACAGCGTACCCCAAATATTTGGCTTCTCTCATGGCTATGGCACATTTCTCTGGGTTAGCTGTTAACCCTGCTGACCTTAATGAAGCTAAGACCACCTCAACTTTGTCTAAATGTGATCCCCAGTCTGGGGTATAAATCACTATATCGTCCAAGTAAGCGGCTGCATAAGCTGTGTGAGGTCGTAGCAATTTATTCATGGCCCTTTGGAAGGATGGCAGGTGCCCCATGCAACCCAAAGGGTAGGACTTTATATTGATAGAGACCATCAGGGGTGGAAAATGCAGTCTTTGGCTTGGCCGTGGAAGTCAGGGGAACTTGCCAATAACCCTTTGTTAGATCAAGGGTTGTTAAATATTTGCTACTAGCAAGATTTTCCACTAGTTCATCCACACGTGGCATCGCATAGGCATCAAACTGCGACATACTGTTTAGGCGCCTAAAGTCATTGCAGAACCTAATTGTCCCATTGGGTTTCGGGACAAGCACAATGGAACTATTCCACTCACTAGTGGACTCTTCAATCACATCTAACTGGAGCATCTTCTCGACCTCCTTTCTCACGTCCACCCGTCTGGCTTCTGGAATACGATACGGCTTCTGCTTTACAATAACTCCTGGCGCAGTGACAATGTCGTGTTCGATTAAGGTAGTGCGCCCAGGAATGGAAGAGAAGACATCCCTTTTCCGGCGAATCATTTCTTCAGTCTGTTGTCTCTGCTGAATGGACAAAGCTGGCTCTATGGACACTTCAGACTTTTTAATGGCAGTACTCACTACCTGAGGAGAGGTTTCCTCATCATGCCAAGGTTTAAGGAGGTTAACATGATATATTTGCTCCTCCATTCTCCTACCTAACTGGCGGACTCTGTAATTGACAGGACCGACAGCCTCTAGAACTTCATATGGACCCTGCCAATGGGCGAAAAGTTTGCTTTCCTGGGTGGGAACCAGGACTAGGACCTTGTCCCCAGACTTGAAAGATCGAACAACAGCACTTTTATCATAACTTTTTCTCTGTCGTTCCTGAGCCTCTTTTATATGTTGCTGCACAATGGGCCCTATCTTTCCAAGTCTCTCATACATTGGGGACACAAAATGGACGAGATTTGGCTCCCTGGGACCTTGCTGCTCCCACCCTTCTTTTAACATATCCAAGATACCCCTGGGCTGTCTCCCAAACAATAACTCAAAGGGACTAAACCCTGTTGAAGCTTGAGGTACCTCACGGATGGCAAACATCAAATAGGGAATAAGAGTGTCCCAATCTTTTTTCTCTTGAGCCACTGCTTTCCTGAGCATGTGCTTTAATGTGCGGTTAAAGCGTTCCACCAAGCCATCTGTTTGTGGATGGTATACAGAGGTGTGAAGCACCGTAACCCCTAGCAACTGGCACATGTCCTTCATCAGTTTAGACATGAATGGAGTACCCTGATCTGTGAGAATTTCTTTGGGTATTCCCAAGCGTGTAAACATCAATACAAGTTCCTTAGCTATGGTGCTGGACTTTATGTTTCGTAGGGGAATTGCCTCTGGATACCTGGTTGCATAGTCATGCACCACTAGTATATATTGGTGCCCACATGCGGAATTTTCCAGTGGTCCCACAAGGTCCATAGCTATCCGTTCAAAGGGAACTTGTACTATTGGTATTGGAATGAGAGGTGCGCTGTACATGGGTTTGGGACAGGTTCTCTGACAAATGGGACATGACCGGCAATACTTTTTCAATGCCATGTGTACACCGGGCCAGTAAAACCTAAGCAGAACTCGTTCCCGTGTTTTATCCTCCCCTAGGTGTGCCCCACAGACATGTGTGTGTGTGCTGCTTTTAACACTAGGGGTACATGGACCTGAGGAACCATTAATTGTTCTACTTTTTTCCCCCTGTACATTAGCAACTCTATACAGGAAATTATTTTTAACAATAAAATATGGTATACCTTCTGCAGGCTGGGCAGCTTTCGCTACCCCATTTACCTCAGTCACACTTTTGAAGGCATGTTCCAAAGTGACATCATTAAGTTGGTCTCGTCCTGCAGAGGAAACAAAATTGGTATTGCGAACCAGTCCGTATCCTCACTGACAGGCGGGGTGGGCTCATCTGCGACATCACCGACCAATGCTAGTTTGGACTGTCCATGTTTCCCCGCATTTGGATGCTTTTGTGGAGCTGTGACTCCCAGGATGGCATTCCGGTTTGGCGGTTCCCAAAGATCGATGCGCAGATGTTGTGGATTCTTAGGCGGTTCCTTTAAGACCGGGCTTCCGACCGTTGCATCCGCTCACCGAGGACATCATTAAACCGTGGGAAGTCTCACCCCAAAATGAGTGGATATGGGAGTTTAGGTGCTATGGCAGCTACCACCATAACAGTTTTGTCTTTGAGTGTGACTGGTAGTATTGTTCTTTCATACTCCTCTGTCGTGCCATGTACGCAAAGAACCTTCACCTTGGGCAACCAAGAAGTTATGGTTTCGGGTAAGGCAGAGCTGGAAACCAATGAGAGTTCACTCCCCGAGTCAACCAAGGCCAGAACAAGGTTTTGGTTGATTAGCACAGTCACCCGGAACAAACAAGGACTTACTGATGTGGGACTCATGGTAAAACAGCTTGGAAAAGCAGGCCCAATATGTGCCACGGAACAGTCCATGGGTTCCGGTAGCCTGGCTCACCACATTCAAAACACTTCAGATTAGACATCTTTGCACCTGGCCCTTTCTCCGTAGTAGTTTTGCCATTGGGCCCTGTAGCAAGGATTGTCAAACCTGGCTTTTGGCGTGGCAGCGGCTTTGGCACAAATGCAGGTTCTTTAGTCATTTGCTGTAGCGCACAAAACCTTTCTACCACGGTGGCAAGCGCTTCATAAGTTTGTGGGTCTGATTGCAGAACCCACCTCTGCAAATCGCGGTTCAGCCCCCGGATGCAGTGATCTATCGCCAGAACTTCAATAATCCGAGAAGGCGAATTCTCCTCAGGCTAGAGCCATTTCTTTAAAATTTTAGAAAGCTCAGCCACTTGCGCTCTGACCGGTTTTTCTTTATCATAGCGCCATTGGTGATAGCGCTGGGCACGGCCTGGCCCGGAAACTCCAATGCGAGCCAATATCTCAGACTTTAGGCACAGATAGTCAGAGGCCCGTTCCTCATCTAGATCCATATAAGCTCGCTGAGCTTCACCAGTGAGATATGGCGCCAGCCTCTCAGCCCAATCTTTAGGAGGCCATTTTGCCCTTTTTGCAAGTCTCTCAAAGGACACCAGATATGCTTCTATGTCATCACCTGGCGACATTTTCTGGAGAACAGGACCAAGTGGTTCATTTCTGTCATGCCTCACCTGGCTTAACTCTTCTCTTAAGAGCCTTGTGTTTTCCACCTTTGCCTCAGCAACTTGTAGCATCTGAGCTTGCTGTTCTTGCTGCGCAGCGGCCACATTCACGAGGGTTCTCAGTACTTCCTCCATGTTGACGTCTGCGCGGGTTGGGTAGCGGAAACTTGCTTCCCAGGGCATCCCACTTCTGACACCACTTGTGGCAAGAGCCCGCTACTGCAGAAGCACACGCGAACAACTTCTTCCTTTTTTATGGTGCTTTATTGTCAGGATGGTAAATATTTTGACACTGTATACTTGCACAGCAATCATGGAGACCCTAAACGCTAGCTATACATAGACCAGCTCTCTCTCAGGACCAGCCAGCTTTCCCAGCGTTGGTCTCAGTGAACAAATGGCACAAACAAGCTTTTATACATGATACTCCTCCCCCAGCCTTAGCTTGATGGACAGGTGACACACCCACCTTCTCTTTAAGAGAAAACGCCCATCACTGGCTCTGTTTCAACTAACAGACACACCCTGTCTGTTTGCTGAGAGGAAGCAGCTTTTAAATCATGTATGTTAACCAACTTTAAACTACACCTAAGTCTTTACTTGGTTTAACCTGAATCTAGGTGCATAACTGCGCCAATGTCTTACTCTGCTTGTATGTTTTCTTTGCATATTGTCAGATAAATGCCTCCCTTTGTTACAATACTTTGGACTTGCTTGCTGGACATTTAAGATTTATTTCTATATCCAAAATAAATCCTGTTTATTACAGAACTACCTGGGTTCCGTTTGTAATACCGTTTGTAATACCAGAAGTGTGACACTGTTCCTACCTGGAACCCCACCTTCGCTTGAAAGCCCTCCGCTGGGCCCATGCTACAAAGTTTGCTGGCCACGCTGCATTCAAAAAAACTTGTTCTCTCCTCATCTGGAGCTACTGGTGGCCTACGCTCCGATCGGATCTCAAGGATTTCATAGATTTTTGTGAGAAATGTGCCCAAAACAAGATTCCTAGATTCCCACCCTCCGGCTTACTCCTGCCTCTACCCGTGCCCGAACTCCCCTGGACTAGTATTTCCATGGACTTTCCATAAGACTTACATTCTTATTGAAATCAATGAGAGTTTAGAGCACCTGGGTAAATTGTCTCTATTTTACCAGATATTCAAGCTGTAGTGATGCACCCTGAATTGGTGTAAAGTAATTGTTCATGTGTATCCATTCTCAGTAACGTAAATATTTCTGATGTTGACTGTAGCTTTGCTTTATTTGAGCTCATTTCAGATTTCATTGCACCACATTGTGTCAAACTTTGATTCTATGATTGAAGACTACCTCATAAAGACTTAAAATTCAGAAATATGATAGGTCTATCTTTAAAAATCCAAAGTTTTATTTAAATGAAATTGTGCAAAAAATATAATTTCACTCCTACTCATCGTATTGGAATAAAGTATAACTTTACTAACAGATGTGCTTTTGCATCATTTATTTTCCTTCGAGCAAAGTGCTGTTTCCCAATGAATAAACAAGATCTACAAGAAGATGAATCAATCAAATCTATTTTAAATCACTACGAGCTACAGTTTTCAGTTTGGAAAACATTGAAAGCTTTATGATACCTCCTCACCAAGATGATTTTTCAACTGCTGTTTTTTGTTACCACCTGGTAATCATCTGGAGAGGAGAACCCTTTTCCCTATAAAGTAGACACTAAGGTTTTTCACACCATAGATGTGTGCTATTGAGGAACCATTCTACTCCCTATATCCTCTAACTACTCTTGTCACATGAAGCCCTGTTATCACTTACACATTCACACAAATGTAAAGGTCACTGTCTCTCACAAGATCTCTGCTTCTGTGAACAGTCTGATAATCTGATTAACTATACTATGAACACTCCAGTGATCTGATCTGGCCAATAAACATTCATAAAATCAATGATTTTCTACCTCCTGATGAAGTCCTGTTGCCTGTGGACGAAACGCGTGGAGGATCAATATTTCTCACAATTGGATTTTGTGGTATGAATGGAGTAGGATTACTGTGGAGACCCACTGAGAACTAGTTGTTACATGTCCCACGAGTTTGAACGCATCCTAGATGAGTACCTAAAGATACCAATATATGCACTTTATATGTGGTTTTATGTAAGTTTGATACCTACTTTCTATTATTAAATTTGTGTCATACAATATTACACTATTTTAGTTTTTTATTTGCACATATGATTCTGAGGTCCCAGCTGTATTCTATGAATCCCATCCTCTGAGAAGTGTCAGCATTGGAGATATATAGCAGTGGTCGAGTTATCATCAACTACGCAAACAAACCTAAATGAACTATATATCTGGTACGCAGAATTTTTATCAGTGGTGATTTCACCTGGGATTGGATACATTGTGTTTACACGAGTGTTTATCTAATAACCATTCTATTCTCATTTTGAGAGTCACAGAGTATGTTCTAAGTGTAAGTCCATTCTATCACACTCTACTCTTTCTCTTATTGTTGTTTATTTTATACTGTGGTAATACACTATGTGGCGCCCTGTTCCTTTTATTCCTTTGTGTATATATATGTATATATATATATTTATATATAGATATACAAGTTAACCCGTGCATGATACTCATGCATTCTAGTCAAATCAAGCTACTTAAGGTGTTAAAAAGGTTCTTGTCATGCATTTGGGCCTAGCCCAGGCCTCCTCAGGGGTAGAGCGTTACTTCCCGACGCAAGCGCCCTTTTTTAACGTGGTTTTGTCCACATGTCACCACCTCATCATTTTTCTCCATCACCTCATCCTTCATCTTCATCGCCACATCCTTCATCAAGCTACTTAAGGTGTTAAAAACTCCCCACTGTCACCCCCGGCAACCACCAACCACTCCCAACTGTCACTTCTCCTTCTAGAAATATATGTCCGTGTATAACTCTGCCCAGCAGGTGGCGCTGCAGCTTGTTTTTTGTTTTTTTTTTCACACACGCCACTAGGCATTTATATAGTAGATATATGCACTGATCAGCCACAACATTAAAAACCACCTGCTTATTCTTGTGTAGGTCCCCATTGTGTCGGCAAAACTGCTCTTGGGTGGTGCTGCTGTGTGATGGTGACACACATTCCTTTACCTTCTCATCTGTAGAGGGTGAGGGGGCAGGGAGTTAATGTACCAGGGCCCCCAATTCCTCTTGGCAGCCCTGGTTGAGGCATAAACTCCACAAGAACTCCGAGGGTGTCCTGTGGTATCTGGCGCTAAATGTTGGCAGCAGATCCTTTAAGATCTGTAAGTTGCGAGGTGGGACCTCCATGGCTCAAACTTGTTTTTCCAGTACATCCCAAAGATGCTCACTCAGATTGAGACCTGGAGAATTTGGAGGCCAAGTCAACACTTTGAACTCTTTGCCATGTTCCTTTCCTTTCAACCATTCCTGACATTTTTTTTCAGTGTGGAAAGGTTCATTTTCGTGCTGAAAGTGTACTTGGTCTGCAGCAATGTTTAGCCAGGTGGTATGTGTCAAAGTAACATCCACATGAATAAGGGGACCAAGGTTTCCCAGTAGAACATTGCCCAGAGCATCACATTGCATCCGCCAGCTTGCCTTCTTCCCCTAGAGCAGGTTGTCCAACCCGCGGGCCGCATTCGGCCCAGCCCGCCTGTAAATGTGGCCCAGCGGTTGTGGCAAGGAGGCAGCGTTGTTAATGAAAAAAAAATCCGGCAAAAGAAAATACTTACCTTGCGGTCACGTCAGCTTGCGCTCCGGCTCCCTCCCTGGTCTCCTCCTCCGTGCGGTGCTCGCAGTGAATGTCGGGGGTGACGTCATCACACCAGACATCCATTGCGTAGCGCAGCACAGAGGAGTCACCCGCGCGAACTATCAGCAGCATTGAAAGATTATCCAGTAGTTATTGTTCTTACTCTGAATTTGGACTTTCTGCACCATGCAATTATGAACTAGCTGTGTTCTCTGTATGTATCTAATATAAATATTAAGAGATGATTGTATTTTTAATATTTTAAACCATTTTAAATGTACAGTGCTGAGTAGGGTCAAAATATCACCAACTGTTACCCTCATCGGAGGCTGCTCCATGAGCCATTTTTCCCGCCACCCTATCTTTAAATCTCTGTAGATTTCTATTAGTCCTCCTGATGCTACCTATATCGGTGACCATTTCAAACTGGTCAATAAAAAAAATGATTCATGGGTGCAGAAAGAGAGGAAAAAAAAGTTTTTGGCATTTAATTCCCCGAACTCCACTAAGGGGCAGATGCAGGTAAGTTAAATTGTAGCTGGTAATGGGACTACTGCTTTAATCATGATTCTGCAATAGGTTTCCTAACTCTTACTAACTTCATTTCCAAGTAAGTTTAATATGTTAACTACGTTTTCTATGGTTTTTTGGATGATCAGCTATCGTTAGTGTTAGTATATTTTATGTGCGGCCCAAACCAGCTCGTCATCTTCCAATGTGGCCCAGGGAAGCTAAAAGGTTGGACACCCCTGCCCTAGAGCATAATGATGCTATCTCTTTCCCAGTTAAACAACACAGATGAACCAGCTGTTAAATTAAAATGTGAATCATAAGATCAGGCCACTTTCTTCCATTGCTCCATGGTCCAGTTTTGGTGTTCACATGCCCATTGTAGGCACTTTTGGTGGTAGACATTTGTCAGACTCTGACCATTCTGCGGCTACTCAGCCCCATATTCAGAATGCTGTGATGCACTGTGTATTCTGACATCTTTCTACTATAATCAGACAAAAAGAGGGGTCTGCCTATCGCACCAATTGTTAGGAGTTAGGTAACCCTCAGATCTCAATTGCTGGAAAATAGTTTTTTCATCTAATTATCCATGGGGTGCAACCATAAACTTAAATACACTAATTACAGAAGAAACAAGAGGTTTGTTCAAAAGATAGTGCACCAAATACCCCCTTAAGTTTTTATCTGTACATATTAGTTAATGCTAAACATCTTTTTCCTATTCCTTTCCTTTCCTTTAATTTCACTCAGTAAAATAATTAAATTAAAAACCAGCGATGCATGAATAAAAATATATGTTAGTAAATAAACAAATAATGTTTGTGTTTAAAATCACTGAATGCACTCAAAATTGTCTCCTATATTGATAAAGGATTTATGCTTGAGTAGTTAAGGTGCAAAGGTACGTAAATAGCTAAATAGCTTATGTCGAAATCAGCATATTGGATGAAGTCATTTCAATTAAAATCGAACAAACTTGGTTGTCTTTGTCTGAAAAGATGCGTACGTTACGCTACGGCGTGAAAGGGCACGCTACGTGGAAGGGCGTACGCAGCTGCAACACGTGGCAACAACAGTATTTAGTCTTTTACATACATTCGCACAAACACTCACACTTGTAAAATAGTACACATTAAAGGTAGTTGCAACACATAGTCATTTATGTCGACATATAGTAGTATATATAATATTATAAGTTATATGCATATCAGTAAAACATATGGTACACGTTGAAGGAATCTAGTCATGTGTGGTATCATACAAATCCTCTTCGCATTTGCTACTGTCCGGTTCACTCTGCGAAGGAATCGCAGAGTGCATACGCAAGCTATTAATGTGAAGGAATTATGGACTATTATGACTGAGTAATCTTGGCGGGAAGATCAGAGCTCATCCCCTGGAGAGATGACCCCCTCCTTTGGATTCCTGAGCTTAAACTAGCCAATGATTGACAACCCCTTGGACCTTCCTGAAACCTGGACCAATAGAAGCAAGCTATACCATCTGCATTGTTTTACTGTATTTCTGTGTGCATATAAGCAGCAGCTCCTCATCTAGTGTTCAGACTTCTTGTCCCCAGACTTCAGGATTGAATGAATGTACACTGGATCCAGAGCGCCTGCGATAAGTAACGGCTGTACTTATTATTACTTTGCTTGAATATATTCTGCTAACTTAAGTGAATAAATCTTTGTGCGTTGGAAACACAAATCGAGATTCGACAATCGTTATGGTTAGCGACAATACGCACTTAACAATTTGGGGGCTTGTGAGCTTTGGAGGTTTCGTTGCCGGACGATACGCAAGACCAATGGATTTCGGTTCCGCAACAAAGGGTTGAGACGCGTCATATACGGGTAAGAATGCAATGTGTTCAAAACCTGAATTTTACTCTGTGTTGTGAAACCGAATGGCTGTTTTGCATTGTCTAAGGCACGCTAACTAGAACCTAGGGACAAAAGAGAAAACTGTTTCTTTTTACTGTCATTGTGCGTTTTAACTGTATTGCACTGCTTAGCGTATGTGTATTTCCTGCTGTGCGTACGCAAACTTCCGGTAGATTTGCCACGTGGTTAAACAATCGTTTTGATAGTTCTTATATGTGCATAGTATAATTACTTGTGAAAACCTCTGGGACATTATTACTATTGTTGGGAACTTTGATTTTCTGCGCAGAAAAGGTGTATGCCGTGTGATTTGTTGACTTTAAATACACTAAGGTTTTATCTATTGTAAAATAGAGTGTCAGTTGCTGTTTGACGAGGCATATGCCCAACTGGTGTACGGTATACAAGGCAGGTATACCGGGGGGCGGAAACTGAATGAGTTTTCGTGACGTGCACCCAAGGGTAATCGCATCGCTTGCGGATTAGCTTTAAGCATTGCGATTGCACCGCACGGCAAGGCAAGCCGTGATTGGGAGTAACAGGGAGGAATTACGTTGGTAAGCCTGGTAATTGACTTTACCGGATGCTACCAGTTGTAATAAACTCAACAGATTTTGTTGGAGAGTCAGGGGTGATCTGGGAGCTGATCACCCATTAGTCCGCATTGATATTTCTGTATTAGGGGTCCTCGTTCAATACGAGAGGAAGCGAGTGGACGCGGCTTGTAGCAAATACATCCACGGGCCGGTAAAATATCTCTAGCGGTAGTGTTGAAATTAGTGACAGGATATTGTGTTATTTCTGGAACCCTATTTTGTGGCAGGATATTGTGATATTTCTGGGACCCTATTGTTCAACATGGGTGCTAAGCAAATGCTAGGGAAGGCCAGTGTACTGCCTAAGGAAGGGCCTATTGGTTCAGCGAGATTTCTCATGTGTAAGAAATATGGTGCATACGCAACTGCGTATTGCGACACGTGGGTCAAGATGACCAAAGATTGTGATAGGCCTTTCCCAACAATAGGGAGTTTTAATGCAGAGGTACTAAATACTGTAAAAGATAAAGTATGGTTGATCAAGTCAACGAAAAAGAGAAATAGACATAACGATTGTCTAAAATTGTGGCAAATGGAAGGTAACACGTGGCAGAGCAGCGAATGCACGGCGGAAGTAGCCGTTGAGAAGCGTGGCGAACTCAGCGCAAGCGCTCCCCCGCCACCTTGTGTGGCGGGAGGGGTAAGTATAGCCGTTATTAAAACTGAAAAAAGAGAAATTGCTAAGTTATATCCTCTTTTAAGTCAGTTTAAAACAAGTGTATCAGAAGATGAAGATGAACCCACTGTGATTTCGGACATTGCTCATGCTGTTAATATACTAGAGGTTCAGCGTAAGTATGGGAAAGGAGCAATGGCTGAGATAGGTGAGAGTAGTGTGATCACTAGGAGTGATAGCGTTCTAAGTCTTGAAACAACAGATCCGGTAGTGACTTCTGGAGCCAGTGAACCAGTGGGTGCGTACCCAGTCCGCACAATATCAGTTCCCAATGGGAAAGGGGAAAAGGATGGTGTAGTCCCTTTAAAGAATGTTACAATGCATTGTTCCTGGACTAGATCAGAATTACGTTCCATTATGACTGAATTCCCAGACCCTAGAAAGGAGTTGGCTAAGTGTCAGAAATTTGTCCGCACAATATCAGTTCCCAATGGGAAAGCGGATAAGGATGGTGTAGTCCCTTTAAAGAATGTTACAATGCATTGTCCCTGGACTAGATCAGAATTACGTTCCATTATGACTGAATTCCCAGACCCTAGAAAGGAGTTGGCTAAGTGTCAGAAATTTGTTAAAGACTTAGGAAATGCACACGAACCAACCAATAAGGATTGGCGTGTAGTGTTGAGGGCGTGTCTTCCTCCCAATACTGACATACAAAAATGTATTAAATATTGTGTGTTGGACGAAGATGACACCTTGACTGATGAGATTAACCAAGAGAATATAGAACAAATTGTCAAACATTTAGCCATCTATTTTCCAGTAGTGGTAAATTGGAGTAAGATTTTCACCATAAAACAAAAAGATAGTGAAACTGCAGCGGACTATTTTGGTAGAGCTCTTGCATCAATGACACAGTTTACTAGGATATCAGATATAAGGGAGAACCCACATCATAGGGAAGTAGCGGTAAACAGTACTGATGGATGGTGTAAAAGAAAATCTAAAAACAAGAGTACAAACCTCAACCCCTGGTTGGAGAGGCAGCACGGTAGATTCTCTTAGAGAAATTGCTGTGGAACATGACAAAAATATTTTTAGGAAAAGGGAAGAAAAGAGTGACAAGTTGATGACGGTGAGTATACAAGCATTAGAGGGAATGCATACACGACCACCAGCATATAACCCACATAACAGGAAACGCATAATGTTGAGATGTTATAATTGCAAAGAAGGACATATGAGAATAGATTATACAAAGGGAAGGTATAAGCCTAATGAAGGGTCACATAGATATCCTCCAAGGAGGGATTCACATAGACTAGAAGACTCACACCTGCCCGCGCATGTTACAGCAGCAAATGCTGCGCGGGAAAGCAATAGTCAGCGCTATGGGTCAGGTCATACCTGTAGTCTACAGCCAGTGAGGTTAACTGAGAGTCAGAGAGAAGAACCAACAATGATAGTTGACATAGCTGGTAGGAAACTAACTTTTCTTGTAGATACAGGGGCGGCCAGATCTGTGATAACCTCTCCTTTTAATCTACAGGTGACCAGCCAAACTATTCCAGCTATGGGGGTAACGGGAAGAGTGTTACATTATCCTCTAACTAAACCCGCTGAAGTTACTATCGGGCATCTGCATACTAAGCATTCGTTTCTCTTGGCTGCAGCGGCTCCTACTAACTTGCTAGGGAGAGACTTGTTATGTAAAATGGGATGTGTCATATACTGTACTTCAGATGGTGTGTTCCTAGATATACCCGAGAAGGTCGCTCATGAGGTACAGGACATATTGGACACCCCTCAAAGGTTAATGTTACACTCTACTGTTATAGAACCAAGTCCATCTCAAGTAAAGGGGATGTTGCTGGAAATACCAGGTTCACTATGGACCAGAGATGGACAGGATACTGGACTGATGGCAAACGTAGCCCCTGTCATGGTAAATCTAAAAAGTGGTAGGATAGCTCCAAAAATCCCACAGTATCCATTAAAACCAGAGGTGGAAGTAGGGGTATATCCTGTTATTGAAAGGCTGTTACAACAAGGGATTTTAATTCGTACATCGAGCACAGCAAATAGTCCCATTTTCCCTGTGAAGAAGAGTGGGGAGAGGGGCTATAGATTAGTTCAGGACTTAAGGGGAATTAATAAAGTTGTTGAGAGCCAATTCCCCGTAGTGCCGAATCCAGCTGTCATCCTCATGCAGATTCCACCGTCTGCTAGTCATTTTACTGTCATTGATCTATGTTCTGCCTTCTTCTCAGTCCCTCTTCACAATGGCTGCCATACCTTTTTGCATTCTCCTACCGGGGAGTGCAATACACATGGAGCAGACTACCCCAGGGGTTCATTGACAGCCCCAGTATTTTCTCCCAAGCCTTACATGACTGTTTGCAATCCTTTCAACCCCGCAATGTGTCTGTTCTAATTCAATATGTGGACGATTTGTTGCTGTGCTCTGATTATTTCATGTCATGTTTACATGATACTAAATTGTTGTTGCGTCATCTCTCACAAACAGGGCAAAGGTGGCAAAGGATAAATTACAGCCATGTCAGACTAAGGTCAAATACTTAGGACACTGCCTCACCAAGAGACTAAGACACCTGACAACCGACATGATTGAGGCCATACAACACATGACTCTGCCGCCAGAAGCAGATTCGTACTTTCCTGGGGATGTGTGGATACTGTAGATCCTGGATCCCAGGTTTTTCTATTCCGGCATTACCATTGCAGGAGCTAGTCTCTTCCTTAAAACCAGAACGTGTTGTACACACAGAAGAGTCAGAGCAAGCATTCTTTAATCTCAAAGATAGTCTGACCAGAGCACCTACATTGGGAATGCCTGATTATGAAAAGCCTTTTGAGCTATACTGTACGGAAGCTGATGGTTGTGCAGCAGGTGTCCTTACACAGAAACATGGTGACGCTAGCAGACCGGTAGCATACTACAGTGCACAATTAGACACTGTGGCAAGATCACTCCCAACATGTCTCAGAAGTGTAGCAGCAACGGCTCTTCTGGTAAGTAAGAGCGAAGACGTAGTATTAGGACATAATTCAACTGTCTATACACCCCATGCTGTATCAGCTCTGTTAAATTCAGCCCAAACCAGACACGTTTCTTCAGCTAGATTCACAAAGTGGGAACTAGCTCTGATGGCACCCTCAAACATCACCATCAAACGATGTAGCACCTTAAATCCAGCTACATACCTTCCACATGTGTCTCTAGAGACACAAAGTGTGGGAGGTGAGGAGACCCTGGTCGATGATGAGTTAGGCAAGAGTACTGACACGCATGATTGTATGGAACACCTGAACCAGACCTTTACTGCAAGGCCCGACATACGTGACACCCCCTTAGAAAATGTAGATTTTACGTTTTATACAGACAGAAGTTGTCATAGACAGACAGAGACGGGAGAGCTATGTCCTGTTTACGCTGTTGTAGACGATCAGGATGTGGTAGAAGCTGAACCCCTTGGCCCACCTCACTCAGCCCAGTTGGCAGAACTAGTAGCATTAAGGAGAGCTTGTGAGTTGGCAAAAGGTAAATCAGCTAATATATATACTGACTCCAGGTACGCCTTCGGGGTAGTGCATGATTTTGGGGCCCTTTGGCATCTTAGAAACTTCAAGACAGCAGCAGGTACGCCAGTGGCACACTCACAACACATAAAAGGACTTCTGACAGCGATACAGTTACCCAGAACAGTAGCCGTCATAAAGTGCAAAGCCCATACCTTTGAAGAAGATCCAGTGTCATCGGTCAACAACAGGGCAGACGAAGCTGCTAAATGGGCAGCAGGGCAACCTATGACTGTATCGACCGAGACTATGATGGTTTTTCAGACATTAGACATGCAGAAATTAATTGAAATGCAAGATTTGTGTTCCCTGCAGGAAAAGGCGGTCTGGAAGGCGAAGGGATGTGGTCAAGAGTCCTCAGGACTCTGGAGGGATGGACAAGGTAAGCCTGTAGCTCCCCGAACATACTATCCAAGCCTGGCTGAAGCAGCACACGGTCTGACTCACCTGGGTAAAGAAGGTATGTGCAAACTGGTGAGAGCATACTGTTGTGCTCCTGGATTTTCCTCTCAGGCTGGTAAGAAAGCAATGTCATGTCTTACTTGTTTGAGGAAAAATGTTGGGAAAACTATTCCAACTGAGCCATCCCACATCCCTCCTACAGACGGACCTTTTCAGGTAATACAAATTGACTATATCCAATTACCACCGTGCAGGAATCTAAAGTATGTGTTAGTGTGTATTGATGTGTTTTCCGGTTGGGTAGAAGCATATCCGGCAGCCACTAATACTGCCGTGTTCACTGCAAAGAAAATTGTACAAGATTTTGTATGTAGGTTCGGTATCCCTAGAATGATTGAAAGTGATAGGGGTACCCACTTTACTGGTGATATCTTCCAAAATATGTGTAAACTCATGGGAATCGGTAGCAGACTTCACACCCCTTACCGACCACAAGCCAGTGGTAAGGTGGAGAGAGTAAATGGTACTATAAAGAACAAGCTTGGTAAGGTAATGGCTGAAACTGGGTTAGCATGGCCTGAAGCTTTGCCACTAGTCCTCCACAGCATTCGAACCATTTCTAGACCTCCTCTTAATCTGTCCCCCTTTGAGATACTGTTCAGTCGACAACCTCATTTGATCGTGAGTCCACAAGACGACTTGAAGTGTAATAGTGAAGTGACTGTACAATATCTTCTAAAAATGAAATGAGTAGACAGCTAAAGCAACAACAACAAAAACTAAAAATACTGTCACCTGGTATGCCAGAAACAAACTGTCATGATGTTGAACCTGGAGACTATGTTATGATCCGCAATTTCTTACGTTCAGGTTGTTTAACAGACCGTTGGGAAGGCCCGTACCAAGTGCTGCTGACCAGTACTACATCACTGAAGGTTGCAGAGAGAGACACTTGGGTCCACTCCACCCACTGCAGGAAAGTCCGTAATCCGGAGAAAGTGCAAGATAAAACTGAGACCGACGACATAAATCTGTCACTTGTGAGTCTGTTCCGGGAGACCTAAAGCCTGTAGTCGAGACACCTGAACCAGAGACGTTGCCCCAGAACTATCTTTCCAGCGATGGAGTGGCGATTTTTGTTTTTCTTTTGTTCCAGGATCTTCCTTGTTTTTACTTTTTCCAGTACATTCTATTTTTGTGAAGGAGGATGGAGGACAGAGGAAGGTTCTGGCAGTGATACGGATGAAACGGAGGTCGAGGAAAAGTTACTAGAATACTCAGAACAGCCCATTATCAAGCCTTGTCCAGGGGTTATGAAAAGGTCTGCTAGCTCGGGAACTCGGAGGCAGTGTGAGGGGCTATTGTCTGATGAGTATTGTATTTGCAAGTTCTGCGACTCCCTCGTTGAAGAGAGATGCATCCAGCGATGTTAGTCCACCGGTAATCTGAATGTGGGCAGGCATCCTTTGGAGGATTATCACTCCCTGGTGGGTAAGGTGCTAAACCAAACCGAGTGCTGGGTGTGCTCTCATGTGCCACAGGGGCAGCATAACATAGGACTAGTGCCATTCCCTTTAAACATCTCCGAAGAACTCGAATTGAGCGGTGGGAGGCCCATAGAGGGAAGGTACAATAACACTAGGTCCCCTAGTCTAACGCTTCAACAATACTCTGTAGACAGATTTTTGCTGTGCCTGAATATCTCTCATGCAAAACGTCTGGAGAATCGGGAAGCTGACCCATCAGATCAGACAATGGCTCGCCACACTAATTTTAGAGGGAGACTCACAAGGTCACCAATAGGCAGGAATGTTGATGGAAGTCACAAATTAGGGCGTATAACCAAACATAAGAAGGTATCCATGGGAAAAGTCTCTATAGATAATTTTAAGAATGTCATCCATGCGGACACGTGTCTTGAGTAAATGAAGACACTGGGCATGGGTCGTTTTATGAAAACTATGTGTGATATAATTAATGGGCATACTGTTCCTTATGTTCTCCCTGATGATGTGTATTTTGTTTGTGGAAGAAAAGCTTATTCCTGGGTGACTCCGAGTTCCAAGGGTTTGTGTTTCTTAGCTAAACTGGTTCCTGAAATCATGACTATTACTCATGAAGAAATGGTTGGTATTCACAAGACTACATCACCATACATACACACACAGTATGAACACCGTGGCAAGAGAAATATGATTCCTGGTGAGGAGCCCATAGCCACAAAATTGATAAGTGAAACCGCTGGGTTTCAAGTTATGGTTGCTGTAGATCTCACCAGGACCGCTCGGGGAAAAATAAACTTTAAATATATCCAAGACCTAGCTAAATTAATAGATAATATCACCGAGATGTATGATGACACTTTCAGGTATACTGGAAGGGAGCTACAAGCGTACAAGAAGGAGTTGGTGCAACATAGACTGGTACTAAATTATCTCACCTCTTTTTTTTTTTTCTTTAAACAAGTGTTTATTAACGGACAAAAGAAAAAAGAATTAACAGTGCAAAGGATACATGTTATATCAAACAAAATATATTCAGTACATTCGATAGTGAAGTAGAAGTCTCCGTGCTTCAGAGATAAAATAGCACAGATTCAATGAAATAAAGACCGCCATTTCTATTTTTCAAAGAGAAGAAAAGGAGAAGGAAGAAAAAAGAGAAGGTGAAAGGTGGAGAGGGAGAAGGGGAGGTGCGTGGGAGATCCCTCTTGAGTCAGAGGCAATAAAAATGGGAGAGGAAAGGGTTACGTAAGGGTAGGGGGTATGATTAGGTAAAGGGGGAGCGGTATTGGAAGTGAGACATCCAGGAATCCCAGACCTTGTTGAAAGATTTGGCCATGTTTCGCATAATGCTAGTCATGTATTCCATCTTATACGTATGCCAAATCCTATTAGTTACAGCGGAGAATGAAGGGGGGGCAGCCTGCCTCCACTCTATGGCGATTTGACATGTGGCTGCTAAAATAATGTGACGAGCAAGTTTATTTTGGTGTCTAGTGGCCGAGGGGAAACCGAGGGGAAAAATTAAAAATTTAGGGTCGAAGGGTAAGGGCATTTGAATTAACATTTCTATCAATGCTTTAATTTCGCGCCAGAAGGGAATCAGTTTCGGGCAGTCCCACCATATATGTAAGAAAGAGCCCGCACCAGAGCATAGACGCCAACACCTGTCAGAAGAATCCGGCAGTATCTTTTGTAGCCGAGTAGGTACATAGTACCACCGGTAGAGAAGTTTGTAAACATTTTCCTTTATTCGGACGCAGATTGAGCTGGAGGCAGCATTGTCCCGAATTTCCGCCCACTCCTCATCATCAAGAGGAGAGCCCAGGTCATGTTCCCATGACATCTCATGAGGGTCTCGAGGAGGAGTAGAGGGAGCAATTAGTTCAGAGTAGATAGTAGAAATAAGACCTGACGTAGATGCCTGGCGCAGACACAGTGTTTCAATTGTTGTGAGATGTCGAGAAATAAGACGTGGTTTGAAGAGGGAGTGAAAATTGCGAATTTGCAGGAATTGATAAAATATCCGTGTGGGCAGGCCAATTTTAGTTTGAATGTCCGTAAATTGGGGAAATGTTATATCGCGGGTTATGTCATTTAGGAAACGTATCCCTTGGGAATGCCACGGAAGGAATGCGGAATGGTGTAGACCAGGAGGGAAATCAGGGTTATTAAAAAGGGGGATAATTGGTGATGGCTGCAGAGAGAGACCATGGAGCCTGATGGATGAGTCCCATATAGCCAGAGAGTAGGAAATTATGGGATGAGACAAAGCTTTTTTGGGGCGACGGGCCCTTGGAATCCACAGAAGGGAGGCAAGAGTAAGCATCCCCAGACTTTCCGCCTCTAGTGTCACCCAGACCCTAGCAAAAACTAGACCGTTCCATAGGACACATTGAGCGATTTGGGCCGATAGATAGTATTTTTTAAAATTAGGTATAACTAGACCGCCACCCCGCGAGGATCTCTATAGGACCCTGAGTCGTACTCGTGGGCGTTTACCTGCCCAAATAAATTTAGAAGACTGAAATTGGAGGAATTTAAATACATAGGGGGGAATTCGGATAGGTAAGGTTTGAAAAAGGTATAACAGTCTGGGGAATATTCATTTTAACAGAGTTTATACGACCTATCCAGGAGATAAATTGGAGGGACCAGGTGTTGAAATCTTTCTTAATTTGGGAAAGGGTATGGGGGAAATTAGCTTGGAATAGATGGGAGAGATTTTTGGTAAGGAAGACCCCCAAGTATTTTATTTTATGGCGATGCCAAGTGAAAGGGAATGTTTGATCTAGGATTGCTTTATCTGTTTTAGAGACATAGAAATCCAAAGTTTCAGTTTTGGCAGGGTTAATTTTATAGCCCGAGAAGTGTCCATAAGTATCTAGTTCCAAAAGGAGGGGGGGGGAGAGAGGTAATGGGGTTGGACACGCTAATGAGGACATCATCTGCATACAAAGCAATTTTGCTTTCCGTAGAACCGACCTTTATACCGGAAATAGAATGGTTGCAACGATTTCTGGCTGCTAACGGTTCGATTATAAGGGTGAAGATCAATGGGAAGAGGGGGCAACCCTGGCGAGTACCATTAGAAACTGTAAATGGTTTGGAGGTTAGGCCATTGACCGAAACCGGAGCAGAAGGGTTTCTATAGTGAGCCAAAATACCAATTAAAAATCTACCGCAAAAGCCCATGGATTCGAGAACCCCCCTCATGAATGTCCAAGAGATACGGTCAAACGCCTTTTCCGCGTCCAAGGCCATCATGAGGGAGGGCAGTTTTCCATTATGTATAGAGTGTATCTCACCTCTATTACTGGTGGGTACTGTGTGACACTGGCCACCCAGTTCAGTGTAAAATGTTGCACGTACATCACCAATAATACGGATGACCCTAAGGAGGTTATAGACTGGAAGATGGATGAAATTCTGCAACTGAAATGGGAATTTCGAAAGAACCATAATTCTTCGTTATATGAGGTCGGGGAAAAGGTGGCAGGTTGGTTCTCATGGTTTAACCCTGTGAAATGGTTCTCTGGTCTGGGGGAGTGGGTACAGGAAATGGTTGCTAGTGTAGGTAAGCTCCTTCTCCTTATACTGGGTGTCATCTTAGCAATTGGTTCATTTGTCAAATGTGTTCCTACTGTGTTGAAGTTTGGGAAACAGTCTTCTAAGAGAAACACTGAGAACGAGACAGAAAGGGTGGTGCAAGACACCGAGATCATGGTATGTGAAGAAGTGTTGTATAACCCTGAACTTGAAACGGTGATTAGGTGATAGTTTATTATACTATCAAAGGGTGGAGCTGTCGAAGTCAGCATATTGGATAAAGTAATTTCAATTAAAATCGAGCAAACTTGGTTATCTTTGTCTGAAAAGATGCGTAGAGCACGCTACGGCGTGGAAGTGTACGCAGCTGCAACACGTGGCAACAACAGTATTTAGTCTTTTACATACATTCGCACAAACACTCACACTTGTAAAATAGTACACATTAAAGGTAGTTGCAACACAGTCATTTATGTCGACATATAGTAGTATTTTTATGTAATATTATAAGTTATATGCATATCAGTAAAACATATGGTACACGTTGAAGGAATCTAGTCATGTGTGGTATCATACAAATCCTCTTCGCATTTGCTACTGTCCGGTTCACTCTGCAAAGGAATCGCAGAGTGCATACGCAAGCTATTAAGATGAAGGAATTATGGACTATTATGACTGAGTAATCTTGGCGGGAAGATCAGAGCTCATCCCCTGGAGAGATGACCCCCTCCTTTGGATTCCTGATCTTAAACTAGCCAATGATTGACAACCCTTTGGTCCTTCCTGAAACCTGGACCAATAGAAGCAAGCTATACCATCTGCATTGTTTTACTGTATTTCTGTGTGCATATAAGCAGCAGCTCCTCATCTAGTGTTCAGACATCTTGTCCCCAGACTTCAGGATTGAATGACTGTACACTGGATCCAGTGCGCCTGCGATAAGTAATGGCTGTACTTATTATTACTTTGCTTGAATATATTCTGCTACCTTAGGAGAATAAATCTTTGTGCGTTGGAAACACAAATCGAGATTCGACAATCGTTATTGGTTAGCGACAATACGCACTTAACACTTAGAAGATCAAAATTCCCTTGCATATAGTCAACCACACTCCCTTCAATGTGGCCTGCCTTTTATCTTGCTGGATTATAATTCTTTATGCTCAATTCCAGCAGTATTTGCTCTGTTTTATGTACAGGAATTTTATATGTAGTTTGTTTGTAAATGATCTAATATCCACTATAATAGGATATTGGCTAAGAGTGAATTAATCTATAGTGTGTATACTAGAGATGCTCAGGTTCGGTTTCCCGAGAACCAAACACACCCGAATTTAGCATATCTCGGCTCGGTACTTTTGCACGCCCTCGGAATTGAAAACGAGGCAAAACATCATTGTTACGTCGTCAGATCTCGGATCTTGCGATTTTTGGATTGGGTTTGGGGGTGGGTACTAATTACCTGGGCTCGGGCATGCCAGTGGGCCCTGCCCGGCCCTTCACTGCTGACTTATAGAAAATTATAAATACCCGCTTCCACAGCAATCCATCGCCATTTGACAGAGGGAGAGAGAAGGGTGTAGTCACAGGCTGATTAGAGCAGGGACAGAGAATACAATTCTGATTCCAATTCTGATAACAATTGATAGAGAAGAAAGGAGGATAGAGGAGTCTTTTTTTTCATTATTTGGCACTACAAGTGCTTTGGGGTGTCCCCCATTCTTTTGCATTAATATTTCTGGCTGTCAAAAGTACTATCTGTCAGCAGACCTCAAATATAATATTTAGCACTCCAAAGTGCTTTTGGGGTGTCCCCCATTCTTTTGCATTAATATTTCTGGCTGTCAAAAGTCCTGTTTGTCAGCAATATTCCAAATAATTTTTAGCACTCCAAAGTGTTTTTGGGGTGTCCCCCATTCTTTTGCAGTAATATTTCTGACTGTCAAAAGTCATATTTGTCAGCAGTATCTAAAACATTTTGTAGCATTACAAGTGCGTTGGTCTCATAATGGATTCTAAGCAGTCCACATATGAGCAGAATCAGCATCCAGGTTCTGTCACCAGTCCTGATGGTAGTGTTCCCAGTACGTCATCTGGGAAAGGCGATGTCAAACTACACAGTCTTTTGAAATCAGTCAAAAAAACACACACCCAAAAAAAATTACCGTGTTGAAGCGCAAAAGAAGTGTAACTGAGGAAAAGTTAAGTGCCGATAAAAAAAAAAATTGCCAACATGCCATTCTATACACGCAGTGGCAAAGAGAGAATGAGGTCTTCACCTTTGTCTATTAGTGGCAGATCAAAAAATGTTACCGAGCCTACAAGTGGTGCACAAGTACTGTTACGCGTGAAAGCCGAGCTGCAAGAAAACAGTAAGGCATTAGAGGATAATGTATGCTCTGAATCAGAAATGACACCAATCCCTGGGGAGAGTCCATCCACCAGTGGTATGTCTAATCGTGAGCATTCTGTTAGTGACAGTGTACCCATAAAGAAGGTTCTTTTCAGCAGTTCTGCTGATGTGTGCCTTAACAGCCCGAGTGTAGTCGGTGATACGCCAATTGAGGATGCCACTTTTAAATTAGAAGAGGATGAGGGGGAGATTTGTGTAGGCGACGAGGGCACTAATGATGATGTTGATGATTATGATGCAGACAGATACCAAATTGCCTTTCTCAATTTCTATTTATATTCTAGACTCTATAATGGCTGAATATTTACTATTTTACTCCTAGTGGAGAGGGGGTCTGATACAGACAGATACCAAACTACCTTGGTCCATTTATTTTTACTTTCTAATTCCACAGTCTATGCAGGCTGCTTTTTTTCTATTCAACTACAAGTGAAGGGCAGTGGGGCATAGATAGCCACCAAACTACCATAGTCCATTTATTTTTACTTTCTAATTCCACAGTCTATGCAGGCTGCTTTTTTTCTATTCAACTACAAGTGGAGGGTGTAATATACACCCAAAGACGATTGCTGCATTGCCAATAGGCAAAGATGAAGAGGAAGACAACCAGGTTTGTGTGGAGAATTAAGGACGGCCTACCAGGGATTAAACTGTTTTCTTCCTAATTTATTAGCTTTAGAATTACCTTATTTATCCAAGAAACAGGTGGAGCACTAAATTAGGTTATTTTATGCACAAAAACATTGATTTTTAAACAAAATTGCAAAACAAAACCAAAACCCGCAAGGGCGGTTTTGCAAAACCAAAACACGAAGGTAATCGAGATCCAAAACCAAAACACAGAGGTCAGTGAGCATCTCTAATATTGATCAAACGATTTCCTATGGTTATTCAATTTTAGCGGTTCACACAATATTATTCCACATTGATGCAAGTGACACGACTAGATAGGAGGGTTAGTTCATTAGGATGCTTATTTTTTGTTTTCTTTATGTTGTAAAAATCTCAATAAATAAACTTTTTTTAAAAAAAAAATAGGAAATGTTATACCCGAACAGGCTTATGATTTATTTTGCTGGTTTTGTATTTACTGCATAATAAAATTAGCTGTGGATTACTGAACCAAAGAAAGTAATCAGTAAAAAGTAGGAAATATATTTTTAGTAATTCAAGGCAACCCTTGCAATATTAAAACCAGAACTTGTGTTGTACAGTCTGGCCTGTATAATGTCAATTTATAGTAAATGTTCCATTTCTAGAGTCTCACTTGATGTGGAAGCCAACCTGATTGACACAATATTGACTCTTTATGGTTAATATTATTTCATTTAAGCAATATAATATTCTTATGTTTTATATGTCCAATTCTGTTCTTTTTTAGAATTCAGCTGGAAGGGGTCAAAGTTTGACATGGTTTGAGCAGATACAGGACATACGATCCCCTAGGGGACCACCCTGGCGCTAACAGTCCATAATATTAATCTCTAGATAAAGTGTATAATATAGGTGACCCTGCAGCTTGAACCACTATTCACCAGACCGTTATCAAACTAGAAATATACAATGTGTCAAGCGCTGGATCAACCTATAATTTGGATTTTCATTATTCCCTTCACATAATTAGTCATTAACACATGAATTTTTAGGATTTATTTCTATATAAAATACAACATATAATATCAAATTACTAATAAAAATGTCGCTAAGTAAAAACACACAGTGGCCATGTTAACTTCACCATATAATGCTGTTTCGTTCCCTAATAAATGCAGATGTACGTAGATATTTGCTGTCCCTCAGACTAATGTAAAGTGGGCCCGATTCCTGTACAGTCTATACAATTTTAACAATTAAGGAGAGGATATATACACTTATTAATGTCACCACATAGGGTATGAGATGATAATGTTGGAGAAACCAGACATAGATCTAAAAAGCGAATGCATGCATGATTCTTGGGGATTAAAAAATAAAAATGGAAATAAAAATAAAAATATGACATGAAAAAAACCTGGCATAGATCATTGGTCCATTATCAATTTTCCAAAACCGAAAAAAGCCCAAGGAAGATGCTGATAGTCCCAAGTAGTTTGAGTATCGAGGAAAACCTTACCTATATTTAGGCAACACAGTCCTTAAGTCTTCCTTTTGAACATATGCTCATTTGTAAAACTCCATCTGTATTATAAAAAGCAGTGTTTGGCCACAAAGTAGTTTTTACCTCGTCCTGGAGCTTTCAGACGAGAAGTGGAGAGTGTGGCTTACCCGACTGGAATCTATGATCCGCAGAGTGATCAAGAGCATCAGGACGTGTTTCCGTTTAAAGATGTAACAAGGCACACACCTCTATGTTCCGGGAACCAATGTTCGAAATTCTTCGTTCCAGTGGCACGGCATATGTAAAAATACGCACTTAACACTTAGAAGATCAAAATTCCCTTGCATATAGTCAACCACACTCCCCTCAATGTGGCCTGCCTTTTATCTTCCTGGATTATAATTCTTTATGCTCAATTCCAGCAGTATTTGCTCTGTTTTATGTACAGGAATTTTATATGTAGTTTGTTTGTAAATGATCTAATATCCACTATAATAGGATATTGTCTAAGAGTGAATTAATCTATAGTGTGTATACTAGAGATGCTCAGGTTCGGTTTCGGTTTCCCGAGAATGGATTCTAAGCAGTCCACATATGAGCAGAATCAGCATCCAGGTTCTGTCACCAGTCCTGATGGTAGTGTTCCCAGTATGTCATCTGGGAAAGGCGATGTCAAACTACACAGTCTTTTGAAATCAGTCAAAAAAACACACACCCAAAAAAAATTACCGTGTTGAAGCGCAAAAGAAGTGTAACTGAGGAAAAGTTAAGTGCAGATAAAAAAAAAATTGCCAACATGCCATTCTATACACGCAGTGGCAAAGAGAGAATGAGGTCTTCGCCTTTGTCTATTAGTGGCAGATCAAAAAATGTTACCGAGCCTACAAGTGGTGCACAAGTACTGTTAGGCGTGAAAGCCGAGCTGCAAGAAAACAGTAAGGCATTAGAGGATAATGTATGCTCTGAATCAGAAATGACACCAATCCCTGGGGAGAGTCCATCCACCAGTGGTATGTCTAATCGTGGAACGAAGAATTTCGAACATCGGTTCCCGGAACATAGAGGTACGTGCCTTGTTACATCTTCAAACGGAAACAGGTCCTGATGCTCTTGATCACTCTGCGGATCATAGATTCCAGTCGGGTAAGCCACACTCTCCACTTCTCGTCTGAAAGCTCCAGGACGAGGTAAGAACTACTTTGTGGCCAAACACTGCTGTTTATAATACGGATGGAGTTTTACAAATGAGCATATGTTCAAAAGGAGGACTTAATGACTATGTTGCCTAAATATAGGTAAAGTTTTCCTCGATACTCAAACTACTTGGGACTATCAGCATCTTCCTTGGGCTTTTTTTCGGTTTTGGAAAATTGATAATGGACCAATGATCTATGCCAGGTTTTTTACATGTCATATTTTTATTTTTATTTTTATTTCCATTTTTATTTTTTAATCCCCATGAATCATGCATGCATTCGCTTTTTAGATCTATGTCTGGTTTCTCCAACATTATCATCTCATACCCCATGTGGTGACATTAATAAGTGTATATATCCTCTCCTTAATTGTTGAAATTGTATAGACTGTACAGGAATCGGGTCCACTCTACATTAGTCTGAGGGACGGCAAATATCTACGTACATCTGCATTTATTAGGGAATGAAACAGCATTATATGGTGAAGTTAATCTGGCCACTGTGTGTTTTTACTTAGCGACACTTTTATTTGATATTATATGTTGTATGTTATATAGAAATAAATCCTGAAAATTCATGTGTTAATGACTAACTGTACCTCATGTGAAGGGAATAATGAAAATCCAAATTATAGATTGATCCAGCGCTTGACACATTGTATATTTATGGTTTGAGCAGATGTATTCTTACTGCAAAAGGACAATCTTATTTACCTATAAGTTTAAAGAACAATGAGAAAGGTCAAGCTAAATTAAGTGAAGTAAGATTTGCAATCCCAACAATTATAACAATGTTGGTTTATGTGGTTTCCTTATCTCAAGGTAGACAATGTTCAATAGAAACTTCTTTACCATACTAGCAAACTGTAAATAAGATTATAGATCTTTACATTGTCTAACAGATGCTATTAAATGTATAAAAGCATGTATTTGTATGCACCATGGGACACCTCTCTCTGCTTGAGAGGTGTCCACATCTGATGTGAAAGGAATAAAGACTTCATACTTACTTCAGAAGACTTTGAAAATACTTTTTGCTTTATCATTTGGTGGCCTTATTCTAGATTTCAATATCTACACTTCACCTAAACCCCTTATCCTCTGGCGCCCATTGGAGAAAAATCTACTGGCCAGAAGGTAAGCTTTTACCTATTTTCTTTAGCAGGCCCAGAGGAAGAAAGAATCAGATGATTGTAGTGACGAAATCTTGAGCTTGAAGTAAGAGATGAACTCAAATTATTGCTTATAACCTGGTTATTAGATAAGTTGTGTAACTGTTGTGTCACGGTTCTTACGAGGAGACTCGGCAGATGTAGCGAAACCAAGAGATTCAAACAGTTTGCCACTACTCCAACAGGGCGCGGAGTCTAACGAGGAGACGGTGTTCACCAAGAACCGCCGCAAAGGGGTATGGGCTTAGCTGCGTCTACCTCGCAGGTCGCGGTCCCTACTAGAGCACTGTACGGAAGTCCCTGGGAAGACTACAGGCAGTAGTACCGTAGGAAGGATGGTCAATAGAATAAGTAATGGCAATGAAGATAATGCAGATCGGTGTAACTCTGTAAACCACTATGTGGTGTAAAGTTCAGGAGAATGAGCGTCAGCTCTGAAGACAAATGTAGAGATGTCTGGAGATGAGCGTCAGCTCTGCAGGCCACTATGTGGCGGAGAGTTCAGTAGAGTGAGCGTCAGCTCTGCAGACCACTATGGCGGAGAGTTCAGTAGAGTGAGCGTCAGCTCTGCAGACCACTATGTGGCAGAGAGTTCAGTAGAGTGAGCGTCAGCTCTGCAGACCACTATGTGGTGAAAGTTCAGGAGGATGAGCGTCAGCTCTGAAGACAAATTGTCACTCACCGGACTGTGAGTGCTTCTTCCCGGACATTTAGGAACCGTGGCCGTCCTCCATCCTGAGGGACTGCGCATGCGCAGCCCTTTCTATACCTCCAGTGTATGTTCCTTTAACTTAATTGGCAGATCAGGCAACCTCCCTATATTAAGCACCTGTGGTCATCACCACATTGCCTGATCTTGGAGTCTCATTCCCCATGAGTCTCTGAAGGTGTTCCTGTGTTTCCTCGTTTATTCAGCCCTGCTGATTCCTGTGGTTTCCAAACCACTTCTACCTCTGTGGTTTCCAAACCACTTCTACTACTGTGGTTCCCATACCACTTCTACCATCTACTGTATCATCGTGACTGTGAGCTGATTCCTATCCGCTGCCTCCGTGCACTACAGTCTTCTAACCACTTCAACTCTACCATGTATTATTGGGACTGTTAGCTGATGCCTATCCGCTGCCTCCGTGCACTACAGTCTTTCATTCACTTCCACTCACCTGTTCATGATTGTGACTGCCAGCTGATTCCTATCCGCTGCCTCCGTGCACTACAGTCTTCAACCTGCAACTCGTCTGTGTTTCATCATCGTGACTGCTAGCTGATTCCTATCCGCTGCCTCCGTGCACTACAGTCTTCAACCTGCAACTCGTCTGTGTTTCATCATCGTGACTGCTAGCTGATTCCTATCCGCCGCCTCCGTGCACTACAGTCTTCAACCTGCAACTCGTCTGTGTTTCATCATCGTGACTGTTAGCTGATTCCTATCCGCTGCCTCCGTGCACTACAGTCTTCAACCTGCAACCCGTCTGTGTTTCATCGTGACTGTTTGGCTGATTCCTATCCGCTGCCTCTGTGCGCTTCAGTCTTCAGTCCTTGTCAACTCTCCCGTGTTTCCTTGAGTCTGCTGCCACTATTGCTACCCGCTATTCTCCGTGATCAACAGTTCCAGTTCAACTCTGCTCTCCCGTGTCCCATCGTTACTGCACCTGCTGGTTGCTATTGGCTACCTCCGTGTTCCCGCAGAGACCCGCTGCTGCTACTCCTCAGCGCTACTCATCCATCTACTGCCGATCCGCTCTCCACGCTTTCCTGTGTTCCCTGCTGGTCTACCTACCTGTGCGCTGCACCTACTAGACCACCGCTTCACCCATCCAGGGACTTCGCATCCTGCCGGCCTCCTGCCGTTCAGGTATCTCTGTACTCCTGTCTGACTGCCTTCTCCTGAACCACGGTATGCATACTTCTCATTGACTTTGCTGTGTATTGCATACCTTGCTGGACTGTGTTGGTTCTCCTCTGGAGTGTGCTATCCGCTGAGTCTATTGCCATCATTGACTGTGTTATCTCGTGCTGGACTACTTCAAGAGACTTTCTATATTGGCAGTGTTGTTCAGTCATCTATACATTTATATTGTGCATATTACTGTGGATCAAAGTCAAGGTGCCCGTGTATATCTTGTGTTGCAGTCTCTCCCCGTGCACCTCCTCACATATATATTCAGTGGTACAACTTGCTGGTGGCAGACCACTGACCCCTGTTTCCAGTTTCATCTGTTCCAGTATCCTCTCACATAGCAGTGGTACAACTTGCTAACGCAGACCACTGACTCCCCGGATACCTCCACTTGGATTCTATTCCTTCACTCAGACAGCGGTACAACTTGCTATCCGCAGACCGCTGACTCTCATCACCCCCTCGTTTCTGTTGGACATTCCTCCTCACTATAGCAGTGGTACAACTTGCTACCGCAGACCACTGACTACCTTCACGTGTCCTTTGTCCATACAGTTCCTCGTGTATTACTACCTCCATATTGCCAGTGCTGCTAGTCATAGACTTTCCTGAGCATCTCATCATCTGCTATTTCCTGTTCCGTGATCACCCTGCTACCAGAGTACCATATTACCACCTATACTGCTCTGGTAAGCCTATCACCTGGTGATCCCTGGGTAAAGACTCCTAGTGCCCGTGACAGTAAGATCAGGCCATGACAGACCCAGATACGGAACCTACCGCTAAAGAGATCCTGCAGCATCTGGTCAGCCGTGTGGAGCAACAGGATGCTCGCCAACAGCTGTTACTTCAATGTTACCAATTGTTAACCTCCCAAGGAACATCTGGACAGACTGTTACAGCTAATATTGAAGCTCCTGTGCTTTCCTCCGTTTCCCCAGTGCCATCCCAGGTGTCTACAGCTCCTACGCTTCACCTGCCTACTCCGTCAAAATATGACGGGGACCCCAAAACTTGTAGAGGTTTCCTTAACCAATGTTCAGTCCATTTTGAACTCCAACCTCAAAATTTTTCTACCCATCGTTCCAGAGTGGCCTATCTTATCTCATTGTTTTCTGGACAAGCCCTGGCTTGGGCCTCCCCTCTGTGGGAAAGAAACGATCCAATTCTACAAGATAGTGCCAAATTCATTTCCACGTTCCGAAGTGTGTTCGATGAACCAGGTCGTGTGACCTCCGCTGCTTCCAGCATTCTTCGTTTGCGACAAGGCTCCCATACAGTAGGACAGTATGTCATTCAATTTAGGATCTTAGCCTCTGAACTTCAGTGGAACACTGAAGCATTAGTTGCCGCCTTCTGGCAGGGGCTCTCCGATAAAATTAAAGATGCACTGACTACCCAAGAGCTTCCTTCGTCACTAGAAGATTTGATCTCTCTTTGCCATCGTGTGGATATGAGATTTCGTGAAAGAGAGTCTGAGAAAACAACGGCTGTCAAAGCACCTCTTCGTTCAAACCCTCAATTTCGTCCAGCTCCATCCTCTGTGATTCCCATGGAGATAGGACGTTCCAAATTATCTTCAGAGGAGAGGAAACGAAGAGTAAAGAATAGACTCTGTATCTATTGTGCTGATTCCACGCATATGCTCAGCTCTTGCCCTAAGAGATCGGGAAATGCCAGGCCCTAACTAGTTCTGGAGAGGTGAAGTTAGGGTCCCTGGAGTCCTCTCCATTGTCTATGAAATCTAAAGTCTGCGCTTTTGATGTTACGATTTCCTTTGCTACCAAATCCTTTGAGTCACAGGCATTGATTGATTCCGGAGCAGCAGGAAATTTCATTTCTAAATCACTAGTGAATCAATGGTCCCTACCAGTGATCACTTTAAAAACACCCATTACTGTGACGGCTATAGATGGATCACGCCTCATCAATGGTCTCATCACCCAGAGTACGTCTCCAGTAACCCTTCAGATTGGTGTACTACACCATGAAGAAATTTCGTTTTTAATTCTTCCAGTTACGACAAGTCCGATTGTCTTAGGCCTTCCATGGCTTCAGTGTCACTCTCCCCAGATTGACTGGCGCACCCCTCAAGTTACGTCTTGGGGGTCTGAATGTCACCATCGTTGTCTCTCTCAAGTTATTCCTCTTAAAGTACAGCGATCTTCCATCTCATCTTCCTCCCCGGGACTCCCTCCTCAGTATGCTTCATTTGCCGATGTGTTTGATAAAGCTCAGTCTGAACGTCTTCCTCCTCATCGTTCTTGGGATTGTCCGATCGACCTTCTACCTGGCAAGACTCCTCCCAGGGGTCGGGTCTATCCTCTCTCGTTACCTGAAACTCAAGCCACATCTGAGTACATACAGGAGAATCTCCAGCGTGGGTTCATTCGACCTTCCACCTCTCCCGCTGGAGCTGGGTTCTTCTTCGTCAAAAAGAAGGATGGATCATTACGCCCTTGTATAGATTTTCGTGGACTCAACGCCATTACTATCAAGAATCGGTATCCCATTCCGCTGATCACTGAGCTATTTGATCGCATCAAGGGAGCTCGGATATTTACTAAGTTGGATCTTCGTGGTGCTTACAATTTAATTAGAATCCGTTCCGGTGACGAATGGAAGACCGCGTTTAACACCAGAGATGGGCATTACGAATATTTAGTAATGCCCTTCGGGCTGTGTAATGCCCCCGCTGTTTTCCAGGGTTTCATCAATGAGATCTTTCGGGACTTATTATATGTATGTGTCGTTGTCTACCTAGACGACATATTGATCTTCTCACAGGACCTGCCTTCTCATCACCAACATGTGGCAGAGGTCCTCTCCAGACTACGGAAAAACTCGTTGTTCTGTAAATTGGAAAAATGTTCATTCGAGTTACCCCAGATTCCATTCTTGGGGTATATAGTTTCCGGAGTTGGCCTGAAGATGGATCCAGACAAAGTAAATGCTGTACTACATTGGCCTCAGCCAACTACTCTTCGTGCCATCCAGCGTTTTTTAGGTTTTGCCAATTACTATAGACGCTTCATTCAAGACTTTTCATCCATGGCATCTCCCATTGTGGCCCTAACTCGGAAAGGGGCTAATACTAAGCAATGGTCATCTGAGGCTCTCCAAGCCTTTCAAATCCTTAAAGAGGCCTTCTCATCTGCTCCCATTCTGCGACAGCCTGATGTGACACTCCCCTTCTTCCTAGAAGTAGATGCCTCTAATGTGGGCTTAGGAGCTATTCTCTCCCAACGCTCGGAGCAACAAAAATTACATCCTTGTGCCTTCTACTCTCGGGGTCTTCTGCCCGCAGAGAAAAATTATACTATCGGGGACAAGGAGTTGCTGGCCATCAAAGCTGCATTAGAGGAATGGAGATACTTGTTGGAAGGAGCTCGCCATCCGGTGACGATCTTCACGGATCATAAGAACTTGTCATATTTGCAATCTGCTCAATGCTTGAACCCTCGTCAAGCAAGATGGTCTCTTTTCTTTTCCCGTTTTGAATTAATTATAACCTTCAAACCAGCCGCTAAGAACAAGAAAGCTGACGCTCTATCTCGAGCTTTTGTGACGTCCTCTGATGTAGAAGAGGTTCCCAACCATGCTATTCTAGACCCCAAATGTATTTCTCTGGCTGCTTCATCCACCAAAATGCTACCATTTGGGAAGACCCTTGTGCCTCCTACTCTGAGGAGGAAAATCCTTTCGTGGTTCCATGCCTCTCGTTTTTCTGGACACGCCGGTGAACACAAGACCTTTGAGATTCTCTCTCGTAGTTACTGGTGGCCTTCAATGAGGAGAGACGTCAAAGAGTTTATTGCTTCCTGTGATTTATGTTCTCAGTTCAAATCCTCCCGCAGAACTCCAGCAGGGTTGCTGCGACCACTACCCATTCCGTCCAAGCCTTGGACCCATATTAGTATGGATTTCGTTACTGATTTGCCACCAAGTAAGAATCACAATACTATTTGGGTAGTGGTAGACAGATTTTCGAAGATGGCCCATTTCGTCCCTCTGTCCGGTTTACCTTCCTCGTCTACTCTGGCTGAACATTTCATTAAAGAAATCTTCCGCATCCATGGATGTCCGTCTGAGATTGTGTCGGATAGAGGAGTACAATTCGTTTCCAGATTCTGGCGGGCCCTTTGTAAAACCTTGGGCATACGATTAGCACTCTCATCGTCTTACCATCCGCAATCTAACGGACAAACGGAACGAGTCAATCAAGATCTTGAGACTTTTATTAGGATGTTCTCTTCAGCCAACCAAGACAACTGGGTAGAATTGCTCCCTTGGGCTGAATTCGCCCATAACAACATGTACCATGAGTCATCATCCAAAACTCCATTCTTTGTGGTCTACGGTCACCATCCGTCTTTTCCGGAATTTCCTGCCCTCCCGCCCACCCAAGTTCCTGCTGTGGAGACTGCTTGTCAAACCTTCAAAAATATCTGGTCTCAGGTCAAAACCTGTTTAAAGAAGACATCTAATAAATATAAGTCTTTCGCAGATAAGAAGAGGCGGGCTATTCCACCACTAAAAATTGGAGATCGTGTCTGGTTATCTACCAAAAATATTCGTTTGAAGGTTCCATCTATGAAATTCGCCCCTCGTTTTATTGGTCCATATAGGATCATTCAAGTTATCAATCCAGTATGTGTTAAACTTCTTCTTCCTAAGAATCTTCGGATTTCCAATGCCTTCCATGTGTCCTTGCTCAAACCTCTCATCATCAACCGTTTCTCGACTCCTCCCTCAGCACCGCAGCCAGTTCAAGTTCATCAGGAGGAGGATTTCGAGATTACTGAGGTATTGGATGCAAAAATTTCGCGAGGAGTCCTCCGTTTCCTCGTTCATTGGAAGGGCTTTGGTCCTGAAGAGCGTTCATGGATCAAAGCTGAAGATCTTAATGCTCCTGCCCTTCTGAAGAAGTTTTATTCCAAAAATCCGGACAAGCCCGGTTCCAGGCGTTCTGTGCCCACCTTTAAAAGGGGGGGTACTGTCACTCACCGGACTGTGAGTGCTTCTTCCCGGACATTTAGGAACCGTGGCCGTCCTCCATCCTGAGGGACTGCGCATGCGCAGCCCTTTCTATACCTCCAGTGTATGTTCCTTTAACTTAATTGGCAGATCAGGCAACCTCCCTATATTAAGCACCTGTGGTCATCACCACATTGCCTGATCTTGGAGTCTCATTCCCCATGAGTCTCTGAAGGTGTTCCTGTGTTTCCTCGTTTATTCAGCCCTGCTGATTCCTGTGGTTTCCAAACCACTTCTACCTCTGTGGTTTCCAAACCACTTCTACTACTGTGGTTCCCATACCACTTCTACCATCTACTGTATCATCGTGACTGTGAGCTGATTCCTATCCGCTGCCTCCGTGCACTACAGTCTTCTAACCACTTCAACTCTACCATGTATTATTGGGACTGTTAGCTGATGCCTATCCGCTGCCTCCGTGCACTACAGTCTTTCATTCACTTCCACTCACCTGTTCATGATTGTGACTGCCAGCTGATTCCTATCCGCTGCCTCCGTGCACTACAGTCTTCAACCTGCAACTCGTCTGTGTTTCATCATCGTGACTGCTAGCTGATTCCTATCCGCTGCCTCCGTGCACTACAGTCTTCAACCTGCAACTCGTCTGTGTTTCATCATCGTGACTGCTAGCTGATTCCTATCCGCCGCCTCCGTGCACTACAGTCTTCAACCTGCAACTCGTCTGTGTTTCATCATCGTGACTGTTAGCTGATTCCTATCCGCTGCCTCCGTGCACTACAGTCTTCAACCTGCAACCCGTCTGTGTTTCATCGTGACTGTTTGGCTGATTCCTATCCGCTGCCTCTGTGCGCTTCAGTCTTCAGTCCTTGTCAACTCTCCCGTGTTTCCTTGAGTCTGCTGCCACTATTGCTACCCGCTATTCTCCGTGATCAACAGTTCCAGTTCAACTCTGCTCTCCCGTGTCCCATCGTTACTGCACCTGCTGGTTGCTATTGGCTACCTCCGTGTTCCCGCAGAGACCCGCTGCTGCTACTCCTCAGCGCTACTCATCCATCTACTGCCGATCCGCTCTCCACGCTTTCCTGTGTTCCCTGCTGGTCTACCTACCTGTGCGCTGCACCTACTAGACCACCGCTTCACCCATCCAGGGACTTCGCATCCTGCCGGCCTCCTGCCGTTCAGGTATCTCTGTACTCCTGTCTGACTGCCTTCTCCTGAACCACGGTATGCATACTTCTCATTGACTTTGCTGTGTATTGCATACCTTGCTGGACTGTGTTGGTTCTCCTCTGGAGTGTGCTATCCGCTGAGTCTATTGCCATCATTGACTGTGTTATCTCGTGCTGGACTACTTCAAGAGACTTTCTATATTGGCAGTGTTGTTCAGTCATCTATACATTTATATTGTGCATATTACTGTGGATCAAAGTCAAGGTGCCCGTGTATATCTTGTGTTGCAGTCTCTCCCCGTGCACCTCCTCACATATATATTCAGTGTTACAACTTGCTGGTGGCAGACCACTGACCCCTGTTTCCAGTTTCATCTGTTCCAGTATCCTCTCACATAGCAGTGGTACAACTTGCTAACGCAGACCACTGACTCCCCGGATACCTCCACTTGGATTCTATTCCTTCACTCAGACAGCGGTACAACTTGCTATCCGCAGACCGCTGACTCTCATCACCCCCTCGTTTCTGTTGGACATTCCTCCTCACTATAGCAGTGGTACAACTTGCTACCGCAGACCACTGACTACCTTCACGTGTCCTTTGTCCATACAGTTCCTCGTGTATTACTACCTCCATATTGCCAGTGCTGCTAGTCATAGACTTTCCTGAGCATCTCATCATCTGCTATTTCCTGTTCCGTGATCACCCTGCTACCAGAGTACCATATTACCACCTATACTGCTCTGGTAAGCCTATCACCTGGTGATCCCTGGGTAAAGACTCCTAGTGCCCGTGACACAAATGTAGTGGAGATGTCCGAAGATGAGCGTCAGCTCTGCAGACCACTATATGGCGGAGAGTTCAGTAGAGTGAGTGTCAGCTCTGCAGACCACTATGTGGTGAAAGTTCAGGAGAATGAGCGTCAGCTCTGAAGACAAATGTAGTGGAGATGAGCGTCAGCTCCGCAGTCCAGAATGGAGGTAAATCGCTGGAAAGTAACAGGAAGCCACTTCTATCACCAGGAGGTAACTCAAAGAACAGGCACTGAAGATAGAGAGGAGGTGCCTTTTAAACTTGCCGCCAGGGAGAAGGGCCAATCAGCAGTGAGCAGGGGAATTAGTGTAATCGCCGCATGCGCAGACCCGAATCCAAGATGGCGGCGCCCATCGGGAAGCGGAGCGCCGATGAGAGGTAAGTCTGCCGGGTGTCAGGTGTGCTGCCTGAACACCCGGCGCGTGATAGTACCCCCCCCCCCCCTTTAAAGAGGGGCACTGCACGTTTACTGCAAGGTTTCAAAGGAAACTTCTTGTGGAATTTATCCAGCCGGTAGGGAGCGTGGATGTCGGAGGCACGAACCCAAGAGCGCTCTTCGGGGCCGAAGCCCTTCCAATCAACCAGGTATTTCAGGCCGCCTTTACAATTTTTCGAGTCCAATATTTGTTTGAGTTCGAACTCCTCCTCTTGATGGACTCCAGGAGTGGTGGAAGGAGCTACAGAAGTAAATCGATTAATCTTCAGAGGTTTTAATAAAGACACATGGAAAGAGTTAACAATGCGAAGAGATGCTGGTAATCGTAATTTAAAGCAGACTGGGTTAATAACTTCAGAGATGCTGTATGGGCCAATAAATCGCGGAGCCAATTTCATGCAGGGGACTCTGAGGCGTATATTCTTGGTGGAGAGCCACACTCTATCACCAACCTTGAAGATGGGGAGAAATCTACGTTTTTTTTATCCGCGGCCAGTTTGTAGCGTGTAGAAGTTTTCTTAAGGCAAGACCTTGTCTCCAAATGGTGAGGAATTTGTTATATAGAGAATTGGCTGCAGGCACCTGGGTGGGAGGGAGGGACTCAAATTCAGGAAGGGACGGATGATGTCTATAGATGTCCATAGAAAACTAAGTAAGGAGATTTAGAAGAGGACTCGTGGAAGGCATTATTGTGGGCAAACTCCGCCCACGGTAGAAGATCAACCCAGTTGTCCTGGTTGGCAGAAGAGAACATTCTGAGGTAAGTCTCCAGATCCTGGTTCACCCTTTCGGTCTGTCCATTGGATTGAGGATGATATCCAGATGATAAACTCAGTTTGATACCCAATAATTTGCAGAGGGATCTCCAAAATTTTTAAACGAATTGGACACCTCGATCGGAAACTATGTTGAGCGGACAACCATGTAGGCGGAATATCTCCTTGACAAAGTGGAACGCCAGGACTGGAGAGGATGGAAGACCCGGAAGTGCCGTGAAATGGGCCATTTTAGAAAATCGATCCACTACCACCCATATGACAGTGCAATTTTTACTAGGTGGGAGATCGGTAATAAAATCCATACTTATATGGGTCCATGGTTCACGAGGTATGGGCAATGGAAGTAGTAAGCCCGCAGGAGACTGATGTGTGGATTTATTCTGAGAACAAACGCTACAGGAGGAGACGAAGTCCTTAAGGTCCATATGAAGACTGGGCCACCAATAGTTCCTGGAGATTAATTCAATGGTTTTGCGGGAACCGGTATGTCCAGCGAAGACGGTGGAGTGATAATGTTTCAGCAGCTTGTGGCGAAGACCAGGAGAGACAAAACTTTTCCCAGGTGGAGGTTTAGAGGATTTAAGCTGAGTTGCTAAGACTAGGCATTTAGGCTCTAGAATGGGATGAACAGGATCTTCCTCCGTGCCTTCATGAGTAGGAAATGCACGAGAAAGAGCATCAGCTCTTTTATTCCTAATGCCAGGTTTGAAAGTAATGCGAAGTTCGAAGCGAGAAAAGAATAATGACCAGCGTGCTTGTCTGGGGTTCAAGCACTGAGCGGTTTGGAGGTAGAGTAAGTTTTTGTGGTCCGTGAAGATAGTCACTGGATGCAGTGCTCCCTCGAGAAGATATCGCCATTCAGCTAGTGCTGCTTTGATTGCCAACAACTCTTTATCTCCTATGGTGTAATTCTTCTCAGCTGGGAGGAATTTTCTAGAGAAAAAGGCACATGAATGGAATTGGGCCAGAGGAGATTTCTGTGAGAGAACAGCCCCGATGCCCACATTGGAGGCGTCAATCTCTAGAAAGAACGGAGAGGAGACATTCGGTTGTTGGAGAATAGGTGCAGAGACAAAAGCTTTTTTCAAGAAGTCAAAGGCCTCGACAGGAGCTGAAGACCACAATTTAGGGTTGGAACCCTTTCGAGTTAGAGCCACAATAGGTGCCACGATGGTGGAGTAGCCCTGGATGAAGCGCCTATAGTAGTTGGCGAATCCAAGGAATCGCTGAATAGGTTTCAGCCCAAGGGGAAGAGGCCATTCTAAAATTGCTTTAACTTTGTCTGGGTCCATTTGTAGCCTGGATCCGGATACGATGTAACCCAGGAATGGCATCTGAGGGAGCTCGAAGACACACTTCTCCAGTTTGCAGAAGAGTTGATGGTGTCGTAATCTGGAAAGCACCTCCTTCACATGCCTACGGTGCGAGGTGATGTCAGGAGAGAACACCAAATATCATCTAGATATACCACGACACAGAGGTATAGTAGATCTCTAAATATCTCATTGAATAAAACTCTGAAAGACGGCGGGGGCGTTGCACAGATCAAAGGGCATTACAAGATATTCGTAATGCCCATCGCGGGTATTAAAAGTCGTTTTCCATTCGTCTCCTGCTCTAATCCTGATGAGATTAGATCTAGTTTGGTGAAGATCTTCGCTCCTTTGATACGATCAAACAGTTCGGTGATAAGCGGAATGGGGTATCGGTTTTTGACCGTAATGGCATTTAAACCACGGTAATCGATGCAAGGTCTTAAAGATCCATCTTTTTTTTTAACAAAGAAAAACCCCGCTCCCGCCGGTGATGAGGAGGGTCTGATAAAGCCTCGGCATAGGTTTTCTTTAACATATTCTGACATGGAAGAGGTCTCGGGTATGGAGAGGGGGTACACTCGACCCAGAGGAGGTATTTTACCCGGCTGCAGTTCGATAGGACAGTCCCATGAGCGATGGGGTGGCAAATGCTCTGAGCGTACTTTGTCAAATACGTCTAAAAAGGAGTGATATTGTTTGGGCAGAACGGAGACCTTGGTATTGGAGGAAGTGGAAATGGAGCCAAGGGGTTGGACTCGAGTCAAACATTTCAGGAGACAAGTAGGACCCCAGGACAGAATCTGCGAGGTGGACCAGTCAAGTTGAGGGGAGTGCTGCTGGAGCCATGGTAGATCCAGGATGACGGGGGTAGTGGTAGCTGGTAGCACGTGGAAGGTAATCACTTCACGATGTAAGGCTCCTATTTAGAGGACGATGGGTTCAGTCCGGGTTTTCATGGTACCATTGGCTATACGGGAGCCGTTGATGGCCGTGATAGAGACAGGAATTTCCAGCGCTACAGTTGGTATAGAAACCTGCGAAATTAAAGAGAAAGAGATAAAATTTCCGGCTGCTCCAGAGTCCAACATAGCAGAAGTGTGAACGGGGCCACGCGGACCGTGAAGTGTAATAGGGAAGGAGCAGACATTAGAAAATCCAAATGAGGGAGAGGTTTTAGAAAGCCCTAATCTGACCTCTCCAGAGCAGGTTAGGGTCTGGCATTTCCCGACCTCTTGGGGCAGACATTCAATAGATGATCCGGATCCGCACAATAAAGGCACAACTTATTCCTTAGTCTTCTATCATGTTCCTCCTGAGTTAATCGAGAGCGCCCAATTTGCATGGGTTCCTCCATTGTCACCGGATGAGGGAAGCGAGGCGCGAGTCTGGTGGAACTGCGCCGGGAGGAGTCCTTCTCTGAAGATCGTTAGCGGAAATGTAGATCCACGCGATTGCATAGCGATATCATGGCATCTAAAGTAGTGGGGAGTTCTTGGGAGGCTAAGGCGTCCTTGATCTTGTCAGATAGGCCCTGCCAGAAAGTTGCTACCAAGGCATCGTTGTTCCAACGTAATTCTGATGACAAAGTTTAAAACTGAATAACATACTGAGCCACGAAGTGGGAACCTTGACGCAGACGGAGAATGCTAGACGCTGCTGAGGTCACCCTTCCTAGTTCATCAAAAATTCTGCGAAAAGCGGCAATGAAGGCAGTACTGTCAGCCAGGATTGGGTCTTCAAGTTCCCAGAGAGGTGAGGCCCAGGCTAAGGCTTGACCAGAAAGTAAGGATATTAGGTATGCCACCTTAGAGCGCTGGGTTGGGAAATTCTGTGGTTGGAGTTCAAATTGTATTGAACACTGGTTCAAGAAACCACGGCAGGTTGCAGGATCTCCATTGAATTTGGAAGGAGTTGGAATCCGAAGATTTGAATTGGAAGCAGCTGCAGGTGCCGGCGGACTAGCCGCTTGAACCGGTGGAGATGCTTGCAGTGAGTCAAAGCGGGCCGCCAGACTTTGGAAGCCCTGTAATAGCTGTCGTTGGATCACATCTTGTTGCTCTACCCGGTTGAGCAAGTGCTGAAGCGTCCTTAGCAGATGGTTCCACGTTAGATTCCGTCATGTTAATGACAATGTTTTATGGCCTGTTCTTACTGTCACGGTTCTTACGAGGAGACTCGGCAGATGTAGCGAAACCAAGAGATTCGAACAGTTTGGCACTACTCCAACGGCGCGGAGTCTAACGAGGAGACGGTGTTCACCAAGAACCGCCGCAAAGCGGTATGGGCTTAGCTGCGTCTACCTCGCAGGTCGCGGTCCCTACTAGAGCACTGTACGGAAGTCCCTGGGAAGACTACAGGCAGTAGTACCGTAGGAAGGATGGTCAATAGAATAAAAAATGGCAATGAAGATAATGCAGATCGGTGTAACTATGTAAACCACTATGTGGTCTAAAGTTCAGGAGAATGGGCGTCAGCTCTGAAGACAAATGAAGAAGAGATGTCGAGATGAGCGTCAGCTCTGCAGGCCACTATGTGGCGGAGAGTTCAGTAGAGTGAGCATCAGCTCTGCAGACCACTATGTGGCGGAGAGTTCAGTAGAGTGAGCGTCAGCTCTGCAGACCACTATGTGGCGGAAAGTTCAGGAGAATGAGCGTCAGCTCTGAAGACAAATGTAGTGGAGATGTCCGAAGATGAGCGTCAGCTCTGCAGTCCAGAATGGAGGTAAATCGCTGGAAAGTAACAGGAAGCCACTTCTATCACCAGGAGGTAACTCAAAGAACAGGCACTGAAGATAGAGAGGAGGTGCCTTTAAAACTTGCCGCCAGGGAGAAGGGCCAATCAGCAGTGAGCAGGGGAATTAGTGTAATCGCCAGGTCTGCGTATGCGCAGACCTGAATCCAAGATGGCGGCGCCCAGCGGGAAGCGGAGCGCCAATGAGGGGTAAGTCTGCCGGGTGTCAGGTGCGCTGCCTGAACACCCGGCGCGTGATATGTTGTAGTTTTTATGTTGTTTTTTTGCTGCTGCTATTATACTGTACTTGTTAGTAGTTGGGTTTAGTATATTTAGATGTCTAAGAATGAGTGCAAAGGACCTTGCGTGATTTGCATGTGTGTTTATAAGTGAAAGTGACCAAGGCTGGGACTATATGTCTGGGATTTGAATAAACCCAGATCTCAGACTGAGCCTCATGCCTCACGCGACTGAATGAGGTTCCCACAAACATTACCTAAAGTGTGAGCATCCATAAGGGTCCGCAGGCGCTATTTCAGTGCCTTGAATGTGTAAAGTAGAATACCTGCATTTCTGCTTTCAGATCGCATCGCTGGTGAAAGTGGTCAGGTAATTGATGAGCTGGTCGCACGGGATCAGACATACTCTAAATTAGTGTGAAAGACTGTGTGATTTCTTAGAATACTCACCAGAGTAAATCATAAACTAATTCTATTGGGATTAGATATAGAGATTGAGTGACATATGAGAAGTGTAAATTGTTACTTATCATTGTAAATTCTACAGTCTGACGAGACCTAGGGGTTCTGCATAATTTTATAAGAAAACTGCGGGGTTCTTATACGTGCCATATTATATAAAGGTAGGATATAATTATGGGGCAGAACAGCGCTAGTGTGGTATAATTCCCTGCGGGCGGGGTCATCTGCCTTGATAATGTTTCATAAATATGGTCACAGAGCATGTAAGTATGTGCATAAATGGAACTATTTGATGTGCAAGACAAACAATAACCTTTCCTATAGAAAGGATATTTGATGTGTATGTGTTAAGTCAACTAGAAAAGAATTGCTAGACAAGACAGTATGTAGTAACAAATATGCTAGAAAACTATGTATTTTAGATGGGGCAAACTAACCCTTTGCTAATGCCCCCTACCCCTATGCAAACGAGCAACGCTCTAAGCTATACCCAATAATGTAAAATAAATGAAAGACGACAAGAAAAAAGGCAATAATAAAAATTTGGATACATTGTAGAAATGCATATGCAAAGTTTTTTGAGAAAGAAAAATAATAATAAGCCACTGGAAATTCATTCTTGGTAAAGCATGAGGTCTAAGGGGGGTATTCAATTGTTAGCGAGACGCGATAAAATTTCACGCTCGAAAAAAACCCGCGCTCGTTTTTTCCTGTTCGAGCGCGCGTTTAAAAAAAACCCCCCTCAATTCAATTGTTTTTTTGCATGCACCCCCTCGCGCTCTATTATTGGTCATAGCGAGTTTGAAATGGTTAAGGCACTCATTTTACTATTAAAAAATAAAAGTAAATTAATGCAATCAAGAAGGGCCCCAGCACTGCACAAGAGAATGGGCCCCCACACTGCAATGAAGAAGGGCCCCAGCACTGCAAGCAACAATGGCCCCCCCTGTACAGCAGAATTAAAGATTTTACAAGGAGGTACATTTTTTGAAATTTACAAACATTTGAACACTGGCCAAGCATGGACATTTGTAAGGTACAAATATTTGTGGGACAGTGGGCAAGCCGGACCTTTCTTCGAAGGTAAAAATATTTGTTGGGACTTTGCGTAAATGAGTGTGTGTAAGTAAAGCATCACAAAACTGAGGATTTCGTCCATGGTGAGTATTTTGTATTTTTTTTTTTTATTAAAATCTTGTGTACATGAGGGTGTTTACTGTATTTCTTGGGGTTTTATTATTTTTAATAAAGATTTGTGGTTGGAATAAGGGTGTTGTGCTTTTATTTAACATTTTGCTTTGTGGAACTATAAATAGAGTGGGGGAGCAAACGATTTTGCTTTTAAAATATAAATAAAAAAACATGATACTTTTTGGCACAACCACCCCCCCCCCCCCCCCCCCTTAAAAAAAAATAATATAAAAAAGTTTTACATACATGCAGCACTATGGTTTTTTCTAAAGGGGGAAATTTCCAAAAATTATTAATTATTATACACTTTTTTTAGTACTTTTCTTTTTTTAGGTTACTTTTATGAACTTTTACACGTATTTTCTCAGTTTAATTTCTTTTTTATTAACTTACAAAAATTTTTTTTTCTTTGAGCAGACCAAGGAGGTTGCGAGATGAAACAGCAGATTTGCCTGTTTCACACTGAGCGTTAAAAAACAATTGAATAGCTTTTTCCGCGAAGGGTTCGCAGCCATCCTATACTTTTACATTGACAAATGCTTGGAGCGCGATAACACCGTTTCGGTAAAAAAAAAAAAAAGATTAGAATTGGGGGAGAAGTTTTCGCTCTCGAAAATAGGGAAAAATAGCAAAAAAAAGACTTAACGAACTTCCAAACTCGCTAACAATTGAATACCCCCCTCAAGGTTTAAACAAAAACTTGCAAGTTTGTTTATATCAATTTATTTATTTATTTTGGGGGTACTTGTATTTTAAGGTTAATTGGTCTCCATGGAGCAGTAAAATAAGCGCTTTGAAATGAGAAATTTGATCAGTAAAAGTTTTTATTTTTTTATATTTAATTTCATATTATATTTTTCATTGTGAAAATTTGTTGTATTGTCTCCCTCTAACCCACTGTAAGTTAAATTTCTAAGTGATAAATCTAACAGCAGCTGTTCTGAATACCCATAAAAACAAAACGGTCACAGAGACAGGTTTTAGTGACAATGAGAAAGTTTTGCAGCTTCACCCACAGCCCCCCTTCATCTGAAGGAGCAGAGAGTTTCATAGATAGTAAATTTCTGTGAGAAGTTTGTAAGGAAGTAGTAGTATGCCATGATATTGCATTTTCTGTGCAGAAAGAGATAAAGATAGCAAAGTATTCTTTTAAAGTTGAGTTTTTGAAAAAGTGTTCAGAAATGTAAAATAAATAGAGCTCATCAAGCAGCACAGTACACATAGATAAAAGGGAGGGGCACACCTAGGTCAGCATTGAGGTTACAGAGCAAAGAGCCCTGCATTGATCAGGTTGTAATACAGAAATGAGAGCATGGAATCCCATGCAGCAAGAATTGATGTAGTTATTTAAAGAACATTCTGAGAGTTTTAAACACTGTCCTCTCTCTGCACCAGTCAGTTGTTACATCAGAAGTTCTTATATGAAATTAGAGAAAATGAAAATTGCATGATGGTGCATTCCCAAAATTTTCTGCTTGCTTAATTTTTTTTGTTTTTTGTTTTTTTTTGTCCACATTGCAATGATAATTGGTCAAATTTTAGAAGGAAAGATGAGATTGCTAACTGGTAAAATTATGTTTGTGGATACTGGCATACCTGTGTCCTTATTGACCACAAACTGTCTTGGCATATACCCCTAATGCTAATACACAGTTTGTCGGTTTTTGTTTTTTGGTTTGTTTCTGCCTCACTAATGGTCAAGAGTCGCCTGGTGAGTGTCTTTTTAGACTCTGGGGGTACATTAGAGGTAACATACCTCCAACGTGTTTTTGTTTTCCTTGTATGACAAATGTTGACATGATTATTATTGCTACTGATATTTTAAATGAAAATTGTATTGTGCTTCATCTAAAGACAATGTTAAAATTCAGTGATGATATTTCTGTTCTGTACATAGATATGCGATTATAATTAAGGAGTTAAAAGATATTTTTTCATAATCTGGATTGGAAAATGTTAGATTAATGGAAGTATTTATTTTAACATAGAATATGTTTTAGAATTGTAGGGAATCCTGGGAAAAGGTAGACATTCTCAAGTGACATGCGCAACCAATTAATGGGTCCTTGTGAGAATGGTCAGATCTTTCTCTAATTCCACTGTGACAGTTTAGGATGCATATCAAATGTAGTGTTCTTGGTGTTTAAAATATCATGAAGTAAGAAAAAAAAATGTTTCTTTTTAAATATAAATTTTGATGACCCTATTTATAGAACAAGAAAAGGAACACTGGGTATCTAATGGATGTGCCAAAATTGATACTGAATTCTGGGTTGATTCAGTGAGATGGGCAGTGTGACTAAAATCACTTCTCAAGCCATAAGCTGTTGCTGCTCATGGTGTTTCTTATAGTGGTAAGGAAGGAATGATTAGTATAGTGAGCAAATATTGGTTTGCTCCTGGGTTTTTCTTCCATTGCCCAAACCTTTTGCAGTTCATGACACACATGCTTGTAAAACAAACCAGGCATACCTACTGCAGTGTCAGAATCTGGCCGTCTATCAAGAACTCAATGTCCCTTCAATGTATTGCAGGTTGACTTCATTCAGCTTCCTAAAGTAAGACAATGTGAATATATACTGGTATATGTTTATTTATGGATACATTAGAGCATGACCATGTGCAAAGGCCACTGTGTAGACAACTGCAGATAAACTATTAGCTGAATTTGTTTGTAGATATGGACATCCTTTGGTACTTTCCTTTGATAGGACAACAACTTTTGCTGCTCAGGTCACACAAATTATGTGTCAAGTTTTAGGTATAAAACAAAAACTTCATACCTGTACCATCAACAAAGCAGTTGTAAGGTTGAGAGATACAATGGGACTATAAAAAACAAACAAACTTGCAAGTGCCCAGAAGCAAACAGGCTTGCCTTGGCCTGATGCCATACCCTTGGTGCTTTTCTATATCAGAACAATGCCTAGAGGTGCAAATAAGTTATCACCCTATGAAATCCTGTTTGGAAGACCAGGTAACATTGGACTGAATCCCATAGTCCCAGAGCAAGTGTCTCTTCAAATCGGACAAGACTTGTAAGTAAAGTATGTAAAGGAGTCACAAAACACTCTTGTCTTCAATCATAAACAAGTTGCTGACTACCTCCCCAACGAACCAGGTGTGCAGTGTCATACCTTGCAGCCCGGAGATTTGGTCTTCGCTAAAAAGTTCCCGTGGAAAGGAGCCCTCGAGCCGAGGTGGGACGGACTATTACAGGTACTACTGACTACGCCTACAGCTGTAAAGGTAGAAGGTAAAAACACCTGGATACGAGCATCGCATTGCAAAAAGATAATAAAGGAACAAAGGGGAGGTGCTGACAAGTCTGATCAAACCCTAATCCCCAGTGACCGCACTTCCCTTTAGCAAGGAGGCCATAATAACGCCCCAGTGTATGTGTCACCACCTAAGACGGAAAAGAGTACTCTCTACCTGTGAAAATTAAGCTTTTTATTCTGATTACGACAATGGCGGTTGCTTCTGCAGCATGGACTAAGAACACTGTTCACCAGCTTCATTTGGCTACTGCAAATGTGACTAATCAAACTGATTGTTGGAGTTGTACTCATATACCTTCCTCGGCAGAAAGGTGTAATGCATTGTATGTTATTCATGTAGCTCTAGAAGAAATTATGGTTAACAATGGCATAATCCAATTCAGGCATACTACTCCAGCGTATGCATTACAAAATCAATATATTAGACTGGCAGGCCTAGCATCTGTGGACAATTTAAGAGCCCAGTGAGGAAGGAATATAGATATACATTTCAAAATGTCATTAGAGATGTCAGATTAAAAGATAAAAAGGTAGGCCATTCCAATTGCACACAAGCTAACATTTGGTTTTGGGCATCTGAGAAAAATAATGTCCTCCTTACATTTGATTATAATATGACCTGTAGATGGAGTAATACCGAACAACCTTACGAAAATTAAATTTTACACATTATCCAGACCTAGATAGATGGATGGATGCAGAAATATACCAGGAGAAGGATGGGGTCCCTTTGGATGGTTAGGCAAGTGAATATCACATTTTTATTGTACTATGCTTTATTATCTATGTATTTCTTTTTAAAAGTATACCAATGATTTGCAGTATATGTAGAAAACCATATAGAATGAAAATTATTCCAGAACATATGTATATGCAAGGGACTTTGAGAAATCAGGAGTGTGAGTGATTCCTTGTAGTTCTGTATGAAAAATACAGGCACTGGGCCCATTCCTGTATGTTTTTTTTCTTTGTACCCTTGTTGATACATTATTCTAAGCTTTTATTGTATAATGTGATCAAGATTGATCAAAGGGAGGAATGATATGGAAGCCAACCTGATTGACACAATATTGACTCTTTGTGGTTAATATTATTTCAATTAAGCAATACAATATTCTTATGTTTTATATGTCCAATTCTGTTCTTTTCAGAATTCAGCTGGAAGGGGTCAAAGTTTGACATTGTTTGAGCAGATGTATTCTTAGTGCAAAAGGACAATCTTAATTACCTATAAGTTTAAAGAACAATGAGAGAGGTCAAGCTAAATAAAGTGAAGTGAGATTTGCGATCCCGACAATTATAACAATGTTGGTTTATGTGGTTTCCTTATCTCAAGGTAGACAATGTTCAATAGAAACTTCTTTACCATACCAGCAAACTGTAAATAAGATTATAGATCTTTACATTGTCTAACAGATGCTGTTAAAATGTATAAAAGCATGTATTTGTGTGCACCATGGGACACCTCTCTGCTTGAAAGGTGTCCACATCTAATGTGAAAGGAATAAAGACTTCATACATACTTCAGAAGATTTTGAAAATACTTTTTGCTTTATCACACTTAATAACCTGGTGAAGAAGCTCCCAGGGTAGTAAAGAAGAGCAGTTGAAATTTCCAGCACTTGCTTTTTTGCCTCTGATGGAGAAGGACATGCCACTTGTTTATCCCTTCGTCCCTATCCTAGAAGAGGGAACTACTACTCTGATTAGGCCAGACTGGCTAATATATGTGCTATTTACAATAATTGTTATATTTTGTAGTGGTGCCTAGGGCTGTTGATTTTTTTTTTGCATGCATCATGTAATAGCAAAGCGGGCTCACCTACGAAAGGGTTTTGATTATATATACTTTGTTCAAATTAGTGTTTGATTTTTTTGTTTGTTTTGTTTTTAGGAGTATACTATAAGCCCCCAAGGTAAACTCAGTTAAAAGAAATATGATGACAAATAGGTAAAACAAATATTTCATTTTCAAAATAATAGAACAACATCTTTAAAACAGAACTAAAGGAGTTTCTGATCCTTAAACTTCATACCACAGATTCATCTTGCATGCACAAACCCCATTCAAACAGGCATAACACTATATCTTGAAAGAAAATGGAGAGAAAAGGATGGATACACAGAGCACTCCTATCCACACTAAGAAATTAATCTGTAACTGTTAATTGTTCCGGGCAAATGCCTTTATTAGTAATCATAAAAACATATCTATCCAAATGATGTTGTTTTACCTCATTGGCACAAAAGTGAAATATTAAAATATAGAAAAGAGAAATGACTAGTGAGTAGAAAAAATAGTAGTGTAATAAAAACTGTGGATAGTGGAGCCAAATAGGGAGACGATGATCATATATTGGATCAATGAGGACCAGTATCTATCCACATAATCATTATTTCACAGGCGCTCATGGCATCGCCGCTTGCTGGCTCCACTTCCGGGTATGACGTCAGTGTCAATTACCCATGAGCCCCTAATAACACTATATCTTACCAACTAAAAATAAAACACAGACAACTTCAGCTTTGGCTAAAAAAAAGGTCACAGCTTATTAATAAGCATAAACCTGGTGGTGGCGAGAGCACTTGCCTTTGGCAAACTAATAAAAGCTAAACCAAACAGTACGCCCACTAGGCCTACCACTGGTACCGGGACCTAGTCCCTTACGATTGCCCGGTGCTATATCTGGCATAATAGTGACCACATCACTTCTTGGCTCACGAATGAATTGCCGTACAATGCAGAACACCGGGTCCCCGTACAAAGTAACCACGAACCAGGGTGCTTCGAAGTATGTGGTGGCATTAGTCAATCAGCGATAACACTGTACGCCCTAGTTGCCGACTGCAATAGCTCTCCCGCCTAACCGTACTTGCTCTGTAACCATCGAAACACATCCCAAAAGGGAGGGTGGGAGGGGATTTCTGCGATGGAAGAGACCTCAGCATCCTTTGCATAAGAATATATGGGCACACAAACCCAACCACTCCCACAGGATTCTATTGGCCGAAGATATCTAACAACTTAACCCTTAATAGGTAAATGCTTTTATTTGAACATGCGGATAAGTTTAAGGTCGTTTGGCTTGATGGGCCTCACTTCACATAAACTTCATACCACAGATTCATCTTCCACGCACAAACCCCATCCAAACAGGCATAACACTATCTCTTATCAACTAAAAATAAAACACAGACAACTTAAGATTTGGCTAAAAAAAAGGTCACAGTTAATTAATAAGCATAAACCTGGTGGCGGCGAGAGCCCTTGCCTTCAGCGAAATAATAAAAGCTAAACCAAACAGTGTACGCCCACTAGGCCTACCACTGGTACCGGGTCCTAGTCCCTTACGATTGGCCGGTGCTAAATCTGGCATAATAGTGACCACATCACTTCTGCGCTCATGAATGAATTGCCGTACAATGCAGAACACCGGGTGCCCGTACAAGGTAACCACAAACCAGGGTGCTTCGAAGTATGTGGTGCATTAGCCAATCAGCGATAACACTGTATGCCCTAGTTGCCGACTGCAATAGCTCTCCCGCCAAGCTGCGGTCCTTTAACGGACAGCCAGCCCGCCATCAAGTGACCTACCCAAAACCCCCAAGCTTGACCAAATCTGTTCTAAAAACAAACCATTGCCCATATCTGACAGATGTACCCCATCCATCCTATACAAACTAACTTTGTCAATTGTAGTCAAGCGATATGGAATCACTACACCCACTAGGGACTGTAACGTCTTGCTCGCCATTCTATTGGCTTTTGGCAGCAGCGTTCTCATAATTATCATCGATATGGGTGACCTCCACCTAAGCCTAGGTATGATGTTGGACCAACAGATGCGCACTTGTGGCCAGTAAGCCTGAATGGCGCGCAGATCTTCCCTTATAGCAATAAACTGATTAAGTGATTTTCCCTTACCCAAGTTGTTACCTTCTAGATGTAACACCAAAATGTCCGGGCTCCCTTCACTACGCTCTAGTTTCTTTAACAAAGGGATAAGAGCACACCACTGCATACCCCTATTACCGAACCATTTTATTTGAAAAGTATTAGGTAACTCTAAACCACTTACCGCTCCTCCGTGTCTGGATGCCCAGTACACGTAAGAGTGACCTACCATCCAGATCTGCCTCACTCGATCCTCCACACCTGCAAATAAAAGTGAATTAATACCAGATCACGCACAACGATCAAATTCTACACCATTACCAAAATTCCAAATGCTTGGTCACTGCAATCGGTACCTTGACACACAGGGTAAATTCTCACCATTCCCTACCATACCCCATACCAGGGATCTTATTTACCTGTATTGGTCATTCCGTACCATAACAATAAAACAACATCACCTTGAGGGGTGCTACACCAATAAATACAATCACTGTGATCATGTAACACTGCATTTGTAATGGAAGTCTAAATAACGAAACTTAAATGGCTGCGGGGGAAGGGAGGGGGAACGTTAACCCAGGTGAAGGTAAAAACCCATCCGACCATGGAGGCCCACCACTAATCAGGCCTTGATCCAGGAGGGACAGGGAAAATCCCTCCATGCCCCCGCTAAAAGCGACGAGCAGCAAAGCCCTGGGCTAACGTGTGGGGGAATGAGAAAGCTTAGCTCGGCTTAGGTCTGATATATTTCCTATAAACATTGGACTTCCATCTACCGATGGCTTTAATTACAGCTATGGACGATCCACTTTCAGCCGCTCTGGTAGCTGCACCGATTCTAAAGGAGTGGGTGCCATACAATGCTGGGTCCACACTAATATGCTTGAGAGCAGCCTTAAGCACCGCATTAAACTGAAACTTCGTCAATGGAGCACCATCCATATGGATTAACCATGGTTCAGATCCCCGGGGTCGGACCCCCTCAAACTTTGCACTTAAAGCGACAGCACAAACATTCTGGTCCTCGTGAGCCTTAATGGACATCCAATGTCCTTCGGCCACTTGATCGGTCTTTGATCTGAGAATCTTGCAAGACAGAACATTATGTGCAAGCACAACATGCCTAGCCAGTAGCGCATTACCTACATCATGTTTAGAGGGGGCAACCAGCTCACTGACTCTGAACGCACCAAAAAAGGCAAAGGAAAAAGCAGAACTAAACAATATATTCTCATATTCAGAACTAGTGACACTAGCCAGCGCAGTCAGCAATTGTTTCAATAGAACAGCATCTATAGGCCTGCAATGATCCTCCACTAGTGGCTGCACTCTCGTCCACCCTCTCATAGCCTTTGATATAATAAAGCCTTTTGTAAGATCAGGAAAACCATATAAACGTGCTATAAAAGAAATGCCTGCTAGCGCAGAGGACATGGCCGCCTTTGACACACCCTCTTTGAAACGCGCCCAGACAAAAGCGACCATATACTCTTTCTGACCTCCATCTTGTCGACCCCTTGAATCCAGAAAATTAACCCACTGCTGCCAAGCTGCGAAATACGTATTAAAGTAATTCTATCGTTTTAAAATAAGCATTGCCCAATCAATTGTATGTGTGTCCAAAGCACAAAGTGATTTATTTTAGCAGATGTAAATAGTCAACAATTCAATACATTATTATATCATGATAAAGTACAGTACAGCACAGCCAATACCAAAAGATAAGTACATACCAAATGCAATCGCTTGCGCACGCTGCGCACCCACCGGACCCGATGGACAATATTCTGTATAGAATATTGTGTCAGAGTTGACTGAGGCCCCAGTGAGATGCAGCTAATATATATAAAGTCAGTGTTTCATTGTGAACAATAGAGATGACGTAGATTGTTTCTATAGGTCCAGACGTTGGGTGGGTCCAGGCCAGACAGGTAATAGGTTGATTCAATCTAAGGAATCCAAAGGTGGGGGTCTTCTCTCCAGGGGGTCTGCTCCTTTTCATAGCCAGTATCATACAAAGGTTTTACTCTCTAATATCAATAACTAAAGTATGCAATGTGCGATCTTTTCGCCGACTGCACCGGACAGCTGCTGATGATTAGGGCTTCAATATGATATCAGGCATGACACCTTTCCTATTACCTAAACCTTTAATAACACTACAATGTACATATAATCAACATATACATATATATATATATATATATATATATATATATATATATATACTAATAATAAACCGAATACTATCGGCTCCTGAATTACAGTGTAACAGAACCAATATGAAATGATATAAATAACTAACTGTTGTAATGCGAGTGTGTGCGTGCGTATTTTACCGTGCGAACGCACCACATCACGTAACACGTGGCGTACGCTTCGCAATACGCACGGCAAACCAATATTAAACCAATATACTTTCGTTCATCCAATTATACGACTTCAACATACGCTCTCCTGGTAGAGAGCCAACAATGACTCCGCTAGGTAATGCAAGCCTGCTCGACAATCTGCCAAATAGATGGAGGACACAGGGAACCGATGAGCTTGGCCAGAGGAGCCAGGGTCCTAAATCGCGACCACTGAAAACGTGATAAGGCATCAGCTACATTATTGTCTACGCCCGGAACATGCCTAGCGCTAAAAGTAATGTCTTTTTCCAGGCAACGCAACACCATATGCCTTAACAATGCTATAGCAGGAGGAGATGAAGAACTCAGTCTGGCCATTTAGCTGCTCACCATTCACCACCAAAATATGCTCCAAAACCCGTCGAGCCTGCTGCATCAGTATGCAGATTCAGCTGTTCGTTGGACATGATGGGCCTGGGCCAAATTCGAATCCCATTAAATTTCTCTAGTGTTACAACTCTGCCTGTTATTTGTATCTAGCAGCAGTACCTTATACCACCAGAGGTGCTGCTGTTCTGTTCCTGAACTTTTCTACATGCCTGAAGGAGTTAATCACCTTGCATTATGCCTAATTAGAACTGCACCTGTCGCACTGTCTTGCATGGCATCTGGTCTTGTTTCCAAATAAACCACGTCAAAGGAGCAGAAACCCGATATCCACCTTGTAAATGTCCTATAGGCCTCCTCGCCTATACCACCCTTGGTTGCAGCTTTCGCTAAGTCCTTTTTCGCGCGTCCCGCAATTGCAAAGATATCCACATAGAAACCTTTATTTATCCTATCCCTCACGCAAGGCCTAATTCCACAAGTCAGACCTGTGTTTGCGCAACGAACCCTATCACTACCATCTCTACTTTCCTCAAAACTAGGGTCTGCGAATTCTGCATTCTTTGAGCCTTTGGCCCCTCCAACATGCTGCTGCAAAACTTTCATGAGCTTACAGGGCCCTACCTTTGTGTCAGATTGATTACTACCTGAAGATGACATAGGAGAACTACAAGCATAATTTCTAGACATTACACAATTAGCATACTCACCGCTGGCCATTGCTCCTTGCCTCGATGCAGGTGACGACTCCCGAGTCGTCTGGGGCATTGAAGTATCGCCTTGTTCTTCCGCCTCACCAAAACCTCCTTTGGCACCTTGGTCGCTATTTGCCGCCTCCTGCAATACTGAGCCACACACATTATCAGCAGCGGGACTGCTCCTATATGAACTTGAGCCCTCTCCTGCCCTATAATTACGCCCAGGGCTGAACGCACTGCACTGCGCATTATCCGGACCCAAATTAAAATCCGGTGGCATAGGAGATAGGCCCGTAATTACTTGTGGTCGATTAACAGTTGTTAGGGACATTTGTGGCCTGACATCTGGCGTGGCAAAGCTTAGTGTCACTCACCGGACTGTGAGTGCTTCTTCCCGGACATTTAGGAACCGTGGCCGTCCTCCATCCTGAGGGTCTGCGCATGCGCAGCCCTTTCCTATACTTCAGTGTATGTTCCTTTAACTCAATTGGCAGATCAGGCAACACTCCCTATATTAAGCACCTGTGGTCAACACCACGTTGCCTGATCTTGGAGTCTCATTCCCCATGAGTCTCTGAAGGTGTTCCTGTGTTTCCTCGCGTATTCAGCGTTGCTGATTCCTGTGGTTTCCAAACCACTTCTACCTCTGTGGTTTCCAAACCACTTCTACTACTGTGGTTCCCATACCACTTCTACCATCAACTGTATCATCGTGACTGTTAGCTGATTCCTATCCGCTGCCTCCGTGCACTACAGTCTTCTATACCACTTCAACGCTATCATATTCCATTGTGCCTGTTTGCTGATTCCTATCCGCTGCCTCCGTGCACTACCGCCTTCTCTCCACATCCACTCACCTGTTCATCATCAAGTCTGTGAGCTGATTCCTATCCGCTGCCTCCGTGCACTACAGTTCCCAGCTTGCAACTCGTCTGTGTTCATCATCGTGACTGTTAGCTGATTCCTATCCGCTGCCTCCGTGCACTACAGTCTCCAGCTTGCAACTCGCCTGTGTTCAGCATCGTGACTGTTAGCTGATTCCTAACCGCTGCCTCCGTGCACTACAGTCTCCAGCTTACAACTCGCCTATGTTCATCATCGTGACTGTTAGCTGATTCCTATCTGCTGCTCCTGTGCACGGCAGCCTCATCTCATCTCTCCCGTGTTTCCTCGAGACTGCTGCTAGTATTACCATCCGCTACTCTCCGTGATCAACAGCTCCTGGTCTACTCTGCGCTCCCGTGTTCCATCGCTATTGGCGCCTGTTGGTTGCTACCGGTTACCTCCGTGTGTCCGCAGAGTCCTGCTGCTGCTGTCAGCGCTATCGTCCATCTACTGCTGATCCGCTCTCCACGCCTTCCTGTGTCCCGCTGGTCTCTACCCTCCTGTCAGCATTGGATTCGTATCTCATCAGCTACTCCTCTGCTAGATCATCTCCATTCTCCTGGGTCCTCCATGAGTCCAGTTCCACGTTCTGCTGATTCCTGTGGATTCGTGTCCCTGTTGGTCTACCTACCTGTGCGCTGCACCTACTAGACCCCTGCCTCATCCATCCAGGGACTTCTCATCCTGCCGGCCTCCTGCCGCTCAGGTATCGCTGCACTCCTATCTGACTGACTGCTTCTGAACCACGGTATGCATACTTCTCATTGACTGTGCTGGTGTATTGCATATCTTGCTGGACTGTGTTGGTTCTCCTCTGGAGTCTGCTATCCGCTGAGTCTATTGCCATCATTGACTGTGTTATCTTGTGCTGGATTACTTCAAGAGACTTCCTATATTTGCAGACCTGTTCAGTCATTTATATATATTGTGCATATTACTGTGGATCGTGTTTAAGGTGCCCGTGTACATCCTGTGTTGCAGTCTCTCCCCGTACACCTCCTCACATATATATTCAGTGGTACAACTTGCTGAAGGCAGACCACTGATCCCTGTTTCCCGTCTCACCTGTTCCAGTATCCTCTCACATAGCAGTGGTACAACTTGCTATCGCAGACCACTGACTACCCGGATACCTCCACTTGGATTCCATTCCTTCACTCAGACAGCGGTACCACTTGCTATCCGCAGACCGCTGACTCTCATCACCTCCTCATTTCTGTTGGACATTCCTCCTCACTATAGCAGTGGTACAACTTGCTATCGCAGACCACTGACTACCTTCACATGCCCTTGTCCATACAGTTCCTCATGTATTATTACCTCCATATTACCAGTGCTGCTAGTCATAGACTTTCCTGAGCATCTCATCATCTACCATTGCCTGTTCCGTGATCACCCTGCTACCAGAGTACTCTATTACCATCTATATTGCTCTGGTAAGCCTACCACCTGGTGATCCCTGGGTAAAGACTCCTAGTGCCCGTGACAGTAAGATCAGGCCATGACAGACCCAGATACGGAACCTACCGCCAGAGAGATGCTGCAGCATCTGGTCAGCCGTGTGGAGCAACAGGATGCCCGCCAACAGCTGTTACTTCAGTGTTATCAGTCATTAATCTCCCAAGGAACATCTGGACAGACTGTGACAGCTACTCCTGAGGCTTCTGTGCTTTCCTCTGTTTCCCCAGTGCCATCCCAGGTGTCTACAGCTTCCACGCTTCACCTGCCTACTCCGTCAAAGTACGATGGAGACCCCAAAACTTGTAGGGGTTTCCTTAACCAATGTTCAGTCCATTTTGAGCTCCAACCTCAAAATTTTTCTACCCATCGTTCCAGAGTGGCCTATCTTATCTCTTTGTTTTCAGGACAAGCCCTGGCTTGGGCCTCCCCTCTGTGGGAAAGAAACGATCCAATATTACAAGATAGTGCCAAATTCATTTCTACATTCCGAAGTGTGTTCGATGAACCAGGTCGTGTGACCTCCGCTGCTTCCAGCATCCTCCGTCTGCGACAAGGATCTCATACAGTAGGCCAGTACGTCATTCAATTTAGGATCTTAGCCTCTGAACTTCAGTGGAACACTGAAGCCCTAGTGGCCGCCTTCTGGCAGGGGCTCTCCGATAAAATTAAAGATGCACTGACTACACAAGAGCTTCCTTCGTCACTTGAAGATTTGATCTCTCTATGCCATCGTGTTGATATGAGATTTCGTGAAAGAGAGGCTGAGAAAACAACTTCTGCTAAAGCATCTCTTCGTTCTAACCCTCAATTTCGTCCAGTTTCACCCTCTGTGATTCCCATGGAGATAGGACGTTCCAAATTATCTTCCGAGGAGAGAAAACGAAGAGTAAAGAATAGACTCTGTATCTATTGTGCTGATGCCACTCATATTCTCAGCTCTTGCCCTAAGAGATCGGGAAATGCCAGGCCCTAACTAGTTCTGGAGAGGTGAAGTTAGGGTCCCTGGAGTCCTCTCCATCTTCCATGAAATCTAAAGTCTGCGCTTTTGATGTTACGATTTCTGTTGCTACCAAAACCTTTGAGTCACAGGCATTGATTGATTCCGGAGCAGCAGGAAATTTTATTTCCAAATCATTAGTAAATCAATGGTCTCTACCAGTGATCACCTTAAAAACACCCATTACTGTGACGGCTATAGATGGATCACGTCTTATCAACGGTCTCATCACTCAGAGTACGTCTCCAGTAACACTTCAGATTGGTGCCCTGCATCATGAAGAAATATCGTTTTTAATCCTTCCTGTTACGACAAGTCCGATTGTCTTAGGCCTTCCATGGCTTCAGTGTCACTCTCCCCAGATTGACTGGCGCACCCCTCAAGTCACGTCTTGGGGGCCTGAATGTCACCATCGTTGCCTTTCCCAAGTTATTCCTCTCAAAGTACAGCAATCTTCCATCTCATCTACCTCACCGGGACTCCCTCCTCAATATGCTTCATTTACCGATGTGTTTGATAAAGCTCAGTCTGAACGTCTTCCTCCTCATCGTTCTTGGGATTGTCCGATCGACCTTCTACCTGGCAAGACTCCCCCCAGGGGCCGGGTCTATCCACTCTCGTTACCTGAAACTCAAGCTACATCTGAGTACATACAGGAGAACCTCCAGCGTGGGTTTATTCGACCTTCCACCTCTCCAGCTGGAGCTGGGTTCTTCTTCGTCAAAAAGAAGGATGGATCATTACGCCCTTGCATAGATTTTCGTGGACTCAATGCCATTACTATCAAGAATCGGTATCCCATTCCGCTGATCACTGAGCTATTCGATCGCATCAAGGGAGCCCGTATTTTTACTAAGTTGGATCTTCGTGGTGCCTACAATTTAATCAGAATCCGTTCCGGTGACGAATGGAAGACAGCGTTTAACACCAGAGACGGGCATTACGAATATCTGGTAATGCCTTTCGGGCTGTGTAATGCCCCCGCTGTTTTTCAAGGCTTCATCAATGAGATCTTTCGGGACTTATTATATGTATGTGTCGTCGTCTACCTGGACGACATATTGATCTTTTCCCAGGACCTGCCTTCTCACCACCAACATGTGGCAGAAGTCCTCTCCAGGCTACGGAAAAATTCATTGTTCTGTAAATTAGAAAAATGTTCATTCGAATTGCCCCAGATTCCATTCTTGGGGTATATAGTTTCCGGAGTTGGCCTGAAGATGGATCCAGACAAGGTGAATGCTGTACTACATTGGCCCCAGCCAACTACTCTTCGTGCTATCCAGCGTTTTTTAGGTTTTGCCAATTACTATAGACGCTTCATTCAAGATTTTTCTTCCATTGCATCTCCTATTGTGGCCCTGACTCGAAAAGGGGCTAATCCTAAGCAATGGTCGCCTGAGGCTCTTCAAGCCTTTCAAACACTCAAAGAGTCCTTCTCTTCGGCTCCAATCCTTCGACAGCCTGATGTGACACTCCCCTTCTTTCTAGAAGTAGATGCCTCTAATGTGGGCTTGGGAGCCATTCTCTCCCAACGCTCTGAACAGCAAAAATTCCATCCTTGTGCCTTCTATTCTCGGGGTCTTCTGCCCGCAGAGAAGAATTATACTATCGGGGACAAGGAGTTACTGGCTATCAAAGCTGCATTAGAGGAATGGAGATACTTATTGGAAGGAGCTCGCCATCCGGTGACGATCTTCACGGATCATAAGAACTTGTCATATCTTCAGTCTGCCCAATGCTTGAACCCTCGTCAAGCAAGATGGTCTCTTTTCTTTTCCCGTTTTGAATTAATAATAACCTTCAAACCAGCTGCCAAGAACAAAAAAGCTGACGCTTTATCTAGAGCTTTTGTGACGTCCTCTGATATAGAAGAGGTTTCCAACCATACCATTCTAGACCCCAAATGTATCTCACTGGCTGCTTCATCCACCAAAACGCTACCATTTGGGAAGACCCTCGTGCCTCCTACTCTAAGGAGGAAAATCCTTTCGTGGTTCCATGCCTCTCGTTTTTCTGGACATGCCGGTGAACACAAGACCTTTGAGATTCTCTCTCGAAGTTACTGGTGGCCTTCAATGAGGAGAGACGTCAAAGAGTTCATTGCTTCCTGTGAATTATGTTCCCAGTTCAAATCCTCCCGCAGAACTCCAGCAGGGTTGCTGCGACCACTACCCATTCCGTCCAAACCGTGGACCCATATTAGTATGGACTTTGTTACTGATTTACCACCTAGTAAGAATCATAACACTATTTGGGTGGTGGTGGACAGATTTTCAAAGATGGCTCATTTCGTCCCTCTGTCTGGTTTGCCTTCCTCGTCTATCCTGGCTGAACATTTCATTAAAGAGATCTTCCGCATCCATGGATGTCCGTCTGAGATTGTGTCAGATAGAGGAGTACAATTCGTTTCCAGATTCTGGCGAGCCCTTTGTAAAACCTTGGGCATACGATTAGCACTCTCATCTTCTTACCATCCGCAATCTAACGGACAAACTGAACGTGTCAATCAAGATCTTGAGACTTTTATAAGGATGTTCTCTTCAGCCAATCAAGACAACTGGGTAGAGTTGCTTCCTTGGGCTGAATTCGCCCATAACAACATGTACCATGAGTCATCATCCAAAACTCCATTTTTTGTGGTCTACGGTCACCATCCGTCTTTTCCGGAATTTCCTGCCCTCCCGCCCACCCAAGTTCCTGCGGTGGAGACTGCTTGTCAGACCTTTAAAAATATCTGGTCTCAGGTCAAAACCTGTTTAAAGAAGACATCTATCAAATATAAATCTTTCGCAGATAAGAAGAGGCGGGCTATTCCACCACTAAAAATTGGAGATCGTGTCTGGTTATCTTCTAAAAACATTCGTTTGAAGGTTCCATCTATGAAATTCGCCCCTCGTTTTATTGGTCCATATAGGATCATTCAAGTAATCAATCCAGTATGTGTGAAACTTCTTCTTCCTAAGAATCTTCGGATTTCTAATGCCTTCCATGTGTCTTTACTCAAACCTCTTATTATCAACCGTTTCTCAAATCCTCCCTCAGCTCCGCAGCCAGTTCAAGTTCATCAGGAGGAGGATTTCGAGATTACTGAGGTACTAGACGCAAAAATTTTGCGAGGAGTCCTCCGTTTCCTCGTTCATTGGAAGGGCTTTGGTCCTGAGGAGCGCTCTTGGATCAAAGCTGAAGATCTTAATGCTCCTGCCCTTTTGAAGAAGTTTTATTCCAAAAATCCGGACAAGCCCGGTTCCAGGCGTTCTGTGCCCACCTTTAAAAGGGGGGGTACTGTCACTCACCGGACTGTGAGTGCTTCTTCCCGGACATTTAGGAACCGTGGCCGTCCTCCATCCTGAGGGTCTGCGCATGCGCAGCCCTTTCCTATACTTCAGTGTATGTTCCTTTAACTCAATTGGCAGATCAGGCAACACTCCCTATATTAAGCACCTGTGGTCAACACCACGTTGCCTGATCTTGGAGTCTCATTCCCCATGAGTCTCTGAAGGTGTTCCTGTGTTTCCTCGCGTATTCAGCGTTGCTGATTCCTGTGGTTTCCAAACCACTTCTACCTCTGTGGTTTCCAAACCACTTCTACTACTGTGGTTCCCATACCACTTCTACCATCAACTGTATCATCGTGACTGTTAGCTGATTCCTATCCGCTGCCTCCGTGCACTACAGTCTTCTATACCACTTCAACGCTATCATATTCCATTGTGCCTGTTTGCTGATTCCTATCCGCTGCCTCCGTGCACTACCGCCTTCTCTCCACATCCACTCACCTGTTCATCATCAAGTCTGTGAGCTGATTCCTATCCGCTGCCTCCGTGCACTACAGTTCCCAGCTTGCAACTCGTCTGTGTTCATCATCGTGACTGTTAGCTGATTCCTATCCGCTGCCTCCGTGCACTACAGTCTCCAGCTTGCAACTCGCCTGTGTTCAGCATCGTGACTGTTAGCTGATTCCTAACCGCTGCCTCCGTGCACTACAGTCTCCAGCTTACAACTCGCCTATGTTCATCATCGTGACTGTTAGCTGATTCCTATCCGCTGCTCCTGTGCACGGCAGCCTCATCTCATCTCTCCCGTGTTTCCTCGAGACTGCTGCTAGTATTACCATCCGCTACTCTCCGTGATCAACAGCTCCTGGTCTACTCTGCGCTCCCGTGTTCCATCGCTATTGGCGCCTGTTGGTTGCTACCGGTTACCTCCGTGTGTCCGCAGAGTCCTGCTGCTGCTGTCAGCGCTATCGTCCATCTACTGCTGATCCGCTCTCCACGCCTTCCTGTGTCCCGCTGGTCTCTACCCTCCTGTCAGCATTGGATTCGTATCTCATCAGCTACTCCTCTGCTAGATCATCTCCATTCTCCTGGGTCCTCCATGAGTCCAGTTCCACGTTCTGCTGATTCCTGTGGATTCGTGTCCCTGTTGGTCTACCTACCTGTGCGCTGCACCTACTAGACCCCTGCCTCATCCATCCAGGGACTTCTCATCCTGCCGGCCTCCTGCCGCTCAGGTATCGCTGCACTCCTATCTGACTGACTGCTTCTGAACCACGGTATGCATACTTCTCATTGACTGTGCTGGTGTATTGCATATCTTGCTGGACTGTGTTGGTTCTCCTCTGGAGTCTGCTATCCGCTGAGTCTATTGCCATCATTGACTGTGTTATCTTGTGCTGGATTACTTCAAGAGACTTCCTATATTTGCAGACCTGTTCAGTCATTTATATATATTGTGCATATTACTGTGGATCGTGTTTAAGGTGCCCGTGTACATCCTGTGTTGCAGTCTCTCCCCGTACACCTCCTCACATATATATTCAGTGGTACAACTTGCTGAAGGCAGACCACTGATCCCTGTTTCCCGTCTCACCTGTTCCAATATCCTCTCACATAGCAGTGGTACAACTTGCTATCGCAGACCACTGACTACCCGGATACCTCCACTTGGATTCCATTCCTTCACTCAGACAGCGGTACCACTTGCTATCCGCAGACCGCTGACTCTCATCACCTCCTCATTTCTGTTGGACATTCCTCCTCACTATAGCAGTGGTACAACTTGCTATCGCAGACCACTGACTACCTTCACATGCCCTTGTCCATACAGTTCCTCGTGTATTATTACCTCCATATTACCAGTGCTGCTAGTCATAGACTTTCCTGAGCATCTCATCATCTACCATTGCCTGTTCCGTGATCACCCTGCTACCAGAGTACTCTATTACCATCTATATTGCTCTGGTAAGCCTACCACCTGGTGATCCCTGGGTAAAGACTCCTAGTGCCCGTGACACTTAGCTCTAGAGAAGGGGTGGGCATGGATAAGCGGAAACTGGGGGGCAGCATGGTAGCGTAGTGGTTAGCACTTCTGCCTTACAGCACTGGGGTCATGAGTTCAATTCCCTGCCCATGGCCTTATCTGTGAGGAGTTTGTATGTTCTCCCCGGTTTCCTCCCACACTCCAAAAACATACTGGAAGGTTAATTGGCTGCTAACAAATTGATCCTAGTCTGTCTGTCTGTGTGTATGTTAGGAAAATTAGACTGTAAGCCCCAATGGGGCAGGGACTGATGTGAGTGAGCACTGCGGAATTAGTGGCGCTATATAAATTAATGGTGATGATGATGATGAGTGGACTAACCGCCTAAGGGATCCTCCCTGAGCAGACCGCTATGATGACCCTGCATGTGAGCTGCCAGGCGAATCTCCACCTGTTTGAGGTGGGGAAAAGCTCCCTGCATGGGGGGGGGGTAACTACCGGGAAAAACTACAGATGAGGTAGGTGCCACCCATGTATGTGGCGTAACTTATCTATGAAGCACATTCATTGCAGGCCCATACTGCTGATACCCTGTCTCCGTTTTATGCCAGCCTGCCATTTGCGCGTGAGGAAAGGTTTGGGGAGGGGGGAACTGACTATATGGTAAACCACCTGCGTCCTGTGAAAATAATAAGGGAGACCCCCTTTTCCAAGTGTGCAACCGGATATGTAGGTAGACTAACAAGCCACATTCCCCATGGCCTGGCCATGCCCACTACCGACCTGAGAAGGAAACCTTTGATTGGGTAAGGCATGAGGCACCTGCACTGGCCGCACAGTATTACTTAAGACTGAATTAGAAACATTACCTGGTGGAGTAAGCCCGACCAATGACATAAGAGGGGGGGGGGACGCTACTGGGCCTGCCTCCCTGGGGCTGCACCTGTCTAATGGCCCCTCTTTCATATGTGGGGCTACTTCTAACACGCTGGCCACCTATGCTCACAGAGCCTTGTACACTGGAGATTACTAGCAGCTGACCACTCATCCGCCCCTCACTTATCTAAGACTGAGCACATGCAGGAGAAGAAGACCTTCTCCTCACTGTGCACTGTCTGGCCTAGTCAGAAGAAGCAGCATCGGAGTCGGTCAGCAGAGCCGCCCCCTCCGGCGCATGCGCACGCCCGCAGCGGGGAGACCGTCTAACTCTCTCTCTTCCCCGCTCAGCTGCCACTACTGGAGCCCGACTCCCCTTACGAATCCCCCAGTGCGCAGGACAACTACGGGCGCTGGGAGGCAACGCCACAGCCACTGCAGTGGTGGAGGAGGGGAGAATACTGCGAGGGGGAGACACAGATCCCTCGGTAACTCCAGAGGAGACAGGGGCACTTATACTCAGTCGGGACATCTCCAGAGCACAAATTAGGATAAAAAAGATGGGAAGGATGGAAAATAAAATGGGGAAAAAAGGGGAAAGAGGATAAGAAACGTTGGAAAGTGTAAAGAGAAAAAAGGGGGAAAAGAGCTAAGGCAAAAATGATAGAACTATCTATGTATAGCAAATATACACTGAAATTAGCAACACTACAGCAAGACACATCTATCCCACAGGATTTCTGCGATGGAAGAGACCTCAGCATCCTTTGCGTGAGAATATATGGGCACACAAACCCAACCACTCCCACAGGATTCTATTGGCCGGAGATATCTAACAACTTAACCCTTAATAGGTAAGTGCTTTGTATTTAAACATGCGGATAAGTTTAAGGTCGTTTGGCTTGGGCCTCACTTCACATTCTGGAACTAATTGAATGTATGTAGTATACATTGATTATGGTATTTTCTAAGGTTCTTCGTGTAAAATGTTTCACTAAAATTCCTGAACAGACAAATCCTCCTTTTAACCATAATGTGGGCTGCACTGCAGAACTACATCACAGCAAGTTACAGTAAGTAAATTTTTCTGAGCTTCTCCATTCCCTAGCAGGAACCCCAGGGGCTACACCGTGCAGCCATTTCTCCCATGGTTCCTCTAGTTGATCTCCCAGCCCTAGTTAAAAACTAAAGGAGTGGTGTGAGCTGAAGGACCAATCACAAGCCGCAATCAAGAATTTGGGGCTTGTGATTGGCCTTTCCGCTTCTACACCACATTGGTTTTTGGCCAGGGTTTAATTTACAGGTTCTGAAGGGATATGTTTAGTAAAGTTGATTGCATATTTGATAGTGCAGTTTTAAATTCACAAACTGCACCCCTGTCTTATATAATAAAAGTAGTAGGGTCTACTGTAACCCTCCTTTTCCCTCATTGTCAGCTGCAGTGCCAGCAACATTTTAGTCGAAATTCAGTAACAATAAGCAAAATTTGATTCAAACTATCCCTGAATAAGCAGGCTTTTTGTATTTACAGACTGCTTACATTTTGTATAATCATTCATTCATAACAAGTGTTGATTTTCATACTTATTATGTAATTCTACAGCTGTTAAAACAGACATTCTCAAGTATGGTCATAGAATTCGCACAGAGGTTATGGAATTGTGTACTCTGAGAATAACCTAAGTATTAGTTTGATCATCTGAGGCTCCACTCTAGTAAATGACTAAAAGTGTGGAATGGATATAAAATGAGCTGTGATCTAATTTTAGAAGAAGGGAAATAAAACAAATCATAGTAAACAGTCACAAACACATTTACCATATTATTGGCTATTGTGTTTTTTCTTCATTGAAAAAAGTAAAACAATAACTTCCACCCAACCCTGCAAAAATAAAATAAAATCCAGACGCAGCAATGGCTATAACAATGAATATTTATTCACCTCTATGATTGCAACATAAATGTCCCTTATTCCATTTTTGTTGCATTCAGGATCAGTCTGTACTGACATTACATTTAACATAAATGTTGATGAATCTCCATGATTACAACTCTTAACATGGAATCTGCCACAATACTAGCTGCAGAAGACAGGTGACAGTGTGCCATTAACATTGATAACTACACATTCTTTTTCTTACTGCAATCTGCACTTTGCTAAAGATCGGGTAAATTATAACTAAGAGAATTCACTTGTGTGCTGCCTACCAATTTTTGCATGAACAAAATTGGAATTTTATTTCTCTGCAGGTTCTTCAAAGAGTCCTATTTTGTTTAATTGTTTATCAACATTGTTTTAGCACAGGGCACAAAAATGGAACCAGAGAAACTCCAGCTGTGCTCAGTTGGCTGGTGCCCAGATGTTTATGGGGTTTGGCAACTACTACAAATGTTTTATCTGCAATTTCTCAAGAGTTGTTAGTCCTCAACCGTCATGAGCAAATAGAGGACTCCTAAGCACACATGAACTTCTCAGGCTTTTGGTGCCTCTTTACCTCTGCGACCATACTCTACTAACAGTAGAGCCTATACATTGAAATTTGACTAATTCATTGGGCACGATTCATAACCAAGTTTGACTTCATTTTAACTTACCGGTGTGACAGGATGGACCTCATATGCCACTCTGTCCATGTGTTGCTGGTGACCGGCTGGGCTTGCCTTGCCATCATCCCCTTTCTTTACCCCAAATTGTGCCCCTCTTAACTGCAGTAGGAGGGACCTGCTGCTACACTAGGCTCCATTACCGACACCTAGGTATGCTTCCTTTTGGGTAAATTTCACTGCTATGGTACCCCCTTACTGGGCCCCTGGGCTGGTACACCTGACCTCTTGCCTTCAGATCAGGGTTGCTGTGATTGGTTCCCCCTGGCTTATCACACTGGCAAGAGCTGCAGCTAGCGAGCAGAGTGTTGGCACTGGATGCTGGGTCCCAACCTGAGAACAGCCAGATAATGGATTAAAATGGTCTAATCTGTGGTCTCAGGAATTTACAGGTATGTAGGTTTTAAAGCAGTAATGTTTTATTAGCTCAAACCGTCCTAATAAGGACAATTAAACTAGTTTGTGGTACTAGTGATCTCCAGAAAGTACAGGTGGAATAATGATAATACATAACATGGTCAGGGAGTTTTTATACAGATTTACACAGATACCCTGGCAGGAGGTAATCTAGCCTCTTGCCCCTCTAACCGATCCAGGTGCTTCATTCAGCCTGCACATAAATCAGCCTGGAGGAGTTTAACACCTTTTTACATTGCTGTTAACGGTATCACAATGTCTGAGGTTTTTTACTGAATGTTTACCATCAGGATATAACATTTTCTCTAATCTTGCTTTTAACGCAATTTAACTTGCAAAATTCACATTAATCTGTGATCACTTGCATCCTGAGTCTTACACACATAAGAAGTCTACCAGCCAGTCTAATTACCCCTCCTGTGTTTTCAGGCTCAGCAGACGGGTTGGTCATTCAGCGTTAATAAGGTCTAATTAGCATGAGATTACCTGACTCCAGACAGTTTCAAAAACACATCCCCTCCACACATATGCTTATTTGGGATTTACTATTTGCAAGTTACAAAACCAAAACATGACATACTGTCAATACCTCAGAAATAAGTACATTTCTAATACACTATCAAAAATCAGTAAATTTGCAATTATATAAATTGGCGCACAAGCTAATAATGCAAATATATTTATACGATAAGTTATTTATAAGTGATTCAGCCACAACCAGTCTGGATCCTGCAGTGTCCAAGTCAACACATTCTCCAAGCAGTTCTACCCTGAATGCCCCGTTATGAAGGATGAAGCCACTATACCTCCAGGCTTGATTCTGGGAATAAAACCAAAGAAAAAACAAGCAGAGAAAAATATCTCATATTGTATATGTTACCAGCTGCATGGCAATAACCCGGCGCTCGGTATATCCCATATTGTATCTGGTACCAGCTGCATGGGAATATAAATGCCCATATATGTATACAAAACAAAAAAGACAGTTGTCAGCACTTATCCTTAACACTGCATATCTGTGTGCATCTAGCAAAATGAAAACATGAGGTATTAGTTCATATTTTGATCAAAACATTTAAACCTGCATCCCAGTGTCAAGGGCACCTCATTATATGCTGGTCCTACACTGAACTATATGCTTTAAACACCATTAAAATCAGATGCACTCACCTCCCAGGTATAGGGGTTTACATCTAGCAAGGGCTGGCTTGTGAGCCACACCCAAATGTGTCTTAAATAGATGGACAGCTGCTATGACAACAACGCAGTATTTTGAAACAAAACCAGAGAAAAAACAAGTCCGTGCTCAAAACATCCCATATTATAAACGATGCCAGCTGCATGGCAATAAGCATGCGCTCGATGAATGTATCCCATACTGTATATGGTACCAGCTGAGTGGATCCTGGTTGAAACGGCAGCACTGTCCAAAGTGCCCAAGACACCAAAAGTATAGAGGTGTGTTCTTTCTGGCTGACAGCTAGAAGTTCTGCAATAGGAACATGACTCGTGACTGGCAGGGCATCATGGTTTCAGGAAAGCAATGGATTTGGTCCTCCAGGATTTCTGGTGGTTGATTTTTCCTGCACTACCTTTCCCTTCCTTTTTCACAGAGACTATGGACCCTCTATGGATTTCATCACCAACCTCATATCTCTAACTTCACTTAGCCTCTTCTATACCTTTAACTACTTCGAATAATTGACACAAGACCTGAGTGTTGCAAATTAAAGAACTTTATTCAAATATGGTGGTGGAGAAAGTGCAGTGAGTACGACTTTCACCAGGCAACCAGGAATTCCCAGAATCAACCAAGGGACAACTGCCAAAAAATGCGGACTCTCACCCTGGGCACACATATCTTCCTCCGGGACATCTGTCCTGGGCACTACTGAAACAGCAACCCCTCTGGGTTAAAGGAACGCACCCACAAGTCTACCCACGAGGCAGTACTTTGACTGAGAGTATAACTGACTACTCCAAGAGAGGCAGGTTCAGTGTGCACACTACTGTACTATGCGCCCTACCACTGGGCGCCGACTGCACTGCTTTTTCCGGCAACTCTCCATCCATTATTTCCACCAACACGTCCATGAATACCAGGTATTGTACATCGTTCCCGAACAACCTACCTCTGCCCAGAGGCACCATATATCAGTCAACCAAGGTGGTGGGTGGGCAACACCCCAAACTCCAGAGAGTTATTTTCTCTCAGCCCATCCTGCTTATACACTATCTCACCTCCCCTGTGACATAAGATGGGCGTACCTCCCCCAGTTAAACTTTTGACCCCAATGGACTAACTAAAGTCTAGAGACACAGCCTACAGATTTTATTATCCTTCTTGCTTGAAAAATATTCTGATAACTCTAAACCCGACATCAAAGAAATAAAGACTTACTGTAGAACACCCAAACAACATTTCCGACAGGTCTGATATAAATTCAAAATACAGAAAATGCCAGTCAGTGGTGATTGCCGTCACTTAAAATTGCCAAAGTGAGACTGCCGGTTTTAAGGGGGCAATGGCAGGAGCCAGCGCATAACCCTAAACATAACTAAAACCCTTAGATTAGATTATAGAGGTGGCGGGTCCTGCCATTGCCCTTTTAATACCGGCAATCTCACTGTGGTTATTTTAAGTGATGTGAGTCTTCAGTACTTGCATTTTCTGTATTCAGAATTTATATCAGACCTGTCAGAAATGTTGTTTTGGTGATTCATGACAAGTCTCTATTTCTTTGATGTTGGGCTTAGAGTAATTGGAATTTATTTGTAGCTATAGTCACTGTCGGTAATGTCTGAATTGGATTAATCACTACCACCCTACAGAAGAAGCAGCAGTAGTGACTAAAGATGGTTGTAGCTAACCGAAAAAAGGTTTTGCAGATCAGAGGAGACAGAATGGGCCAGTTTTCTAGGTGGGCAATAAATTGTGACTCTCCAAATGGGAAACATTGTGAGAATCCCCTGCAATACTAGCTACAAATGACAGGTAGCAGTGAACCGTCAACACTGACATCTGTACATTCTTTTTCAGTTACTGCAATCAGCACTATGTAAAAGGGAAATTTAATTAGGACTAAGAGTGCTCATCTGTATCTTTGAACAAACAAAATTGGAATTTTGTTTCTATGCTGGTGCTTCAAAGAGTCTTGTTTTGTTTACATGTTTATCAACTTCTACTTCATCCCTCACATTTCTATCTTCTCCAATCCATCGACTTTAACTTTATCCCTCTCGGCCTGTTCTCTCTCAGCTTAGGCTTCCCCAGACATGGTGTATCTCTTATAGCTAAGTCAAGCTGTTCTCTCCTTGGGGCCATTAGCATTGTGAGAACTGGAAGGTATACACAGTTTGTGGTGATCAGACTTGAGATATTGCTGATATTTTCTGGTAAAAGCTGTAATGGAAGTAATATTAGGAAAATTATCTTTGATGAATTGCCAATAATAAGCAAATTCCAGAAAAAATACATAGGATTGTTCTTCCTTTTTTAGGATACATTTGAAAGCTGAATTCACAAATAATGTATCCTATGAATGGAGCCTTCTACTGTTGAAACACATTTCATGTGTTTGACCATGATTTTCACGATGACATTGAAAAACTGATTTCACACAAAGAAAAGCATGAAACTAGTTCTGAAGAACAAATCAAAATATTATCTAGGTAGACAACAAGAAGGTCATAGAGATAAGCCTGAATAATTTCATTATAAAATGTTGAAAGACTGCTAGACATTGCATATGTCAAAAAGCATAATGTTCATAGTGGCTATATCATGTATTGAAGTTGTTCTTCCACTCATCCCCATCATTAATACAGATGAGATTGTATGGGCCCAATAGAACTAGTTTAGAGAAGCGTGTTATTATATGAATTTGATTAAGCAGTTTTTTTTACTAAAGCAAAATAATAACAGAGATTTACAAATAGTTGGCAAAATAGGTTATATTCCAGTCCTGCTTGTCCTGCTGTATCTAAATATAAACTGATTGACTTATGGTCCAGTTTAGATAAGATTCAAAGTCATTGTCCATAAACACATCATATAACATAACATATAAACATCTAAACTAAAGTGTTTTTAATGCTTACAGTATATATGATTTATAATGGAGTAGGGAAGAACAGATTGACTCAAAATATAAAGTATAACAAGAGAACAGAACAACATTTGCTCACTTAAACTTATAAGAAAACAACAATCTATCCATGGAGTTGTATTTCAAGAATTCAGACCTTTAAATTGTGAGGAGATGTATACAGTGTTTTCAGATAAACTGCTAATTTGGAAGTTGGCAGAAGTTGTGTAAGTTTTCCCCAACATTGAAATAAAGCCAGCGTCAGGAGTTCTTTACTATGTGTTGTCTTTGACCAATCCATTTAAAAAAGATATAGTATTCTGGTATCACAAAACGGGGTCTTAGTTGCACTTACCATGTCTGCTGTTGTCATCTCACGGCTATTTGGGTCCCTCCTAGTGGCTTTCAGAACGCCTGACCAGCACATCTTCATTTGTAGACAAACACATACTGTTTGTTCTGCTGAATGGGCGCAACCATCTTGGATTCAGTCAGGTGAATTTTCCAGACCAGTCAGATTCAGCAGCTGTGACCACATGATCTGTGCAACCAATAGCTATTAGGGACACCCTATTCAAACTAGAGCTGTTCACTGACCCTCGTGTTTTAGTTTTGGTTTTGGATCTGGATTAGCTTTGTGCTTTGGCTTTGGTTTTGGCAAAACTGCCCTCGCATATTTTGGTTTTGGTTTTGGATCCCAATTTTGTTCTAAAACCCTATTTTTTGATACTACTAAACAAACATACTTCCAATGTCTCATCCATGCTCAGGCTTCTAACCCCAAATGCCTTTTTAACATATTTAAATAATTATTATTTTGCTAAAATCACATAATTTGGCTCTTTTTTATCCCTACATTATTATTAACCTCAATAACATTAATTTTCAATCATTTCCAGTCAATTTTTGTCAAGTCACAAGAACACTGCTACCTCTCCTGTTTCTGTGTGAGCAATGGCACTGAGCAATGTCACTGGAGATTGACAAGAGCACTGCTAACCCTGTTTCTGTGTGAGCAATGGCGCTGGATCTCCTGGGGAGGGAGGTACTTATGAAATCCAAAACCCGTGAGATCCGACAAAGCAACAATGGTGTTTTGCCTCGATTCAGATCCGAGGATGCGCAAAAGTAACGAGTCGGTTCCCTAAGTTCGAGTGGGCTTGGTTTTCAGAAAGCCGAGTCTGAGCATCTCTAATTTAAACCTACTGCTGAGATATGCTCATTGCCAGAACAGCACACTTTCTCTCCTGAGGATAGTTCTTGGCTCAAGTTGTTTCCAGCACTGTTCCTGAATATCCTGCATTTCCAAGTGATCATCTTTCTGAAACACATCCTACGCTTTCTACAGTTTTCAACTTTCTGCAAATACTTTGCATTTTCCAGCAGCTCATCTTCCTGCAAGAAGTCTGCATTCCTCAAGGGTGCAGAACTTTACATCATCTTGTGCTAATTCTGCAGTGCTCAGGGTTTTTTCACCAGTCTTGTAGCTTGGGCTGGTTCTGAGTCTCTGAGGCTCAGTTCCAGTTCTGTGTATCTGTGTGTGAGTTCCAGGTCTGTGGCTGTCTCCCAGCCTTGAGTTCTCTGTTCCTAGTCACAGTTCTGAGTTTTTGATTCCAGTTCCAGCTTATTTTGTTTTGAATTTTTGTTTGTGCGCATTCTGAGTACTTAGTAGTGGGTTCCAGTTCAGTGTGGGCTATGTTACAGATATGCTGTACGGTCATTGTCAGAAGACTTCTTCTAAATATTACTATGTTAATCCAGTAGGTCCTTTTGACTAACTATTGGCAAACTTGCACAACACTACTTTAATGTAAGCAGCTTTGTTTCCTTTGAGAGTCCTCACTGCTCTCCTGAGCTGACAGGGGCTACTTGTGAGCATCACATACAACGCTTATTACGATGTGTTTCTTGACATCTGGGGGTATATTTACTAAACTGCGGGTTTGAAAAAGTGGAGATGTTGCCTATAGCAACCAATCAGAATCTAGTTATCATTTATTTAGCACATTCTACAAAATGACAGCTAGAATCTGGTTTCTATAGGCAACATCTCCACTTTTTCAAACCCGCAGTTTAGTAAACCTAGCCCCTGGTCTTTTATGAGCTGTCAGTGTTTTACCACCCGGGAGAGTTTGTATTTCATGTTTGTTGTCAAATGATTTTGCATTGCTGTACTGCACTACGCAATTTTTAGATTTTTTTATTGGCTTTATATAAGTGAGCGAGTGTGTTTTAGCTAGACCTTTGTTTTAGAATGTAAGATGTTATTTTCTTTTTTTGTATGTACAGTTAAACGCTAAATAAAAATATTTGATTTTTAAAAAAGAGGCTTTATGTGAAGATCTAGTGGTATCCAATACAAGTTACCAGCAAACCTTGAATCCAAGAAGACCATGGTAGAAGGTTAGAAGACCATTGTAGGTAAGGACATTTCAGAATGTGAAATGAAAATTGGAGGTGTGACTTTAGAAGAGACTGAACTGATTGGAGAGCTAGCACAAGTACATCCTGTATAGGATGTATTCTCCAAAACAACCTAGGCCTTTGTGTTTGTCAATTGCAGGGGCTTTGGTAAAGGGGTCCTTGGTGCCATAGTACACAATCAAGAGATCATCTGCACAGGTTCCTCTGCAGGAACAACTAGATGTTTCTTGGAGTTTGGTGCCAATTGGAAGGACTCCTGCTCCATGAAAATAATTTAAATTTTATAACAAAGAATGATGAGACCACCTTCCATGGCTTCATTAATTCACCCAAGCTTTTAAGACAATGTAGAAAACAGTTTGGTGTACTGTCCAACAGACATGCCGCTCCTATCATAAGTCTAACAGATGTTCTGAGGCCTATTTTATCCAACCAAGCGTGTCTTGCTGAACAAGATCATCTCGTTCCCATAAGGGTCTGTTATAGCTAGGATTTTGCCAATTAGTATGAAATAAAAGGTCATAAGCCAAAAATCCAAACATGAGCTTCTTTATTTAGGCATGCAGCATAGGTGTAGCATTCTAACAAGAATCTGAACAACAATTAATGCATTTACACAGTCTTATATACCTTTCTTGTTACTGGGCAGATTTTAAGTACACACCCTGTCCTGGGACCCCCACCCTTTACTGAGTTTTACCTTGCAGGAGTCAAGAGTACATCTGGTTTCTCTTGTAACTTGGTACAACCAGGTACAGGAGCATGTCTTATCCTCCTCTTTGTTAGAAACCGACTTGAGCAGATAATTCCTTCTGCATATTATTAACTCTGTAAACATAAGCATATGTACATATTTATTATTTGAATTCATACAAGCTCCATAAAATTCAAACAGGTGAGGCCTAAAGAGCTTTAGCAGAGGGGAGGTAAATGATATACCCCCCTTGTATGCTCTGAGATGACAGGGCTGAAGCTTAAACTAGATTGCATAATATGTGAAGAAACCTCAACTTGACAAGAGGATGATGGATTACAGAGAGAAGCAGCTAAGGGAGCAAGCCTGGCAATGGCAGGTGTATGAAAAAAACATGTCTTAAGTGAGTCCAAACAGGTGGAAAGTCCTTGAAAAAAATACACAATGTAGTTCTATGTTACCTCCTGTTTTTCCACTTGATCCTAATAGTCAAAGTTGATAACAGGAATTTGGTGCGGTGTTCATGGTCAAATAAAACTGTCACGGGCATAGTTAGTGGCCCCACCTTACTGCTATTAGTTGTTACTCACTCACCTTCAATTCCTGGTCTTCCACAGCAACTGCAAATAAATAATGGGCTTTACTTTAAGATACCCACAGGTCGTGTCCCCCAGACAAACCCACTAGGCAGCAGATGACAGTACATGGACCACAGGACAATGCACAGAGCAACCAGACTGCACTGATCAGAAACAGACCAGGTCAGTACTGGATGGTCTATATACTTTATAAGCTATTCTAATTTTCACTGTATAATAGTCTCTTATGCAGTGTTATCTTTTACAGTACTACACAGTTTGCCTTGCATTTTCACATCTTTGCATGTTTTGTGTGCTCCCCTTAACTGCAGATGTATTTCTTGGAAATCCCAACTGTTACAAGTTGATGCTCCAAGTGCTGGAAAGTCTAACAGTTAGGCAAAAAATCTTGCTTTGTTTGCATGTACAGTAAAGCCAGAGTTCGGTATAGTGTAAATTGCAATTGTGGCCCTCTACGCTAGAGCTAAGGGCGTGCACGCCCCTGAAGGTAGTCACATCTCCAGTCTTGCCTGTTAACAGGTGTATATTTTGTGGTTACTCGATCCCTTGTATAAAGATATGAGCCGATGATCATCATCATCAGCTCTTGTTTTTAGTAGTAAGAAACAAAAAAACAGGGAAAAACATAGCCTAAACCTACCTACAATTGAACCATGCACCAGTGCTTATAGCCTGGTGTGGGTACATTTACTGTGGAGGGACAAGCAGCAATGTAGGGTGCTCTCACAAAAGTTGTTACCAGCAGTGTGGGCTCCTCCTTTAACTTTAGTAGGTGGCACTACTGGTCCCAGCAAGCCCCAGCAGCCACAATGCAAGAACATCCTGGTGCTCGTAGAACTACTGGTTAGAAAATATTTTAATATAAATACCCATGCCCTCGGTGCCTTCTTTATTTTATTGTTAAACCCATAGGAATCTTCTGTCTTCTGCTCTTCTATTCATAAGGATCTTCATCATATAGTCTTCTATTCATAGCTTTCTTCATCTTCTTCTTCTTTATGGTTCGCAGTTCAATCATGGGCAGTGGAAAATAAAAGTGTATTTAAAAAATGTAAAACCTTTATGCATTAAGTGCTTTAAAAACTTTTTAAAATAGTTTTGTTTTATAGTAGTCATCGTGATTTGGTGAAAACAGAGCAAGTATAGTGGTGATACAATAACTGCTGCGATACTTGTTAAATATACTTTCCCATGCAAAAGACTTCAAATACTGGCAATTTTTTCTACTGGTAGAGTAAGCCCTTTGATGAATTGGGCAAAGCAAAAATTAGCTCTATTTGCAAGCATGATAAATAAGCAAAGGGTGTTAACTAGGCAAACCAAGAAATGGCAATTGAAAAAGATTTGTATCAAGCGCTAAGGACAGTCGGTAGGACATATACTGTATGTAGACAAGCTGTTAAAATAAACAAACTTTACTTGATATTCTCTCATTAAACAAATAGATATGATAGAAAAGGAAGATACTTATGCATGTAAAATTCAGGGTTATAGGCGAATAACGCCCAAGGAACTTGTGGTACGGTGAAGGCAGGGTGTAGGATCTCTGGGTAATGTGGTCCTGCAAGTGGGGAAACCGATCCTTGGTGGTCACCGTCAGCTAAGGAACTCGTGGTTTCTTTATTTTTTTTTATTTTTTTGATTTATGTTTGGAATCAAACCACAAGTTCCTTAGCTAATGGTGACCAACAAGGTTCCTACACCCTGCCTCCACCGTACCGCAAGTACCTTCGACATTATTCGCCTATAACCCTGAACTATATTTTTTTGATTTTTTTTTTGATTTATGTTTGGAACGGATTTGTCTTTTATTCCGGAAAACACCAGCCTAGACTCTTTATGGTGGAATAGGAGAGTCAACCCATGGTTTTTAGGCAGAATGTACCAATTGGGATATCTTTCATCTGTGCCCTGCCAATCGATGCATCACATTTATGTTGATTTATTTGGTCTATATTGATTTATGTTGATTATGTTCACATGCATATGTATCTTCCTTTTGTATCATATATATTTGTTTAATAAGAGAATATCAAGTAAAGTTTGTTTATTTTAACAGCTTGTCCACATACAGTATATGTCCTACCGACTGTCCTTAGCGCTTGATACAAATCCTTTTCAATTTATACCTCTAACAAGTTTGGATCACCTTGTTATATAGCTAGCAGCTTGGACAGGACACTAGACTTCTCATTTATGTCCAGTGCGCATATCACAATTTTTCGATTTTAAACCAAAAAATGTGCTCTTCTTTTGCATGGAGTCATAGAGCCTGATTCACCAAGGAACGTATCTGCCAATTTTGTGCGTATCGCCTGCAAAATCACTCTGTGCATGCCCAGAACCGAGAGTCTGTGAAAGCAACCTTGTCCACTGCGTCCGCAAACACACATACTGCAGCCTACGATTTCGAGGAGTGAATTGGGCGGGGAAGGGGCGTTTTTCCATAGTCAATGTACAGTAGGGGCATGCCAAACTGAAGCGTACACAGCAATGTCCAAATGCAGCTCTGAGCATCTCAGTTACTTATTTTTTGCCGTATATGTCTTGCTCCAGCTGAGAGGGAAGTCCTGACCAGTAGTGTTGACAGTCTTGAATACAACTATAACATGTGTCTTGTCGAAGTCAGCAAATTGGATAAAGTCATTTCAATTAAAATCGAGCAAACTTGGTTGTCTTTGTCTGAAAAGATGCGTACGGTACGCTACAGCGTAAAAGGGCACGCTACAGCGTAAAAGGGCGTACGCAGCTGCAACACGTGGCAGCAACAGTATTTAGCCTTTTACATACATTTGCACAAACACGCATACTTGTAAAATAGTACACATTAATGGTAGTTGCAACACATAGTCATTTATGTCGAAATATAGTAGTATTTATGTTATATATTATAAGTTATATGCACATTAGTGAAATATATGGAACAGGTTGAAGGAATCATATCATGTGTGGTATCATAATAAACCTCTTAACATTTGCTACTGTTTGGTTCACTCTGCGAAGGAATCGCAGAGTGCATACACAAGTTATAAATGATAGGGAATTATGAACTACTTAAGACTAAGGAATCTTGGCGGGAAGAGCAGCGTATACCCCCTGGAGAGATGACCCCCTCCTTTGGATTCTTTAGGATGAACTAGCCAATGATTGACAACCCCTTGGACCTTCCTGAAACCTGGACCAATAGAAGCAAGCTATACCATCTTCATTGTTTTACTGTATTCCTGTGTGCATATAAGCAGCAGCTTCTCATCTAGTGTTCAGACATCTTGTCCCCAGACTTCAGGATTGAATGACTGTACACTGGATCCAGAGCGCCTGCGATAAGTACCGGCTGTACTTATTATTATTTCGCTTGAATATATTTTGCTACTTTAATTGAATAAATCTTTGTGCGTTGGAAACACAAATCGAGATTCGACAATCGTTATTGGTTAGCGACAATACGCACTTAACAGTCTGCAATCACGAGTAACTGTATAAATGTATTTTATGTTCAATGGACATTAGCAACATTCTACTAAATGTAGTGCATAGAATTTTTTATTTTTTTAAAAAAAATCCCTTTTTTTTAAAAAAAAAAAAAAAAAATGTTTTATCATTAATGCCTATATTATTAAAAGGTGACATTAATTCAATATTTTTTTTGACTTTCCAGTACGTTATTTTGCGAATTTATAACCCACACGCGAATTCAAAAGCGCACATATCTTGAGATCTGGGGTCATGAGTTCAATTCCCGACCATGGCCTTATCTGTGAGGAGTTTGTACGTTCTCCCCGTGTTTGCGTGGGTTTCCTCCGGGTACTCTGGTCTCCTCCCACACTCCAAAAACATACTGGTAGGTTAATTGGCTGTTAACAAAATTGACTCTTGTTTGAATGTCTGTGTGTGTGTGTGTGTGTGTGTCTGTACAGCGCTACAAAATTAGTGGCGCTATATAAATAAATGGTGATGATGATGATGATCTGTGCCTTGCTGAATTTGGGCGTACGCAAAGCCTAAATAGGTGGGTATAATACTGAACACGAGTTGTACTGAGAATACTGTACATTTGGATTTAAACATTTTATGATATGAATGTGGAGTTTGAAACCTTACAATGTTTGTTATTCTTTGTACTTTTGATATTTGTTTGGATTAAAGTCTCTATTGAATTCTTATGGTATATTTATCTTTCTACATAGTATCTGACAGAAGTGTATTATATCCACAATCTCTTCATTTTTGTTTGTGAAGGTTTTCGAAAGATAATTTAAAACTGATTTAATGGTATTGGGAAATCCACTTACCAGGGGCGGCACTGACACCTTACATAATCAGGCCCGGCGCTCCCATTAGGCAAGGTTAGGCACTTGCCTAAGGCACCGGGCTCTGGAGGGCGCCTGGACGGCGCCACAGAATGGTAAATGACTTTAAAACTGGTGACCATACCTGTCACGGCCGCCGCACAGCATTCAGATGCACGGGGAGGGGGGAAGAGGCTATTGCTGACCACCGCCGCCTCTCTGCTCCCTCTCCTCCCCTCCACTCACTAGTGTCAGTGAGTGGAGGGGAGGAGACGGAGCAGAGAGGCGGCGGTGGTGAGACAAGGTAAGGAAAGACGGGGTGAGGGGGGAGGAGGGCGCCGATTTTTGTGGGGGGGTGGGGGTCGGGGGGCGCAGATTTTGTAAAAATGCCTAGGGCGCCATGGACCCTAGCACCGGCCCTGTGCATAATACATAAAAATAGGGAGCGCAGAGTTCTCCCCCCAAAAAATCATAATATAGACCCCATTTACTGTATGTATGCATAAGGCATGTTGTCCATAATGCTTTCAGTCTCCTTTTACTATGTTTCTTGAGCAGGGCTGGCATCATACTTGATAAGCATTGAAATGTTGTAAACTAGATACATGTGCACAAAAATGTTTTACAAATATGAATGGAGAACTAGACACAATAGTATATAATGAGCATGTTTCTCTTTTCTTTTCTATGACACCTCCCCTTTACATTATTTATATTTCTTCATTCTCTTTTTAATCCTCATATTTTACCCTGCACACCATCCTCTAACTCCTGCAGTACTGGTTTCCATGACAACAAGTACTGTCAGAACTGCTAAATAGAAAAGAAATGCTGAGCCTGTGCTAGGTCAGGTGAGGGATTTGACATCAAACAGCTTGACAGGAATAGTACTACAGTTCCCATCATGCAGTAGAGTCCATTTAATTAAGGCATTTTAATGCAATAAAACATAAATGTATATTCTGTTCAGATGGAGGGTATTTGCAGTGACCTTTTCATTTTGGCTAATAATAACGATATGCTGCTCTTTGTATGTACAAATTACAGGATATTTGAAAATTGCATTGATCAAAAAAAATTATATCTTTTAAGAGCTATGAACAGTTTACGCGTCATTTTTTGTAGTCTGTATGCATTTTCTTCCTGTTTTTCTGATTCAATGAAGGCAAGCTTATAAAGGAAAACTCATAGTGGATTAAGTAGAAACCAAGGACGGATGGCCATAAAGCCTAGAGCCTTTTCCCGGAGGCCACCTGATGTTTCTTTGGTGAGTTTAAAAAAAACAAATCCTAGCCCCTCCCCCCCAGACCGAGTGTCCCTCCCTCCCTCCTCCAATCTCCGTAGTGCTTGATGTCACATGGGACGTGCACCATGTGACAGGTGACGTCCCATGTGAGCAGACAGAGGAATCTCCAGCAGCTCTGTTATACTGTGTGTGTGTGTGTGTGTGTGTGTGTGTGTGTGTGTGTATGTGTGTGTTTGTGTGTGAGAAAAAGAGAGAGATAAAGAAAGAAGGAGGGCTGTTATACTGTATGTGTGTGAGAGAGATTTGGGGTCAAGCTATAATGTATGTGTGTGATTGAAAGTGGGGGGGCTGCTATGCTGTGTGATTGATTGAAAATGGGGTGCCTGCTATGCTCTGTGTGTGATTGAAAGTGGGGGGGTCTGCTATGCTGTGTGTGTGTGATTGATTGAAAGTGGGGGGGACAGCTATGCTCTGTGTGTGTGATTGATTGAAGGTGGGGGCCTGCTATGCTCTGTGTGTGTAATTGATTGATTGATTGATTGAAAGTGGGGGGCCTGCTATGCTCTGTGTGTGTGATTGATTGAAAGTGGCGGGGCCTGCTATGGTCTGTGTGTGTGAGAAGGGGGGCTGCTATACTCTGTGTGTGTGAGAGAGAAGGGGGGCTGCTATACTGTAGGTGTGTGTGTGAGAGAGAAGGGGGGCTGCTATACTGTGTGTGTGAGAGAAGGGGAGGGGGGCCCTGCCAGAGCCGGATTTAGACCTTATGGGGCCCTAGGCAAGATATTGGTTTGGGCCCCCCTACCCTCCCTCCCTGAAACAATCCATAGCACTATATTTTTTTTTAGCATAACATATACTCCTATAGTTAAGTACAAGGGTTAACTATGTGCCGCCGCACATCACGCTGCTCCTCCTGCATCACCATGCGGCCCCTCATTACTGTCCCTCTCATCACACTGTGCCCTCCTTTATCATTACACTGCATCACACTGTGGTCCCAGCAGTTAAAGAATAATGTCAATGGACCCCATATTTTGTCAAAGGATCTAGCAGGATTTTTAATTATACTGGTCATATACTCCATACGATGAATATTAGGTGTTCGAAATGGTAGTTTAGAAGTGGCGGTATGAAAAATGTAATGGCAATGTAAACAAGTGAATGGAATTTTATTATTTTACAATGAAGGCAGTATGAGAAGTAGCGGTATGGCCTACTACCATATACACCCCACTTCCACCACTACTTACCTTTCAATTCACACAAATTGTACTTTATCTTTAGCTAAACTTAGGTATTAATCATAATTAACTAGAGATGAGCGGGCTCGGATTTCCGAAATCCGATCTCGCGAGACTCGGATGTCATAAGTTCAGCGCTAGCGGCCGCCATCTTCATTTTGGCTGCGATCACTCGTGAGAGAGTTTGCAGTTAGGGAGCTCCTGTCCTTGTTTTAATATTAGTGGTACTTTTGTGCTTTGTCCAGTGCTCTGTTCTGCTGAGTCCAGTGGTGCTTTGTCCAGTGCTCTGTCCTGCTGAGTCCAGTGGTGCTGTGTCCTGTGCTCTGTCCTGCTGAGTCCAGTGGTGCTGCCTGTGTCCTGTGCTCTGTCCTGCTGAGTCCAGTGGTGCTGCCTGTGTCCTGTGCTCTATTCTGCTAAAAAATAAATTAAAAATTATACAAAAATTAAAAAATTCTAAAAAAATTATCCAAAAATAATTGTAAAAAAATGTAAAAAAAATATTTTAAAAATACTAGGTACTGCTGTATAACTCCAGTCCAGTGGTACTCTCCTGTGCCGCAGATAATTTGTAAAGGCTTTGCCGAGTGTTTGTGGTTTAGGGGTACGCTCTCTTGTGCTGCATATAATGGAGTACAAAAATTTGGAGGATAAAGTAAAGTAGGGATAAAGTAGGGAAAGATCAACACCCACTTCCTCCTCCTAATGCTGAAGCTGCTGCCACTAGTCATGACATAGATGATGAAATGCCATCAATGTCGTCTGGCAAGGGCGATGCCCAATCTCCTAGAGGGCATGTAAAATCCAAAAACCCAAAGTTCACTAAAATTAGCAAAAAAAATAAATTGAAAACATCTGAGGAGAAACGTAAACTTGCCAATATGCCATTTACGACACAGAGTGGCAAGGAACGGCTTAGGCCCTGGCCCGTGTTCAGGACTAGTGGTTCAGCTTCACCCAAGGATCTAAGCCCTCCTCCTCCCCCCCCTCCAAAAAATTTAAAAGAGTTATGCTGTCAGCAACAACACAGCAAACAACTCTGCCTTCTAAGCAGATGACATCACAAATCCCCAAGGCGAGTCCAAGGGTGTTGGTGGTTGCGAAGCCTGACCTTCCCATCACTATACGGGAAGAGGTGGCTCCTTCCACCATTTGCAGCACGCCCTCTGCATATGCTGGAAGGATGACCCACAGTGTAGGTCCAGATTTGGATAATCAAGGTGTCAAGGAGGCTATTGATGTAGCTGGCGTTGTGGAGGAACTTGACGAGGAGGATGCTGATGTGGTTATCATAAATGAGCCACCAGGGGGGGAAACAGTTGTTGTCCATGGGATGAAAAAGCCCATCGTCATGCCTGGTCAGAAGACCAAAAAATCCACCTCTTCTGTCTGGAGTTATTTTTATCCGAATCCGGACAACAAATGTATGGCCATATGTAGATTATGTAAAGCTCAACTAAGCAGGGGTAAGGATCTTGGCCACTTAGGGACATCCTAACTTATACGTCACCTGAAAAACCTTCATAATTCCGTGTTTAGTTCAGGACCTGTGGCTAGGACCGTCAGCAGTCCAGGGACACCTAAATCCCTTGGTCCTGTTGGATACATACCACCAACACCCTCCTCGTCAACTTCCTCCACGATCTCCATCAGATTTAGTCCTGCAGGCCATGTCACCAGCCAGACAGAGTCCTCTTCAATACGGGATTCATCCGAGGAATCCTGCAGCGATACGCCTACTACTGCCACTGCTGCTGTTGCTGCTGGTAGTCTGTCATCTTCCCAGAGGGGAAGTTGTAAGACCGCTATGTCTTTCACCAAACAATTGATCGTCCAACAGTCATTTGCCATAAGCACCAAGTACGACACTAGTCATCCTATGGCAAAGCGGATAACTGCGTCAATAACAGCAATGTTGGTGTTAGATGTGCGGCCGGTGTCCGCCATCAGTGGAGTGGGATTTAGACGGTTGATGGAGGTATTGTGTCCCCGGTACCAAATCCCGTCGAGATTCCACTTCACTAGGCAGGCGATACCAAAGATGTACAGAGAAGTAAGAACAAGTGTCCTCAGTGCTCTGAAAAATGCGGTTGTACCCACTGTCCACTTAACCACGGATATGTGGACAAGTGGTTCAGAGCAAACGAAGGACTATATGACTGTGACAGCCCACTGGGTAGATGAATCGCCTTCCGCAGCAACAGCAGCAGCTGCATCAGTAGCAGCATCTCCACAACGGCTGCTCGTGCCAAGGCAGGCAACATTGTGTATCACAGGTTTTAATAAGAGGCACAACGCTGACAACCTCTTAGAGAAACTGGGGGAAATCATCTCACAGTGGCTTACCCCACTTAGACTCTCCTGGGGATTTGTGGTGTCAGACAATGCCAGTAACATTGTGCGGGCATTACATATGGGCAATTTCCAGCACGTGCCATGTTTTGCCCACACCATTAATTTGGTGGTGCAGCATTACCTGAAGAGTGACAGGGGTGTGCAGGAGATGCTTGCGGTGGCCCGCAAAATTTATGGACACTTTAGGCATTCTGCCAGTGCCTACCGCAGACTCGAGCAACATCAAAAAAGTCTGAACCTGCCCCGCCATCACCTCAAACAAGAGGTTGTGACGTGCTGGAACTCCACCCTCTATATGCTGCAGAGGATGGAAGAGCAGCAAAAGGCCATTCAAGCCTACACAGCCACCTACGACATAGGAAAAGGAGTGGGGATGCGCCTGAGTCAAGCTGGAGACTGATTTCCGTGTTGTGCAAGGTTCTGCAGCCGTTTGAACTTGCCACACGAGAAGTCAGTTCCGACACTGCCAGCTTGAGTCAGGTGATTCCCCTGATCAGGCTGTTGCAGAAGCAGCTGGAGAAAGTGAGGGAGGAGCTGGTAAACCATTGCGATTTCACCAAGAATGTAGCTCTTGTGGATGAAGCCCTTCGTACGCTTTGCCAGGATCCGAGGGTGGTCAGTCTTTTAAAGTCAGAGGAATACATTCTGGCCACTGTGCTGGATCCTCGGTTTAAAGCGTATGTTGTGACTCTGTTTCCGGCGGACACAAGTCTACAGCGGTGCAAAGACCTGCTGGTCAGGAGATTGTCCTCTGAAGAGGACCGTGACATGCCACCAGGTCCTCCTTCATTTTCTTCCACACCTGTGGCTGCGAGGAAAAAGCTCAGTTTTCTTCAAAGACCCGCTGACGGGGATGCTGAGAACATCTGGTCCGGACTGAAGGACCAGCCAACCATTGCAGACATGTCTACTGTCGCTGCATTGGATGCTGTCACAATTGAAAAAATGGTGGAGGATTATTTTGCTGACACCATCCAAATAGACATGTCAGACAGTCCATATTGTTACTGGCAGGAAAAAAAGGCAGTTTGGAAGCCCCTGTACAAACTGGCTCTATTTTACCAGAGTTGTCCCCCCTCCAGTGTGTACTCGGAAAGAGTTTTTAGTGCAGCGGGGAACCTGGTCAGTGAGCGGCGAAGGAGGTTGCTTCCTCAGAACGTTGAAAAAATGATGTTCATAAAAATGAATTATCAATTCCTCAATCAAGTACAGCACTGCCCTCCAGATAATACAGAGGGACCTGTGGTTGTTGAGTCCAGCGGGGACGAATTGATAATGTGTGAGGATGAGGAAGTACACACTGAAGGGGGCCAGGAATCAGAGGATGAGGATGAGGACGACATCTTGCCTCAGTAGAGCCAGTTTAGTTTGTACAGGGAGAGATGAATAGCTTTTTTTGTGTGGGGGCCCAAACAAACCAATCATTTCAGCCACAGTAGTTTGGTAGGCCCTATCGCTGAAATGATTAGTTTGTTAAAGTGTGCATGTCCTATTTCAACAGCATCAGGGTGGGTGGGAGGGCCCAAGGACAATACCATCTTGCAACTCTTTTTTTGGCATTATGTGCTCTTTGGGGCCTAGTTCTATCTCCATCAGAGATATTCCTGCAGGCCATGTCACCGGAAAAGCTATGTTGGTGTTAGACGTGCGCTGCATACTCTGTCTGATTTAGCAGAAGCTAGCCATTGGCCTTGATAATCAAATAGGCTTTCCGTGATATTACATTGTCAGGGATTAGGCTAAACAGAGTGTCATGGTATTTGAGATCCCTACCTTACCTACACACAGCGTATACAGCGCTGCTATTTGTTCTATCATATTAATGTTTAGATAGGGTCTCTACATATTAACACACTCCGCTTTCTCACATCACCCAGTGAAGCAAGCGCTATATAAGTGCCAACTTTTATTAGGGATGTGCACCAGCGACTTTTGAGGTCTCGTGTTTTGTGTTTTGGATCCGGATTTTCTCGATGTTTTGGGTTCGAATTTGTTTCGCAAAACACCTGCCGAAAGGTTTTGGTTCGGATTTAAGGTTTTGGATTCGGATTTTTTTTGAAAAAAAACTAAAAAGTGTAAAAATCAAGTTTTTGGGCTTATTTTCACTCCTACGCTATTATTAACCTCAATAACATTCAATAACAATAATTTCCACTAATTTAAAGGCTATTCTGAACACCTAACACCTCACAATATTTTTTTTTTTTTAGTACAAAACGTTGCAACGAGGTATCTTTCTGGACTGCGTAGAGGAGTGTTCCCCACAATATAATTAAAAACCCATCAACTGGTCTGAATTACACCCAAAAATAGTATCTGGACTGCGTAGAGGACTGGCCACTGGCCACCACAATATAATATATAGAAAACCTTCAACAGGTCTGAATTACACCCAAAAGTAGTATCTGGATTGCGTAGAGTAGTGGGCACTGGGCACCACAATAAAATATATAGAAAACCTTCAACAGGTCTGCATTACACCCAAAAATAGTATCTGGACTGCGTAGAGTAGTGGGCACTGGGCACCACAATAAAAAATATATAGAAAACCTTCAACAGGTCTGAATTACACCCAAAAATAGTATCTGGACTGCATAGAGGACTGGCCACTGGCCACCACTATAAAAAAATATATAGAAAACCTTCAACAGGTCTGAATTACACCCAAAAATAGTATCTGGACTGCGTAGAGTAGTGGGCACAGGGCACCACAATAAAATATATAAAAAACCTTCAACAGGTCTGCATTACACTGCACATACGGCTGCTCCTCCATCCTCTCTATCATATACATGTTGGAGTTTCAGCGTGTGAAAACCTCTTGTTTTTGATAATGTCAGTGCATTTTGAATATTTTTCAATTTGCCCCACAACACTGAATGTACTTTATCTATGATACGCATCTATCTTTCTTGACTGCGTAGTGTGGTGGCCCCGGTACACAATTTGGTACCGAGGCCACAATATAATTAAAAAACCCTCCACGGGTCAGAATTCCACCAAAAAAGGGTATGGACTGCGTAGTGTGGTGTTCCCGGAACACAATTTTTTACAGCGGCAACAATATAATTAAAAAATTGGGCATCAACTGTCACCGTTGTTTAATATGTGATACACCTAAATATGGACTGCACGGTGGAGTGGCCCCGGTAGTAAATTTGGTGCCGGGGCCACAATACCTCCTCCAACTTCCAAGTGTAGTGTTTATAAAGACAGACAGCGTCTAAGTGTTATTAGTTGACTTTCTTAACCCTAAAATTGTCCCTGTTGCAAATATTCGTGCAATGGAGAGTTACTTTTTCATTGAAAGACTCAAGCTTTCAAGTGTAGTGTTTATAAAATATAAACAACAATACAGTAGTTTTAGAGCATGTCAATACCTCTTGTTTTAAATTATGACAGGGCATTTTACTTTTGGTTTAATTTCTTGAATTTGTTTAAATTTGGTTTTACTTTTTGAACATGGCAAACAACTGTTGATTGGTCATATAATGCAAAAAAAAAAGTTCCAAGATGGAATTGTCCTTGGGCCCTCACACCCACCCTTATGTTGTTGAAATAGGACATGCACACTTTAACAAACCAATCATTTCAGCGACAGGGCCTACCAAACAACTTTGGCTGAAATGATTGGTTTGTTTGGGCCCCCACACCAAAAAAGCATTTCATCTCTCCCTGTACAGACTAAACAGGCTCTACTGAGGCAAGATGTCGTCCTCATCCTCAACCTCTGATTCCTCTCCCCCTACAGTGTTTACTTCCTCCTCATCACACATTATCAATTCGTCCCCGCTGGACTCCACAACCACAGGTCCCTCTGTACTATCTGGAGGGCAGTGCTGTACTTCATTGAGGAATTGTTTATTCATTTTTATAAACATCATTTTTTCAACGTTTTGAGGAAGATACCTCCTTCGCCGCTCACTGACCAGGTTCCCCGCTGCACTAAAAACTCTTTCCGAGTACACACTGGAGGGGGGACAACTCAGGTAAAATAGAGCCAGTTTGTACAGGGGCTTCCAAACTGCCTTTTTTTCCTGCCAGTAACAATATGGACTGTCTGACATGTCTACTTGGATGGTGTCAGCAAAGTAATCATCCACAATTTTTTCTATTGTGACAGCATCCAATGCAGCGAGAGTAGACATGTCTGCAATGGTTGGCAGGTCCTTCAGTCCGGACCAGATGTTATCAGCATCCCCACCAGCGCCTCTTTTAGGAAAACTGAGCTTTTTCCTCGCAGCCATAGATGTGGAAGAAAATGAGGGTGGAGCTGTTGGCATGTCACAGTCCTCTTCAGAGGACAATCTCCTGACCAGCAGGTCTTTGCACCGCTGTAGACTTGTGTCCGCCGGAAACAGAGACACAACATACGCTTTAAACCGAGGATCGAGCACGGTGGCCAGAATGTATTCCTCTGACTTTAAAAGAGTGACCACCCTCGGATCCTGGCAAAGCGTACGAAGGGCTACATCCACAAGAGCTACATGCTTGGTGTAATCGCAATGGCTTACCAGCTCCTCCCTCACTTTCTCCAGCTGCTTCTGCAACAGCCTGATCAGGGGAATCACCTGACTCAAGCTGGCAGTGTCGGAACTGACTTCTCGTGTGGCAAGTTCAAATGGCTGCAGAACCTTGCACAACAGGGAAATCAGTCTCCACTGCGCTTGACTGAGGCGCATCCCCACTCCTTTGCCTATGTCGTAGGTGGCTGTGTAGGCCTGAATGGCCTTTTGCTGCTCCTCCATCCTCTGCAGCATATAGAGGGTGGAGTTCCAGCGTGTCACAACCTCTTGTTTGAGGTGATGGCAGGGCAGGTTCATGCTTTTTTGATGTTCCTCTAGTCTGCGGTAGGCACTGGCTGAATGCCGAAAGTGTCCAGCAATTTTGCGCGCCACCGCAAGCATCTCCTGCACACCCCTGTCACTCTTGAGGTAATGCTGCACCACCAAATTAATGGTGTGGGCAAAACATGGGACATGCTGGAAATTGCCCATATTTAATGCCCGCACAATGTTACTGGCATTGTCTGACACCACAAATCCCCATGAGAGTCTAAGTGGGGTAAGCCACTGGGAGATAATTTCCCTCAGTTTCTCTAATATGTTGTCAGCGTTGTGCCTCTTATTAAAGCCTGTAATACACAATGTTGCCTGCCTTTGCACGAGCAGCCATTTTGTAGATGCTGCTACTGATGCAGCTGTTGCTGTTGCTGCGGAAGGGGATGCATCTACCCAGTGGGCTGTCACAGTCATATAGTCCTTCGTTTGCCCAGAACCACTTGTCCACATGTCCGTGGTTAAGTGGACAGTGGGTACAACCGCATTTTTTAGAGCACTGAGGACACTTGATCGTACTTCTCTGTACATTTTTGGTATCGCCTGCCTAGTGAAGTAGAATCTCGACGGGATTTGGTACCGGGGACACAATACCTCCATCAACCCTCTAAATCCCACTCCACTGATGGCGGACACCGGGCGCACGTCTAACACCAACATTGCAGTTACAGCCGCAGTTATACGCTTTGCAATAGGGTGACTACTATCGTATTTTGTGGTCATGGCAAACGACTGTTGGACGGTCAATTGTTTTGTGAAAGACTTAGCGGTCTTACGACTTCCCCTCTGGGAAGATGACCGACTAAGAGCAGCAGTGGCAGTAGTAGGCGTACCGCTGCAGGATTCCTCGGATGAATCCCGTATTGAGGAGGACTCTGTCTGGCTGCTGACTTGGGCTGCAGGACTGAATCTGATGGAGATTGTGGAGGAAGTTGACGAGGAGGGTGTTGGTGGTGTGTATCCAACAGGACCAAGAGATTTAGGTGTCCCTGTACTGATGACGGTCCTAGGCCCAGTTCCTGAACTAAGCACTGAACTATGAAGGTTATTCAGGTGACGTATAAGGGAGGATGTCCCTAGGTGGGCAAGATCCTTACCCCTGCTTATTTGAGCTTTACATAAGCTACATATGGCCATACATTGGTTGTCCGGATTTGGATAAAAATAACTCCAGACCGAAGAGGTGCATTTTTTGGTCTTCTGACCAGGCATGACGATGGGCTTTTCATCCCATGGACATCAGCTGTTTCCCCCCCTGGTGCCTCATTTACAATAACCACATCACCATCCTCATCATCAAGTTCCTCCACAGCGCCAGCTACATCATCAATAGGCTCCTCCCGAGCCACCTCTTCCCGTACAGTGATGGGAAGGTCAGGCTTGACAACCACCAACACCCTTGGACTCGCCTTGAGGATTTGTGATAATTTCTCTTTAGAAGGCAGAGTTGTTTGCTGTTTTGTTGCTGACAGCATAACTCTCTTCAATTTTTTGGACGGGGGGGGAGGAGGAGGAGGGATAAGATCCGTGGGTGAAGCTGAACCACTAGTCATGAACACGGGCCAGGGCCTAAGCCGTTCCTTGCCACCCCGTGTCGTAAATGGCATATTGGCAACTTTACGTTTCTCCTCAGATGATTTTAAGTTTCTCTTTTTGCTACTTTTTCTTAACTTGGGCTTTTTGGATTTTACATGCCCGGTACTACGAGATTGGGCATCGGGCTTGGAAGACGACGTTGATGGCATTTCAACGTCTATGTCATGACTAATGGCAGCAGCTTCAGCATTAGGAGGAAGTGGGTCTTGATCTTTCCCTACTTTATCCTCCAAATTTTTGGTCTCCATTATATGTAGCACAAGATACTGCAGAATATGTGAACTTGGTAATATTGCAGTACCAATGGACTTATACTGCTGGATTGGTTTTGCAAATTTGGTTATAATTACTTTTTATTAAAAAAATTTATTTTATTTTTTTTATAACTTTTTTTTTATTTTTTAAAAACTTGGGATAAATGGGGAAATAACTATGCCCTTAGAAGCACAGAGCACAGGACACAGCTCCACTGGACTAAACAGGACACAGCACAGGACCCAGCAGCACTACTGAACTCAGCAGGACAGAGCACAGGACACAGCACCACTGGACTGATACTGCAGAATGTGTGAACTTTGTAATATTGCAGTACCAATGGGCTTATACTGCAGGATTGGTTGTGCAAATTTTGTGGTAATTAAAAAAATAAATAATTAGTTTTTGGTATTTTTTTAAATAACTTTTTTATTTTTTTAAACACAGGGGAATATTGGGGAAATAACTATGCCCTTAGAAGCACAGGACACAGCACCACTGGACTGAACAGGACACAGCACAGGACCCAGCAGCACCACTGACCTCAGAAGGACTGAGCACAGCACAGAACTGAACTGAACAGCACGAGATATAGCAGGACAGAGGACCACCTAACACACCCTCCCTCTACCCTGATCAATGCCCGAGTGAAGATGGCGGCGACTAGCGGGGAATTTATAGGATCCGAGTATCGCGAGATCCGACAACGGGATTATGACTCAGAGCCTCAGTTTCAGATTTGAATTTGGCGCCAATACCCGGATCCGTCTCGGATCCGACTCGGATCGGCAACGTTCGGGTGGGCTCGGATTTCATAAATCCGAGTGCGCTCATCTCTAACTTTTATACACGTTAGGCAGCGTCTTTAACGAAAATACAGTATCTACATAATTGTGAGTGCTTTAAGATCTTACATGACCTTTAATCAGGCCACTTTAATCGCTGCTCTATTACAGGATCTCTGTACAGTGATCATCATGCATATTTTTGCAGAACCAATTTAAATATATAAACAGGGTCTCCTAGAATACATACTATTTTATTTAAAGGAGTTTTAAGGGGCATTACACTCTAATAGAGAGACTCATCATTTCTGAATAAAAAAAATGCTCTAATTCTTGTTAAGTTCTCAAAAAGAGGAACTGCCATTTCTATTAATACTTTCATTCTTTATGTCGTTCCCAAAAAGAGGAACTGCCAATTCTATTACTACGTTCATTGTTTGTTTAGTTCAAAAAAAGAGGAACTGCCATTTCTATTAATATTTTCATTCGTTATGTAGTTCCCAAAAAGAGGAACTGCCACTTCTATTACTATGTTCATTGATTGTGTAGTTCCAAAAAAAAGGAACTGCCACTTCTATTACTAAGTTCATTGTTTGTGTAGTTCCAAAAAAGAGGAACTGCCATTTCTATTACTACTTTCTTTCTTTCTGTATTTCCAAAAAAGAGGAACTGCCATTTCTATTACTACTTTCTTTCTTTCTTTCTGTATTTCCAAAAAAGAGGAACTGCCATTTCTATTGCTACGTTTTTTTTTTTGTAGTTCCAAAAAAAAATAACTGCGGCCTTAACTGCTATGTTGGTGTTAGACGTGCATCCGGTGTCCGCCATCTGTGCAGTGGTATTCAGACTAGTTGAGGGTTTTATATTGTGGCCCCGGTACCAAATTGGGTACCGGGGCCACTACACTACGCAGTCCAGATAGCTGTGCAGTGGAATTGAGACCAGTTGAGGGTTTTATATTGTGGCCCCGGTACCAAATTGGGTAGCGGGGCCACTCCACTACGCAGTCCAGATAGATGCGGATCAGATATTAAACTACATTCAATGTTGGGGCCAAATCCAAAATTAATTAAAATGACCTGTCATCGTCAAAAACAAGAGGTATTGACGCGTTAGAACTACACCCTGTATATGCTGCAGAGGATGTAGGAGCAGGCAGCTGTGCAGTGAAATTCAGACCAGTTGAGGGTGATATATTGTGGCCCCGGTACCAAATTGGGTACCGGGCCCACTCCACTACGCAGTCCAGAAAGCTACCTCGGTCCAACGTTTTGTACTAAAAACAATATTGTGAGGTGTGAGGTGTTCCAAATACACTGGAAATTAGTGGAAATGATTGTTATTGAATGTTATTGAGGTTAATAATAGCGTAGGAGTGAAAACAAACAAAAAAACTAGATTTTAGCACTTTTTATGCTTTTTTAAAAATAAATCAGAACCCAAAACCCTAAATCAGAACCAAAACCTTTCGTCAGGTGTTTTGGCAAAACAAATCAGAACCCAAAACCTCAAGCTAATCAGAACACAAAACACAAAACACTAAAAGTGCCCGTTGCACACCCTTATAATTAACATGTCAAGAAACTGCAGTTCATGGTTAGCAAGCCCAGTAATAAAAAAAACAGCAGTCTCCTATCACTACCACGTCACAGACCGTCCGCCACTACAGTTACTGACTGCAGCTCTCCACCTACAGAAACATGAAAAAGCGCTGGAATGCAATAATTATGTTAATATGTCAGTCTTCTGCATGAATCCCATAGTGCAACATTTAAACAAGTCAGACCTCTTAATATAAATCCCACCAGATTCATGATAGTTGGCAGACTGCCCTGCTCTCTCCTACCTGTTCTCGTCACTTTCACGGCTTGTGGCTGCTGGTGTCTTTAGATCAGCTGCTGCTTGTCTGGATCCTGGAATGTTGAGGCCCTATTTGGAAAAAAAAATGGGTACACGAAATTAAGTAAACTCCAACCAGCCCCAGTGTTAAATCAATATAGTACCCACATTTTATTAGTAGACCTCCCTCCAACCAAAACATTAAATTAATAGCATACACATTTAATAAATAGACCTATTTCCCTCCAACGAGCTCCAACATTAAATTAATAGTGTTACCATTTAAAAAATAAACCTATTTCGCTCCCATAAACAGCCCCTCATACACACACATAATATAAATACACTGGCCCCTCACACACACATAATATACATACCCTCACACACAAATATTAAATTAATATAAAGAGTGCGTCTTTTCATTTTGAGGTAAGAGAGGTGTCAGGATTGAGGCAGCGTGTCATGTGAGGGAATAGATAATGAGCATGTGTCATGGGGAATATCAAAGAAAAGCTGGTGAGTGTTGTAAGGGTAATGTTGGCTGAGGAGGGGCTGTGTGGGGAACAGACTTCTAACTCACATGCACCTTTAGTCACACATGCCCCCCATATGCCCTGCAGCTTCCATCACACATGCCCCCCCTGTGCCCTGCAGCTTCCGTCACACATGCCGCCCCTATGCCCTGCAGCTTCTATCACACATGCCCCCCCCTATGCCCTGCAGCTTCTATCACACATGCCCCCCTATGTCCTGCAGCTTCTATCACACGTGACCCCCATATGCCCTGCAGTTTCAATCACACATGCCCCCCCTGCAGCTTCCATCACACATGCCCCCCCTGTGCCCTGCAGCTTCCATCACACATGCTCCCCCCCTGTGCTCTGCAGCTTCCATTACACATGCCCCCCCTGCAGCTTCCATCGCACATGCCCCCCCTGTGCCATGCAGCTTCCATCACACATGCCCCGCACTGTGCCCTGCAGCTTCCATCACACATGCCCCCCTGCAGCTTCCATCACACATGCCCCCCCTGCAGCTTCCAAGTACCCTTCTTCTTACCTTTTTCCACACGAATGATGCCCGGAACAGAAGAAATGATGGAGCTCCTTCACCAACCACCCTTGAATTCCAGCAGCCCGCCTTCACTGTGTACCATGTGACCGCTGCGATCACATGACCCTGATGCCAAGGTACCTAAGCTGAAGGTGATTTAGCCTCTACCCCTAGCTCTAAAAAGGTTTTCCTAAGTGTTACTGCAACCAAATTCCAGTAGTTCTAAATCCCGCCTACTTTTATGTGGCCACACCTACCATTGTTTTGGTCCCGCCCACATGAGGCCACTTTAATAATTTTTTCCATGGCAACTTAAGTTCCCAATCCGCCCCTGGTAGAAACGGTTAGTTTGAAGAGGTGATTGACATGGGGGAGAAGGTAATTAAGTAAGTGCAAGGATAAGACTGAGGAAGCAATCGAGGGCCTGATTCACGTCTGAACGCAACTTGCACGCAAGTTGTGTTTTAAGAAGGAGCACAGAACTTGTGCGCAGTTCTGACTATTCAAATCCAAGGTATCTCAAAATAGATTTTGATTGGAAACTGGGTGTAAGTATGTTCTCGATAAACAGTATTTGCCATATGTAGACACACACACAGCAGACTACAGTATACGTACAATAAAAAGTACACCAGAACACATAAAAAAATGGTAATATAAAATAAAAGAGCAAATCTTAACAATATAATCATTTATAGAATATTTTTCTAAATTCATTTTTGTTTTGATTAATTTTTACATTAAATACCTAAATAAATATGCTTACATTGTGAACTGTACATACAATGCATTTTTTTTTTATATTCTATCTTACTTGCATACAGCTGTTCTGTGCTAGCTTGTGGCATGCATACATGTACTTTACGTGTCAGTCATCACTGTCAGTCAGCATTTTTACTTGCCCTGGGTCTAGAGCATGGGTGGAAATGATACCACTGAAAACAAGCACCAAGGCTGCACCTATGTCGGAATGCCCTTACTGTACATGAGCTATCAGCAAAGCCTGATTAAGGATTGGGGCTGCCCTAGGCTAATACACCTGTAGCGCCCCCCTCCCCCCCACAAATAATTAAAGGAAATTAAGGAGTATTTTCCAGCAAACAAATTTAGACAGATTATTTTACCTGTTCTTGCTTGATTGTTCTTGCAGCTTTGTTGTCGTTTAGCTATCTACTGGAAAGTTGTGGTCCTGTTTTGAAAATGTGCAAACACTACAAACCATCAATGATTATGCTCTTTATAGAGCATCCTCATGAACGTCACACAATACAGAGATCATACCCCCCACAAGCAGCCAATTTATGACCCCCCAGCCATTTCATCAAACCGCAGCGGCCAATTCATTACTCCTCTGCACACTGTTCTCCTCAAAACACACTCTGCCCCCTTTCTGCACGCTGTCCCGCTCAGAACACACTCTCTCCCCCTTTCTGCACGCACTCTGTCCCTGTTATGAGCCGCGCCTCCCCGAAGGGCCGCCGCGACTTGCGTCCGGTGGTTCCAGGCGTCCCGGCCGTCTCCATGACGACTGGGACGTCACTTCCGCCTCCTATGTTCCGATTGACTGGGCCGCTCTAACTCCACTGCCGCAGCGCCCGGCCAGCGGTCTGACACCCGGGTGCATGCGAGCAGAAAAAGGTAATGCCTTGTTTTGGTTTTTTTTGTGTATTTTGACTTTGTGTTAGAGTCTTGTCTAGGAAGTTCTTCCTGGCTTTAATAGAATGGATTATTCTGTTTTGTATTGCCTATCTTTTTGAAGATTATGCAGTAGGGAGGGGTCTCACTAGCACTCACTCCTATTGGCTCCCCTCGCTACTTAAGGCAGTGAGGACAGAGCCTCATTGCCAGTTATAGCTCCCAGTGCAGCTAGGCTCCTTGTTCCTGTTCTGCTCCCTGATTTTATATTCTAGACCTGATCTCCCGTGTATGACCCTTGGCTTGTTTCTGGACCTTGTTGTATTGCCTGTGACCTCGGCTTGCTTTTGGAATCGTTGTCTGCTGCCAGCCTCTGACCCTTGCCTGGATACCACTCCGCTGTTGTTTCTACACTTCGTTGCTGGGGACTCTCCAATTGGTGCTCATCTCCCGACCCTCTGTTGTCTGCGGCCAAGTCTGTACCCACCACTAGGGTCTCCAGTGAACACCTGACTTCAGAGCAGACTACGGGTTTTGAAGTTCCGGCTGGAAGGGTTCCTAACAGTCCCCCTTCAAAACACACATCTGTCCCCCTCAAAACACACATCTGTCCCCTTTCTGCACACACTTTGTCTCCCTTTCTGCATGCTGTCCCCCAGAACACACTTTGTCCCCCTTTCTGCACCCCCCTTTCTGTTTGCTGTCTCCCTTTCAAGTGCTACATGAAAAAACAGCCAGTATTTAACTTACGTGCAAAATAGTAAGCTAATTTACACCCCTCGCATTGCAACATGGTTTTGTCCAGAAAACTTAAGTAAGAAAACGTACTCAAATTCCTTAATGAATCAGGCCCAGAGAGTTTGTGAAAGCAGAAGTAGCAAGTGAAAGGGTAAGGGGTCAGAGACAGCAGGAGGTGAGCAGCTGGATAGTGAGAGTGAGGCAGGGAAATAAAGAGAAAACAAAGATTAAATTACCAATGTCTTGGTCAGTGAAATAAGAAGTGGAGTGGCAGGCTTCAGCAGGTGACGTTTATTACTGGAAGATATCGGGCTGTTCCCTGTTTGTTACACTTTGTCATTTAACTGTGCATTTCCTAACACAGAGTGATTCAGAATGAGGCATATGCCAGTTTGTGTAGTGTATCTTTGCATTTTTTCCCACTACGCATTTTTGGAAAGTGAACTTACAGAAATGCGGCTCTTTAGACTTGCAGCTTTTTGCAACTTACTACACCTTGTTCCTGAAGAGGTGTGATGAGGGAAGGAAGGGGTGTTGGCAATGTCCAGCAAGAGCGTGTTTGAGCAATCGTTTATGGATTTAAAGTGGGAGGTAGTCGTATATACAGCTGACAAAGCAGTTACATATGGGGGTGGTTTGGGGCAGCTGTAAATAGTGGATGATGAGCATGATAAACAACTGAAACTAGTAAACCATTTGCAATTAGAGGAACGATTCGCAGTTGCTTATTGACACATTAGTAGTCACTCATTAGGATTTGCTGAGCTTGTTATAGCACAGTTGTTTTTTGATCACACGTTGGGAAGTTGTTAGCTGTATTAGCTTGATTATTTAAGTTTAACTGATTCTTCATAGCAATTATGTTTGAGTATCATTGGGTAGAGTATACATTGAGAGCCAAGTGCAGAGCTTTCAAACACCTTGTTTTACCATAAGTGCTTCTTATGGCATGGTAGATCTGGCTGAATAGAGATTAGTGTGTGCTATAATGCTGCCCTTGTGAATAAAACAAGGGGACTTGTCACTCGTATATATATTTGCAAGTGTATAAATATAAAATTATGGTGGCCAAAAAAAAATCTTTCAGAGTAAGGAATGCATGGCTCCAAATAAACAACTTTGCTTTATCAAAGTGTCGAAGTCGTATAATTGGATGAACGAAAGTATATTGGTTAATATTGTTTTATTGGCTGATTGCACTCAGTATGCCACGCTACACGTGGCATACTGTGATCGCTCGGTAAAATACGCACGCACACACTCGCATTACAACATTTAGTTATTTATATAATTCATATTCATATTGAATCTATTCTACAGTGATTTATGAGCAGATAGCATTTAGTTTATTATTAGTTTATATATTATGATTATATGTACACCTCAGTGTTATTTAAGGTTCAGGTTAAAGGAAATGTGTCATGTCTGATATCATATTAATCCCCTTTACATCAGCAGCTGTCCGGTGCATTCGGCGTAGAGATCGCACATTGCATACTAGGCTCAGGCTCATAGGCTCAGGTTATTTGACAGACAAGTGCCAAGTGTAAGCTACCAGCACCAAGAGTAGCAGAGACACTGGTACCCATTCCACTCACTGCAGAGGAGCCAACACTCAGAGAAGGGTCCAAGGGCACTCATGAATCTGTTCTGGAAGGCCTCGAATGCAGTTAGTAGCACCTGAGCCAAAGGCTAAGACAGCTGTCCATCATGAAGTTGTAATTTTTCCTGTTTTGTGTTTCTCTCATTTCATCCTCTTCTCAGGACGGTCAATTCTTTTAATGTTAACATGTGACAGAGGCTGGTTCAGGTAATGATATTGAGGGGTTAGGGATGAAGGAGAAGTTAGTAGCATAATCGGTCCAGCCAATTACTCTATTCAATTCAGGGGTAAAGGAAAATTTGGAAAGCTTGGAGAAAGTGCGAGGGGCTATTGTCTGAGTAACATTACGTCCGTAAGTACGTTGACCACATAGTTAATAAAGAGGTACACCCAGTGATGCCAGTCCAGTAATATTCGAACTTGAGCAGGCATCCTTGAGAACGATTATCATTTTTGGGTGGGTAAGGTTTTAGACCAAACATAGTGCTGGGCCTGCTCTCACGTGCCTCAGTGATTATATCAAGTAGGATTAGTTCTCTTTCCACTAAATATTCTTGAGATACCCAAATTATGGGTGGGTGGTCACTAGGGAAAAAGTACAACACCTAGGTCCCTTAGTCTGAAGTCTCCCAATAGTGTTTGCAAGCCGATCACTAATTCATGTACAAAGAAACCTGAGTATTGGGAGACTGGGAAGAACGAACAGACAATAGCCTGCCCACAAGTGTTGATGAAAAGAACTGATGACATTATTAGAAGTGTGTATATTAAAGCAAGCTGAAGGAGATTGTATATGGCATTATTGATAGACATAGGATGATGCTATTGATGACCATGAAGTGTTTAAATGTATTCTGAGCTTAAAGACATGCGTTGGACAGAGGAACCTGTTAAACTTGAAGAACTGTAATAGAGTATTCTGTATAACTGATACATTTTCTATTGTACTCTGTACCTTTCCAAATAATGTATTACGTTTTTTATTGCACCCTTGAAGGGCATACAAAAGGTTATCTCCAAGCTCCAGAAGTGTACGATCTATAGTAAAGGAAGAAGTCGTTTTGAGGATTAAGACTCTCTCTTATGATAACTTGTTTAGATCTACAGACAGCATGGTCATACACCAAGGGGGTCTTGCATTACATAACAATGAAACGTGGTACTGAGATCCTGCATATAACATCTTTAAGGTGATAGGTTATTATACTATCAAAGGGTGGAACTGTCTAAGTCGTATAATTGGATGAACGAAAGTATATTGGTTAATATTGTTTTATTGGCCGATTGCACTCAGTATGCCACGCTACACGTAGCATACTGCGATCGCACGGTAAAATACGCACGCACACACTCGCATTACAACATTTAGTTATTTATATAATTCATATTCATATTGAATCTATTCTACAGTGATTTATGAGCAGATACCATTTAGTTTGTTATTAGTTTATATATTATGATTATATGTACACCTCAGTGTTATTTAAGGTTCAGGTTAAAGGAAATGTGTCATGTCTGATATCATATTAATCCCCTTTACATCAGCAGCTGTCCGGTGCATTCGGCGTAGAGATCGCACATTGCATACTCTAGTTATGGATGTTAGGGAATAATCCTTTAATATGATGCTGACTATAAAATGCTAATAGACTAGTTGTAACTGGAGTCGTGGCGGGAACAAAGGAGCACATACCCTGGAGAGATGACCCCCACCTTTGGATTCTTTAGTCTGAACTAGCCTATGACCTGTTTACCCTGGACCCACCCGAAGTCTGGACCTATAGAAGCAAGCCACGTCATCTGCATTGTTCACTCTGTAACACTAAATTTATATATAATCATAGCTGCGCTCCCAGTCTTCAGTCATTCTCTGACCACAGTATTCCAGGGTGAATTACTGTTCACTGGTGCCTGTGGAAGTGCAGCGGTATGTATGTATCTTTTGGTATTGGCTGTACTGTACTGTATTATATAACAATAATGTATTGAATTGTTAACTTTTTACATCTGCTAAAATAAATCACTTTGTGCGTTGGAAACACAATACAATCGCCTATGCAATGCTTATTTGAAAACAATAGAATTGCTTTAATAATTTGGGGCTCTGAGTTTGGAGGTTACGTTATTGGCAGGTATGCAATGCTTATGGTTTTCGGTTCCTCAACAAAGGGTGGATTGACGGACGCGTCTCATACGGGAAAGAACGCAATGTGTTCAAGACCTGTGGTCCACTTTGTGTTGCGAAACCGAATGTCCGTTGTTGCATAGTCGGAAGGAACGCTAATTTAAATCTAGGGACAAGAAAGAAAAATGTTTCTTTTTATTGTCGTTTTGCGTTTTAAATGGTATTGCATTGCATAGGGTATGTGTACTTCCTGCATTGAGTATGTGTATTATCGGTATTGTTGCCACGTGTGTAAACAGTCATGATCATAGTCTGTTATATATGCATAGTGTAATCACTTGGTAAAATCTCTGAAAAGATAGCGCCATTGTTTGGGAAATTTATTTTCTGTACAGAAAACAAAAGGTTGTGTGTGTGTGTATGTGAATGTTATACATAAAGACAAAAGTATACTGGTAATGGAATATAGGTTTTGTTTTGCACGTGCGCCCAATACTAATCACGACGTCTATAGATAAAGGGTATTTTTTGCTGGAAGGGACAGAGCACTGCGGTGTTATCTGTAGTCCGCATAAAGTTCATTGAGCGGTGCGATTCGACCGCATGAAAAGACCGTGATTGAGTATTGGGAGGGCAGCGTGGAACTGTTGAAAATTGATAGCGCTTTGGTTCAGGTGTGTCTGACGGGGCACTGTAAAAAGAGGACCTGACAACAAAGGTTCTGTTCTCGGTGTGAACAGGATATAAAGAAACCTTTGTGTGAAGTGGTGTTCTGTTCTAACAAAGAGCAGGTGATAAAGAGACACCACAGAGTATACATGGCAGGTATACTCGAAGCGAAAATAACAGGCATTCCCAATAGTAATCGCAAAGTTTACTGATAGTTAGTATCTGTAAGCGGTGCGATCGGACCGCATAGTTGATTTAGTGCAGCCGTGATTGCGACTTTGGAGCTGTGGGAGGAAATACACTGCAACCACTGATATTCTTGATTGATATCGGTTGCTAACAGTGGTAAAGTACTCAAACTAGGAAAAGCAGGGTATTGCGAAGTTGGTACTTGTCTGATCCCAGTTGTGTTAGGTTGTTTCTCCAGTGAGTACGCTGACAATTGCGTGTTATTGTTTAGTTGTACTCAGTAGCGTGGTGTTGAGGGGACATACCTGTTGAAATCGTCCAGGGCCAAGAAATCATGCCCAATTGTGTGCTGCCTAATGAATGGCCGGTTGGTTCGGCAGAGTATGTTAAACATAATAAATATGGTGCGTATGCAACGGCATACTGCGACAAATGGGTCAAGATGACCTGGGAGTGTGTGAAACCTTTCCCAAACGTATGTAGTTTTGACTCAGAGGTGTTAAATAATGTTAGAGATAAAGTGCGGTTGATTAAATCAACAAAAATGAGAATTGAACATGATGACTGTTTAAAATTGTGGCAACAAGAAGGGTAAAGGGAGCGCGTGTTCAGCGGAAGTAGGCGTGGCGCAAATTGCGTGCACAACGGAAGTGAGCATGGAGAACTGAGCGCAAGCACGCCCCCGGAAAATTCGGTCGGGGCGGAAAGTACAGCCAATACCAAAAAATGTAAAAACTGTAACTAGTAACTTGTATGATGTCTTAAGTAATGTTTTAGAAGAAGAAGATGTACCCACAGTCATTTCAGCCATTGCCCATGCCAGTAACATACACGGACAAGGAAAGGGAACGGTTCCACCAGCAGGGGCAGCGGCTGAAATTGGTAAGAATAATGTAAAGGTTATCAAAGGGGGAGACATTCATTGTACTGCAACAGCGATTCCAGCAACTAGTTCAGAACATAGTGATTTGGTAGGCTTACATCCTGTCCGCACAACAGCAGTTCCCAATGGGAAAGCGGACAGAGATGGTGTAGTTCCTATGAAACATGTAGCAATGCATTTTCCATGGACTAAGACGGAACTATTTACAATTATGTCTGATTTCCCTGATCCTAGAAAAGATTTGGCCAAGTGTCAGAAATTTATTAGACATTTAGGTAATGCACATGAGCCTACTAATAAAGATTGGTGTTTAGAGCTTGTCTTTCTCTCGATACTGATATACAAAAGTTCATTAAGGATTGTAGGTTGGAGAAGGATAAATCCTTAACTGAGGATGTCAATCAGGATAATATTGGACGTATAATCACACAGTTGGCCATATATTTCCCAGTGACAGTGGAATGTAAATAAAATATTCACAATCAAACAAAAAGGTAATGAGATTACAACTGATTATTTTTCTAGGGCTCTAGCGGCCATGATTAAGTACACAGGGATATCAGATATAAGGGAAAATCCACATCATAGGGAGGTAGCTGTTGCAGTACTAATGGACGGCCTCCAGGAGGATCTAAGGACCTGGATACAAACCTCATTTCCTAATTGGAGAGGTCTCACGGTAAATGAAATTAGAGAGAATGCTGTAGAACATGACAAAATATATGTAAAAAGGAAAAAGTGCAGAGTGATAGGTTAATGATGTTGGGTATCCAGGCGTTAGGAAAATTACATTCACAACCTCAGAATTATAAAAACCACTATAAGGGACGAAAGAAACAGAAATCTTTGAAGTATTTTAACTGTCTTAAGAAGGGACATTTGAGGAAAGATTGCAAAGAAAATATTAGAGCAAAAGCTAGGAAATTAGGACCAGGCAAGGCAAATAATAATCAATGGTAAGTATTAATGTGCAGGTTTAGGAAAAACCTGATTTCAAAGGTAATCTTTGTTGATTGTGTTTGTTTGTTTTGTGTTGTCACATGTTTGCTTTCCTGGTTGCTGGCCGATGGTAAAGAATGAAAATGTTTGTTTCGTTTGCTGTTTGAAGATAACTATCTAGTTCTCACAGATGAGGGTACACAGAAGAAATATAGACTTAGTGTTTAAAGGGGTGGGATAGAGAAATAGAAAGATTACTCTTGAAAGACTAATTAACAATGGATCATTGGAACACTCTTTGTTTTAGACTGCAGTGACTCATGATAATTTGTTTGTCTGAGAATCATTATCCAAAAATGAAGTATGTACATACTTTGCTCCAAAATATTGTTTTATGTATCTCAGATGAGTCATCGAGAGTTAATGTTTTTTTCCATTTCTCTGTCATAAGTCAGAAAGTCCGTCGCAAAGGTATGTAGTCAATTTGATACCGAGTTCTTAATGAACAAATGACGGACGACACTGGATTGCACGGTTGATGTAAGACCCCCATGTCAAGTATGGGGAGGGGTCATTGTTTAGCAAATAGCTAAGGGGATTAGTGAAATGAATACAGCCATTTTCCCATAGAGTCCAATCCAGCTGTCATTTTTGCTGTAAAATCTCCCTTTCTGCATGTATGTTTGTTTTGAAACCCTTGTACTCAAATCTTTGTATTCCTATTATTCATTGCTTTCTTATTTCGCATGCTAGTATCTCTCTATCTCTCTCTCTCTCTCTCTCTCTCTCTGCTTTTGTATAGATAAAAAAGACATAGACATAGTCTCAGTAATGGGGCTAAGACATATTTTTTTGACATAAGACAAACTCCTGGATATACACTAGATTGACATGAGTTACAGAAACAGTCAGGGGTTTGGTGTTATGTGTATAGACGTTGCTAATGTTAAGCAGAAAGTTGTTTTTTTGTGTGGAAATACGATTCATGTTTTATAGATTGCATATCTGTTTCGTTTTTGTTGTGTTTTGTGCCTCCTGTACAAAAATGTGCCTTTATATGTATGCACAAAGGGTGGGGAGGACAGGAGATTGCTAGAAGTTAAGCATACAGATATGCATCTCTGTGTAGAACATTGGAGTAGATTTTTGCCACAAGATATGACATAATGTGAAACCCTAGAAAATGTAGAATTTTCGTGTTTTATATTTTTTCACTTATCCGGTACTGGTAACCACATCCCCTGTTGTATTTGTATTAAATTTTAAAACGTAGTACACTAGATGTCTTTATTTTTCTTTTAATGTGGTGTCCGAGACATGTGGGGGATTGCTGAAATACTCTGATTGTTACCATATGTGAAAAGCGGGCGGACAAGATCAGGTCTCCTCGTTTCAAGTACCTGCTACGGGAACACGGGCTAATACTAATTATAAGTGTATTTCTAATTGCGGGGATTGGATATCCTGAAGTTGTGAAGTTTTTACGTTTTATATGGCAATCAACATTATCTAAAAAGAAGATATCGGTTCATTATTGTATGTTAGAGTGGGAACGGATAGCGCAAAAAGTTTCCTTCTCTCTATTTTTTGTTTGAGTTTTAAAATGTGAACACACACACACACATGCACGCATACACCTATTGGGTAATATACTAAGATTTGTGTTACCTGAAGAATTAACTGTCTGGAAGGTGAAGAGATGTGGCTAGGAGTCTGGCGGACCCTGGAGAGATGGATAAGGTAGACCAGTAGCTCCCAGAGTGTATCTTCCAGACCTAGCGGAGGCAGCACATGGTCTGGCTCAGCTGGGTACAGAAGGTATGTGCAAGCTGGTAAGAATGTATTGGGGTACACCAGACATTTCTTCTCAAGCTAGTAGGACGACAACGTCCTATCTTGATTAAGAGAATGTCAGGAAATGATTCCAATAGAGCCATCCCATATCCCTCCTGCAGATGGGTTTTTCTCCAGATAAAACAAATCCACGTCATCCAATTACCACCATGCAGGATCCTCAAGTATACACTGGTGTACCAATGAAATATGTCTGGGTAAAGGTGTATTGAAATGTGTCTAATGCAGGGATAGTCAAACCTGTCCTCAAGGGCCATATCCAGTTCATGTTTTTAGGATTTCTTTAATCATGCACAGCTGAGTTAATCTATTTGGCTGGGTCAGTAATTATCCCACCTGTTTCTACAGACAGAAATCCTAAAAACATGAACTGGATATGGCCCTTGAGGACAGGTTTGACTATCCCTGGTCTAATGTATTGCTGTGTCATACTCAAAGCTTTTGTTATTCAATGTGATAGCCATAGAATTATAATAGGTGATAGGGGTATTCATGTTATTGATAATAAATGTATAATGTATGAGTAGTGGTAACGAATTACATACTTTTTGATTAGCCACAAACCAGTGTGAACATAAAGTAACTGTACTAGGTAGAACTAATTGAATAGAATGATAGTTGGAACTTCATCATCACCATTTCATCACCACCATTTATTTATATAGCGCCACTGATTCCGCAGCGCTGTACAGAGAACTCATTCACATCAGTCCCTGCCCCATTGAAGCTTACAGTCTAAATTCCCTAACACACACACAGACACAGACACAGACACAGATAGAGACACAGACAGAGACTAGGGTCAATTTTTGATAGCAGCCAATTAACCTACTAGTATGTTTTTGGAGTGTGGGAGGAAACCGGAGCACCCGGAGGAAACCCACGCAAACACAGGGAGAACATACAAACTCCACACAGATAAGGCCATGATCGGGAATTGAACTCATGACCCCAGCGCTGTGAGGCAGAAGTGCTAACCACTATGCCACCGTGCTGCCCTAACTTGATTGAAGTGGCTGATGGCATTAGCCACTAGTCCTCAACACTATCAATACCACTCCTGAGCTGCCTCTTAACCTGTTGACTTTTGAAATGTTCTTGAACCCTCTTGGGATGAATTTGTAAATGAGAGACTAGTTTAGACCTTGAGAGGGAAGGTAAATAGTGAGACAGCAACCGAGATTGTTCAAAACACTGTTTCCTGAAAAGAAACACTAACTGTCAGGATGTTGGACCGGTAGAGTAAGTTGTGGAACAACAAGTTCTTAGGCTCAGGTTATTTGACAGACAAGTGCCAAGTGTAAGCTACCAGCACCAAGAGTAGCAGAGACACTGGTACCCATTCCACTCACTGCAGAGGAGCCAACACTCAGAGAAGGGTCCAAGGGCACTCATGAATCTGTTCTGGAAGGCCTCGAATGCAGTTAGTAGCACCTGAGCCAAAGGCTAAGACAGCTGTCCATCATGAAGTTGTAATTTTTCCTGTTTTGTGTTTCTCTCATTTCATCCTCTTCTCAGGACGGTCAATTCTTTTAATGTTAACATGTGACAGAGGCTGGTTCAGGTAATGATATTGAGGGGTTAGGGATGAAGGAGAAGTTAGTAGCATAATCGGTCCAGCCAATTACTCTATTCAATTCAGGGGTAAAGGAAAATTTGGAAAGCTTGGAGAAAGTGCGAGGGGCTATTGTCTGAGTAACATTACGTCCGTAAGTACGTTGACCACATAGTTAATAAAGAGGTACACCCAGTGATGCCAGTCCAGTAATATTCGAACTTGAGCAGGCATCCTTGAGAACGATTATCATTTTTGGGTGGGTAAGGTTTTAGACCAAACATAGTGCTGGGCCTGCTCTCACGTGCCTCAGTGATTATATCAAGTAGGATTAGTTCTCTTTCCACTAAATATTCTTGAGATACCCAAATTATGGGTGGGTGGTCACTAGGGAAAAAGTACAACACCTAGGTCCCTTAGTCTGAAGTCTCCCAATAGTGTTTGCAAGCCGATCACTAATTCATGTACAAAGAAACCTGAGTATTGGGAGACTGGGAAGAACGAACAGACAATAGCCTGCCCACAAGTGTTGATGAAAAGAACTGATGACATTATTAGAAGTGTGTATATTAAAGCAAGCTGAAGGAGATTGTATATGGCATTATTGATAGACATAGGATGATGCTATTGATGACCATGAAGTGTTTAAATGTATTCTGAGCTTAAAGACATGCGTTGGACAGAGGAACCTGTTAAACTTGAAGAACTGTAATAGAGTATTCTGTATAACTGATACATTTTCTATTGTACTCTGTACCTTTCCAAATAATGTATTACGTTTTTTATTGCACCCTTGAAGGGCATACAAAAGGTTATCTCCAAGCTCCAGAAGTGTACGATCTATAGTAAAGGAAGAAGTCGTTTTGAGGATTAAGACTCTCTCTTATGATAACTTGTTTAGATCTACAGACAGCATGGTCATACACCAAGGGGGTCTTGCATTACATAACAATGAAACGTGGTACTGAGATCCTGCATATAACATCTTTAAGGTGATAGGTTATTATACTATCAAAGGGTGGAACTGTCTAAGTCGTATAATTGGATGAACGAAAGTATATTGGTTAATATTGTTTTATTGGCCGATTGCACTCAGTATGCCACGCTACACGTAGCATACTGCGATCGCACGGTAAAATACGCACGCACACACTCGCATTACAACATTTAGTTATTTATATAATTCATATTCATATTGAATCTATTCTACAGTGATTTATGAGCAGATACCATTTAGTTTGTTATTAGTTTATATATTATGATTATATGTACACCTCAGTGTTATTTAAGGTTCAGGTTAAAGGAAATGTGTCATGTCTGATATCATATTAATCCCCTTTACATCAGCAGCTGTCCGGTGCATTCGGCGTAGAGATCGCACATTGCATACTCTAGTTATTGATGTTAGGGAATAAACCTTTAATATGATGCTGACTGTAAAATGCTAATAGACTAGTTGTAACTGGAGTCGTGGCGGGAACAAAGGAGCACATCCCCTGGAGAGATGACCCCCACCTTTGGATTCTTTAGTCTGAACTAGCCTATGACCTGTTTACCCTGGACCCACCCGAAGTCTGGACCTATAGAAGCAAGCCACGTCATCTGCATTGTTCACTCTGTAACACTGAATGTATATATAATCATAGCTGCGCTCCCAGTCTTCAGTCATTCTCTGACCACAGTATTCCAGGGTGAATTACTGTTCACTGGTGCCCGTGGAAGTGCAGCGGTATGTATGTATCTTTTGGTATTGGCTTTACTGTACTGTATTATATAACAATAATGTATTGAATTGTTAACTTTTTACATCTGCTAAAATAAATCACTTTGTGCGTTGGAAACACAATACAATCGCCTATGCAATGCTTATTTGAAAACGATAGAATTACTTTAATAAAAGTTGTAAGAAGTGTATTGCTTCTTCAGTAAAGAAACTACTTTTTTCGAATAACAAGGTAACATGTGGAATGAGAGCTTAAATTCTCACAGGATGTATACTTCGTTAGCAACATCATAGACCAAGCTTGGTCTGCAAAACCTGATATGTAGAAACAGATGATCCAGAACTGCAAACAGCAATTGGACTTCCAGATATAATGCTTCCAAATCATACAGGAGTGTGATGTAGCTGAAGTCATAATAAGAGAGAGTAATGTTCTAGAAATCACAGCCGGGATCCACTCACTACACTTTTAAAGACAAGCTGTGGAAGCATAAATCAAATTAGTAATGACATATGAATTTTCTCAATTGTATAATTGCTTCACAGAGGAGACAAGAAAGAACAAGGGGATTACTTTTATGATACCTCTCTACTCTCTGATCTACTTCATAATCAAGAAAGAACGTAACAGAGCATCCATCATAGACACTTATGCTACAGAAACAGGTAGCCTTCATTGGATGGACAGTGGTTAGGGATTTAGTAGAGAGTTAAAGCAGTAGAAAGATACCCAATTGTAATGTGTAACGTAATTTGATGGTGCTATATAATTAAATTTAGATGATGAACGAAGATGGTGGCGTGCACAAATGTGGAATGTGAAAGAGCATCCATCATAGACACGTACTACAGAAACAGGCAGTATTCATTGAATGGACAGTGGTAGAATTAATACATTAGACATTGATAAAACTAAATAGACAAAGGTAGCCTGCACCTTCATCTGTTTATTTATTATGCACTGTTGTTGGGTAGAGTATACATCGGGAGCCAAGAGTAGAGCTTTCAAACACCTTGTTTTACTCTAAGTGCTTTTTATGGTATGAGTGAGGTAGATCTGACAGAATAGCTCTAGCTCTAGCTCGAGTATGTGCCGTAATGCTGCCCTTGTGAATCAAGCAAGGGGACTCATCACTCGTATATATTTTCAAGTATATAAATGTCATGTATAAATTGTCATGTATATCAATATGGAATTTATATAAATATGGAATGTATAAATAATACATATATGTTATATTAGTGAAGTGTAAAAAATATGTAAACTAGACAGTTCAGATTGGTCAATAGTTGGCCTTCCCAGTGTATATAACTCACATTGATGCAGAATTGGTTCTCCAAACATCTGTCTTGTCAAGACAATGCAATTGAATTTGTATGTCCACATTCTGAGAAATTAAGAAAATTGACATATTGTTCACCCAACCAGCAGTCATTTGACTAATAGCAGCACTAGTGACATGCTGAAAAAGTTAGGATTTGCAATGAGTTATAAAAAGCCCCCAAAAAAGGTAATTTGTGTGCAAGAATGTACTACAACGACGGCTTCAGAAAACTCTTGGGGAAAAGTGGAATAGCCAAAATCGTGCAAGATGGCATTGTCCTTGGGGACAGCCACCCACCGGGACATCCACCTACCCATATGCTGAAATGGACATGGATTCACATAAGTTAACACTGTAGCGACAAGCACTGCCCCTTGTCATGCTCCAGAAGAATATTTAGTGGATCCCCTTTTTCTGTCAGTAAGTGGTACACACTCCGGAGCGCGTAGTCTAGCGGGTGGGGGGTTTTCGCCAGTGACCCCCGCAAGGGGGTATGGGCTTCGCTACTCCTATCTCGCAGGTCGCGGCCTCCCGAATGAGCGTTGACAGAATAATGGTGGAGCTAGAAACAACGGGTTGGTAACTCGGGGACAACATCAGGAGTATCACTGATTTAGTAACGGTCCTAATGGCAATGAAGATGAATTAGAACTAGCTGCTCTGTAATTGATAACACAGGGTAACAGCAGGAGAATCATTGATACAACAACAGTTCAGATAGTCAATGAGAATGGATAGAACTAGTTGGTTTGTAATTGGTAACTCAGGGTAACAGCAGGAGAATCATTGATACAGAAACAGTTCAACAATAGCGGGAACAAGGTTAGGACTAGCTGATCCAGGAATGGTAACTCAAAGTAACAGCTGAGGAATCACTGATACAGCTATAGTTCAGATGAAAACAGTGGTTGAGTAGAACGTAGCTGATCCAAGAATAATAACTCAGAGGCTAGCAGACGAATCACTGGCACAGCAGCAGTTCAACCAGAGGCAGACATGGAGTAGAACTTTAACTGATCCATTAAAGATGATTCTAGCAACAGGTGAGTTACTGGTTACAGCGACAGTTCAATATATGAATATTAACAAGGAAATGGAACTTAGCTGATCCGTGAATGGTGATTCAACAACGGGTGGGATACTGGTAAAGCAGCAGTCCTAGTGTAGAAGCGGCAGTGGTGTTGAGCTAGCTGATCCATGAATGATGATTCTGACAGCAAGTGAGTTACTGGTTACAATTGCAAACTCAGCCCAGCAGCAGCAGAGGTGTTGGCCTAGCTGATCCGTAGATGGTGATTTCGGATTAGCAACCAGGAGTACAAGTACGCCAGGTAGTTTGTTAACAGCAGTTCAATGTGCAGGAGAAACGAAGAAATAGAACTTAGCCGCTCAAATGAAGGATGATTCGAACAACAGGTGAGTTACTTGTTACAGCGGCGTCTCCCAGTGATTAAGCAGCAGAGGCATTGAGTTAGCTGGTCCGTAGATGAGGATTCCAGGGCAGTAGCTAGGAGACCAGGTGCAATGGGTAATTCATAAGTAGTGTCCGCAGAAGGAAGTACAGCCGATCCAGGACGATAAGCAAGGCAAAGCAGGAGAGACAAACCAACGGAAGCCAAGTCCATAAAGAGAGTGTGTAACTCAAACACATTGGACAGAGGGACAATGGGAGGTTTAAATAGCGCTCCAAAATCCTTAGCACCAATGGGAACAGGTAAGAGGTAATACATGAGGGTAACAGGCCGCACATGCGTAGAACCAAATACAGATGATGCCTTGAAAAAGAAATTTAGTAACCTAGATCACCGCTTCCACGAAACAGGTAACAATGCCGGTACTTGTCTATGGGACCGGCGTGTGACACCCCTTTTGTGGCTTAAGTGCTTAAATTGTTTGGGCCCCCACAAAAGCCGACATTTTGACTGTTGGTTGTTCAACTGGAGATTAAATAGGGATGTTAACATATGAATCATGGGCATTTGGATAACAGTGGTCATCAACAGTAACCAAGTATCACCCTCATCATCATCCTCATTGAAAATGCTTACATCAATTACACTTTCCTTTGAATATAGAAGATACACCAAGTAGGTACCCATTAAGCAGCATGTGTGACACATTGGAGAGGGTGAGCAGCAAATACATTGGAGGGTGTCAGCATGCAGCAATGCATTGGAGAGGATCAGCACTGCAGCAAATACATTGGAGAGGGTCAGTAGCAATACATTGGAGAGGGGACAGCAGCGACAATATCCCAGCTCATCAGATGGACAGCGTCGACGTCAGTAGACATTATTTAACAGATGATGAGACAACACCCAGGTGTGATACATGCATGTGTACGACAGATACAGGATGGACATAATATGATTGGTGGGCAGTTTTATAGAGTTTTATAAAGTCGACAATATAATGACATCAACAGCATTATTAGGAACAAGATTACTTTCACTAGAAAAACTTTCAATTTTAAAGGAAAGAAATGTTTGTTTTTTTCATTCTGCTGCTAATAGTCAGACAGCAAAAGCACAGTTTTTCTCAAAGAAATAAATAGTTCAGAATGATATCTATCTAGCTCAGTCTGTATATACCGTCTAGTACTATTATATATATGCAATGCATTAGCAAAAACCAGTAGCCACTAGTCCATGTAAAGTGTATTTAACTCTATTGTTATTTTGTAGTTCTAATTTTTTATGAAGTTGCTTTACTGTCTCTTTCTAAGACACCCAGGCCCTAAACTACGATAAAGCTAAACTAAGAAAATGTAATAGTACTGTATGTGTGTATTCCAGTGAACACACAAATCTGTGAATTAGCAGATCCACCATTTTGTGAGTGACAGCAATGATAGTGCTGAATCTGCAGCTAACCGCAGGATGTGATGGCTTACCATGTCTGTATTGCTCTAGGAACACGTCCATTAAGGCTTCTGCCTTAATCGTCGTAATTTCATTGCTTTTTGGAGTTTGAGTGGAATAGTTTCAATAGTTTTCATACATTTTAGATTGTGTGTAAGGAACCTTAATCGGACATGTTAAACCGTAAGGTTTTTTGTCTATGGAATATATATATTTATAAATATATATATATATATATATATATATATATATATATATATATATATACCTATCTATATCTATATATGTATATATTTATATACACATAAAGAATCTGAAGAATATGATATTTACTAATTGTCATGATTCACTCATATATACACTAACAAGTTGAGATGACTATTGTAAAAGTATGTAAGTATGTATACAGGGAGGATGAAAGTGGAATTGAATGAGAACATGACTACAATATGATTTATATATACATTTAATGATTTAATGTTAATATCAATGCCAACAGGGCCGGACTGGGACTAAAAATCAGCCCTGGCATTTAAAGCACACAGGCCCACGTGTTGTGGGTTCTGTGCACTATATTGTTGCACACTGATGCTGGCGCAGTACAACATGATGTAGTATGAGTGTGTGTGTGGGGGAGAATTATTTCTAATGACCCTCAACATTGCATTGTTAGCACCCCAATTATATCAATACATACCATGACAATACATTATTAGTACCCAAATTACAGCAATAAATAACCCCCCACACACTCATACTACATCAATCACCCCCACATTACAGCAACCAGCATCACCCCCCACATTACAGCATCCAGCATGACCCCCACATTGCAGCAACCGGCATGACCCCCCACATTGCAGCAACCGGCATCACCCCCCACATTACAGCAACCAGCATCACCACTCACATTACAGCAACCAGCATCACCCCCCCACATTACAGCAACCAGCATCACCCCCCACATTGCAGCAACTGCCATCACCCCCCACATTACAGCAACCGGCATCACCCCCCACATTACAGCGTCCAGCATCACCCCCCACATTACAGCAACCAGCATCACCCCCACATTACAGCAACTGCCATCACCCCCCACATTACAGCAACCGGCATCACCCCCCACCTTACAGCATCCAGCATCACCCCCACATTACAGCAATACCCTCTCCTACTTATTAACAATACTAAGCCCTAAACACACTACAGCATTGCCGCCACCACGCCACCCCATACTACAGCAATAGCACCAATTATACAGGCGCCACTGTAGGAAACCAATGTTTTGCTTTTTCCAAATTTCCCACAAAATAGCAACAACAGAATACTTACACACATATAGGTAACAGGTATCCTTTTCCCTCAAATAAATAGTAATGGCAGAATTTTCATGAATCATTCCACATGAAATAAAACTCTAACACATATCTAAAAAAAAACATAACTATTGAATGATCATTTGAACCCACACGGCCGCACTAAAAGTATTTCCATCTACAGCAAAATGTCAGAGAAAAATATTTTTTTTACTAACTTTTTTTAGTAACTGGATTTGCGTCTTTTCTATTCATTTTAAATAACAGTATATAAATTAAGGGTGATATAGGAGGTGGGTGCGAGATAATTGGTTGTGATTCATCAGTTTAATGGAAAACAGATAGGAAACATTCAAATTATTTACCTGGAGACGTTTACCCCCTTGACTCACAGGCAGGGCCAACAAGAGGAATTTTGGGCCACAATACAGCAACTTCTTTGGGCTCCCATCATATTCAACAATGAGAGACTTGTCTTTGGCAGAAGTTCATATTATGCCACACCGTAGTGCGCCCAGTTCATATTATGCCACAATAGTGTCCCCAAATAACATTATGCCATAGTAGTGCCCCCAAATTATTAGTAGTGCCCAGACAAAAACTCATTCACAAATAAAAATTGGTACAGCATATCAGATACTGAGAGTGTGAGTCCCAGGAGCAGTTTAATACACCATTTACAATGCAAACAAAAATAGATATATTGACACAATCGTATAAAATTTATGACAAGCAATGTTTTTTCCTCTTAATTAAAAATCTATGTACAGATAGATATGCAAGAAACATTACAGCGCAATAATAAACAATACATAGTGTTTTAAACGTCTTTGGATACACAGAAGTGCCCCCAGTTCATGAAAGGATGGTTAAAAACACATTGCACACGAGAAAATATATGAACTTACCTGATTATGGCATACTGTGTTCTGTTCTCCTACTGGGCACGCTGGGCGAGGAGGGATCCGCAGCTGTCAACTCACACAGGCAGTCGGGAGCAGGAACAGAGGGCAGTGGTCGAAGCGGAAATTTAGAAGTGGGGTTATGGAAAATATAAGTGAATGGAGTATGAAGGCTTGATTTTTTTTTTTTCACTTGTCCCCTCTGTGCATTCCCAGTTTTCATTATTACTTGTGTTTTATGATGGCTGCATCCCTGACATTCCCATTCTTAAGATGTCTCTCCCTTTACTCTTTTTATTACCTATGCCCCTGCACCATCTTCTCCTTTGTCCCTCTCACTTAACCCCCTGCACCACCTTCTCCCCTGGCTCTCTCACATGTCTTCCTGCACCACCTTCTCCCCTGGCGCTCTCACACGTCTTCCTGCACTGTCTACCCCCCTGGCTCCCTCACCCCTCTTCCTGCACCCTCTATCCCCCTGGCTCTCTCACCCCTCTTCCTGCACCCCCTTCCCCCTGGCTCTCACACCCCTCTCCCAGCACCCCCTTCCCCTTTGGCTCTCTCACCCACTCTCCCAGCACCCCCTTTCCCCTGGCTCTCTCACCCCTCTCAGCACTCCCTTCCCCTTTGGCTCTTTCACCCCCTCTCCCAGCACCCCCTTCCCCTTTTGCTCTCTCACCCCCTCTCCCAGCACCCCCTTCCCCTTTGGCTCTCTCACACGCTCTCCAAGCACCCCCTTCCCCTTTGGCTCTCTAACCCCCTCTCCCAGCACCCCCTTCCCCTTTGGCTCTCTCACCCCCTCTCCCAGCACCCCCTTCCCCTTTGGCTCTCTCACACCCTCTACCAGCACCCCCTCTCCCAGCACCCCCTTCCCCTTTGGCTCTCACACCCCTCTCCCAGCACCCCCTTCCCCTTTGGCTCTCTCACCCACTCTCCCAGCATCCCCTTCCCCTTTGGCTCTCTCACCCTCTCTCCCAGCACCCCCTTCCCCTTTGGCTCTCTCACCCCCTCTCCGAGCACCCCCTTCCACTTTGGCTCTCTCACCCCCTCTCCCAGCACCCCCTTCCCCTTTGGCTCTCTCACCCCCTCTCCCAGCACCCCCTTCCCCTTTGGCTCTCTCATCCCCTCTCCCAGCATCCCCTTCCCCTTTGGCTGTCTCACCCCCTCTCCCAGCACCCCCTTACCCTTTGGCTCTCTCACCCCCTCTCCCAGCAGCCCCTTCCCCCCTGGGTCTCTCACCCCCTCTCCCAGCAGCCCCTACCCCACTGGCTCTCTCACACATTTATGATACCCGCAACTCGCGGCACCCCCGTGACCCCCACCCACGAAAATCGCTGCACCCCCACGACCCCCCACCTGATTTTCGCGTGGGGGGGTCACGGGGGGGCCACGAGTTTCGCGGGAGGGGTCGCGGGGGTGCCGCGAGTTGCGGGGATCATGAGTGTGAGAGAGCCAGTGGGGTAAGGGCTGCTGGGAGAGGGGGTGAGAGACAGTGCACAGCATAATGGAGAGGAAGCTGAGGAGCGCACAACAGAGGTGGCTGGTTCAGCCACCAGGAAGTCAGGAGGAGTCGGGCCGTCCCATATAGCCATCGGCCCTTCTGGCATTTGCCAGAAGTGCCAGATGGCCAGTCCGGCCCTGGTAGTGGGAGTCTGGTGATGAGTTCGCCCAGAACACCAATAAACGTTGAGAACATTTCTCGCATAGCCCCTGTTTGATTATTGATGGATGTGTTTATTTGGGTCAAGGAGGTATCAATGTGATTCATTGTATTGGCTATTTGCCTTTGCTCATCCTGCATGTGCTGCAGGATTCGGGAGGTTCAATGTAGCTGTCGATGGATCCCCCGCATTAAATCTTGGTGACATCCCACCAAATTCTCCTGGACACTACAAAATTGCCGGAGAGAATCCGCCAATGTGGGTGCAGGTTCACCTTGTGGGTGACTCTCTGGGGGTTGTGGGCCAGTGGGTGACGGTTGGGAATCACGCAGCACCAGGAGTTCAGGGACATCTGACATGGACTGTAAGATAATGTAGTACCCACATTCGTCATCTGTAGCTGCAACAGTCTGACTGGGATCTTCTTGTGATGTCCCTTAACGGAAAATTATTATAATAAAATACACATTCTTTACTCACTACCAGATACAGGTGATTGCCATTACAGGAAAACTAATGTTTTTTTTGTTTTTTGTTTCTTCACCAACATAGGTGGATTTACCTGCTCCACAATCCTCCTCATCTGTGTCCCCTGCTGATGCTGCTGGTGCTGCTGGTTCTGCCGGTGCTGCTGGTGCGGCCACTACCTCCGGGCCTGTTGCCACTGTACATGGCTGCTGTTGTGTGGAGGCTGTATTGAAATACATGTGCAATGTTACATTAAATTAATCTTTTCTGGTAACTTACTAATCACCCTTGCAAATAAAAATGATTAAAAAAGAAACAGACTTATGTGCTAGATGTATTGTAACTAATTACAAAGCAGGCTGCAGGATAACTGTTTACACATACAATGTACAACAGGACATCATTAGCCAATACTCACCAGCCATTGGCTGAGACACAGGTCTGTCTGTGTCCCGGATATTTATCCCCTCCAGGACCTCAGGGGGTATCAATTGTTTAAATTCCTCCTCATAGGAGGTATATGAGATGACAACAGGAGGCCCACCAGCAGTGCCTAGAAAATATAATACATAATTATTTGTGGCTACAAAGGTACCCTACACTATTCACTATTGAATATAAACATGAACTAAAAACACAAAAGTTTTAAATGTATTTTTTTATCGATACCAAATACACATATACTAATAACCACAAAGGACTAAACACATTAACCATTTGACCAGAAAAACAAACAAAAGAACCCAAAAACAAATATGTGATTCCAAGCTGGGAAAATTAACACATCCTAAGGTACAGCATGCTCATGTTATGAGTTTCTCTATAAAGTTTTAGAAGTTGATGCCTCAGATTCTGACAATTATGGGACAGTAATACTGTGAAGTAGTGAGTGTTAATATAGAGGACAATAATCTGTATATGCACTTTATAGCCAGGGGTCTCCTATTTAATAGGAAGATGTATGTTTGGGAGGTGTTTAAGAAAATCAGGATCCTTGTATCCCCCTGTGTGATATATTAATGTAAATCCCAACGCCAGTACCTGCAGCAGCTCGCCGTTCTTCAGACATCTTCTCCTTCACCCAACTTTTGATGTCACTAATTTGCTTGCGACAATTCTCCACCGAACCTTTTATATGGCCTATTGCATTGACTGCATCAGTAAGATTTTGCCACAGATTTTCTTTTTACGAATAAATGGGGGTTTTGCAGCAAGGCTGCTTAAAATCCTATCATAAATAGGCACTAAAGAGTGCACCAGAGCACAATTCTCTGAAAAACTAAACCGGACATTGCGCCCAGATTTAGTTTTTCCAGCAGAAGGGCCTGTCTGCTCCTCCTGACCTCCTAACTCCTCTATCTCCTCCTCCCCACTCTCCCTACCCTCCACACCTCTCCTTCCTCTCAACATACTCACACAAAGGGGGGGAATAAAATAAAAATGTGAAACAGAAGGGAAAGTCAACACAACAAAGTAATATATAGACTACAAAAAAACAGACCAAATGTACAAAGAAATGAAATAAACAATTGCAAACAAAAGACAAACCACTAAAAGGAAAAAAAAAGACAATGAACCAAAATGCAAGATAAAAAAAAAATAAACCTTCTCACACCAACAAAAAAAACCCCCACTAACCCTTCTTAACAAATCTCTCACTATCTCTCAATATCTTTCTATCTCTCTTTCAACTAGAATAAGGAAATACCTGAGCTTTTATAATGTTAGTGAGGTTTAAATCACGCGGGATTTGCAGTTGAAACTGACAACCAGTGAGACCTGAGTTTTCTCTTGGCTATGTAAATTGACACCTAAACACAGGAGAGTTTGCAAAACACAGGAGAGTTCGACAAATACGGGCGTGTTTGAACTCGCATCAAATCGCCGGAGATGACCAGTGATTTTGAAGATGAGGCTCAAAATCGCACCTTGATACATTTGCTGAGTTTTAGAACTAAAATCGCGGGTAAACACACGCGATTTGCGGCGATTTTAACACGCTGTCAAAATCGGACCTTGATACATTTACCTCCTGGTCTACAAACTTTCAACCGTTCTCTGAAAACTCACCTCTTCAGGCAAGCTTATAATATTCCTCAACCACCTTCTTAACTTCACTAGATTACCACCAGTTACACAGTTCACACAAGACAACTCTCTGACGAACATTGCTGTCTGACTAGATCATATATCATACTAATCCATTTTGTTTTTTTATTTTTGTTTTTTCCCTGTGCAATCTGGCTGGACAGAAATGCAATATGTAGATTTAACCTCACGTATCCAACTCCCATTGTTCCATAGATTGTAGGCTTGCAAGCAGGGCCTTCTCATCTCTTTGCCTGTTTTACCCAGTTTGTTTATTACTGTGTTTGTCTCCAATTGTAAAGCTCTACGGAATTTGCTGGCACTATATAAATAAATGTCGATGATGATACATACAAAAACAAATTTTGTAAAATGTTTGCAAATTACTCTTTTCTGTACTTGACTATTCCTACTGACTAGATTTTCCTCATTTCTTGTTTTTTTTTTATTTGGTTCATTTAGGTTTGTGGTATGGCGGTTACCATTTGCAACGACCTTTGCTATTCAAAATTAAGTTGATTTTCTATCCATTCGTTTTATTTGCACTTAGTGTTACATGAATAGGAATATACTAATTAATTTAAGCCACAAAGTGTAACTGCGATGCCAGCTAAAAGGCAAATGTCTGCTGTGGAAGTAACTGCACAGCGAAAAACAGCAATAAGACAAAGGGGAACAACATAAAGCCTGACGACAAACTGTGACTGATGACCAAAGAGAACGCAATCGTAATCATCATCGCCATGCAAACATGACTCCTCAACAAATTGCCCATCACAGAGAAAACAATCGAAGAGCAAACAGGAAAGATGTACTATCATGTCAACACCTACAAAAATCAGCGAACAAGATGCCACACCATTCTTGATGTTGGTAATTTTGATTAAAGAAATATTAATGCTCATAACTGTGGTGCCATGAACAATATTTGTGAATTTTGCCACACTAAGCTTATAACAACTTTAAAACCAAATTTGATTAGTGCACAATTCTTGACAGTAACTGCAGAAAATCAGACTGTTTTTATGCCATGAATAGACTTAGCACCAACTAATACAGACAATTGATTTGTGTTGAGACGTAGGCAATTTCCAGTGAAACTAGTGTTTTCCATGACCATCAATAAGTTGCATGACAAACATTTGAAAAAGTTGGGATATATTTACCTGATCCTGTTTTTAGTCACAGTCAACTTTATGTGGCAATATCCAGAGTATGGCGATCTGTTGACTTGTAAATCAAACTTATTGGTGGAATGGAACAAGGGAAATTGTTAAAAGACTCTGGGCCTGAGTCATTAAGGAGAGTAAGGAAAATAAAAGGAGTAAATGTTCTCCGGGACAAACCATGTTTCAATTCAGGGGGTGCAAATGAGTTTATTATTTTGCACATAAGTTAAATACTGACTGTTTTTTCATGTAACACACAAATACTTGATAGCTTTATTTTTACACTGAAATTTAAAGTTGATCTAGGACATGTCCTACCCCAACTATAAATCTGTCCTTACATTTTAAATTTACCTCCCCCCTCCAATGCAACATGGTTTTACCCATGTACAAAGCTACTCCTTCTTTATGCTTTGCTCTCCTTAATGACTCAGGCCCTCTGAAAAGATTTACACAAAAATGTGGTATATAAAGAAATATTTGCGAAATAGGAATTTTGTTAAGTTATTTTTGTTTTTTTTGAGCCAGTAGTTGATTCCACATTTGTGGGATAAATGACATGTGGAATTTAACCATTACCAAAAAAGGGTCCAACATAATCTCATTCTAGTTTTTTTATTTTTAACTAGTAGTATATACGTATATTGTGACAAAGAGAGTGGTTTTCCACAGTCCTCTAAGAAAGGAATTAGCTATTCAGTTGACAGTGTGCAGGTAAAGGCTACATACAGGGTCCTTGCACAAAGAATTGGTGGTCATGCACTTAATTGACTTATTGTTAGAGAGGGGTTCTAGGTCAAGTTATTTGGTTTGCTTATGTAGACTCAAAATATTGTGACAGACTCATTAATTAGTGAGTATATAGATGTTAAATGAGTAATTACTACATATTCTAGTCCCTTCTAAATATGCAATTAAATGTTATGGCTACAGGCTACCAAGATAAACTTTTAGAACAATAGGTAATGAGGTCTTCACCTTTAGCAGCCGCCTTTCCCGTAGAGCTGAGTATGCTCACAGGTACTTGGATGCCCCCAGGTCTTAAGCTCAGCGTAGTAAAGGTTTATCTATGGCGGCCATAGCGCAGCTGGAACAGTAGGCAGGGGCCACGAGGATGGAGCGCGTTGTCAGTGGTAGGCCGGGATCAGGGGTCCAAAGCAGGCAGAGTAGTCAGGAAAACACGCTAACGCATGCGGGTCACAAGCAAAACAGCAAATTCCAATGTTCAGGCAGAGGTCAGGGCTACAGGAAAACAGGCAAGGTCCAATTACAGGCAAGGATCACAATGAGGAGTCAATCAGAATTCAGGAGACAATGAGCAGGTCAGCAACAACACAGGTAGTGAATAACCATCAGGGAGGCTAAGCCCTCCTTGTCTTAAATACATAAAATGCCCAATCAGAACTGAGGAGGTGCTGGAGATCTAATCAGCCACCTGAGGCTGTAAATACCAAATTAATCTAATCTGCACCTGCGGAGGGCTGTGTCAGATGCCGGGACACGGAGCTGTCAGTGATAGCGTCCTGGTCGTTGCCATGGTGACGGTCGGGGCCTGGAGGCCGGAAGTGATGTCCCGGCTGTTGCCATGGTAGCAAGCAAGAGAGAAAAGCCGCGGATCGCCGCGTCTTGTAACATTAAATAGTAGTATTTATTCGGTGGATTGTTGTATTATATTGTGTTAATACCAAAGACTTGGTGTTTGCTTACAGTACATATATTGTGTTAAAACTGTAGTTTATATATATATATATATAAATGTTGAATGCCACTACCTTACAATTAAATATATAAATAACTAACATAAGAAGAAAATCACATATTTATTATGCTAAAAAACGTAAAAATACAGAATACAACTCAATTATTGCACAACCCCAATACTAATTCACAGTATATTCCTAATTACCATCATAAAAATGGATTATTCCATTAATTAAAGAACAGATTTATGTACATAAAACTTTAAAAACTGCACTATGTAGAGAATTCATACATAAAAATATTCATAAACATGCTTACCATAATCCAATAAAATTTCCTCAAAATGGTGTTAAAAAAACCCTGCTTCCAGAGTGCAGCATCAACAACAGTCCACAGATATGCATCTCAATACATATTTTTAAATTGACAGTAGTCCAATGTTATCTTAACCTCAAAAAGTGCAATAATTGATAGTTATCAACCTTCCCAGTTTTGTCTTCCAAATTGAACATTCTCTTTAACAGGAATATTAATGAATTTCCAATGACATGAAAAAATACTTGCTGTTTTAATCCAAGAGGTGCTCTGAGGCTGAGTACCCAGTAATCCGCTGCAGCACGCTGTAACAATGAGAAATATTGCGTGCATTCCATTCTCTGATTGATGTTAGTATAATTAGTAGGCAAATAGTGCCGCAGTGGTATACGCTCCTTAGTGACCCAGACCTTCCACTACAATCACCATGGCCACAGATCAAAGTGAATACATGTAAATATTTAGCATTCAATATAGCATTGTAAATAATTCCTTTTTATATACCCATTCTAAAGTGGAATTCTAATATTGGAACTTTTATATATAACATTTCCAATATGAAATTAATTGACACCAGTTGATTATTCTATTTATGGAGATAGTAGTTGACAGATGTTAAATAGATATTAATTGATAGCATCTTGTGTTTAAATGATTGACTGTGGTGAGGACATAAATCTCCTCAAGCTCCTATTATTACCCTTAATAAATTATATTGGCATTCAGGGCCGGATTGGCCATCTGGCACTTCTGGCAAATGGTGGGAGCCCAAAGAAGTTGCTGTATTGTGGCCCAAAATTCCTCTTGTTGGCCCTGGCTGTGAGTCAAAGGGGTAGACGTCTCCAGGTAAATAATCTAAATGTTTCCTATCTGTTTTCCATTAAACTGATGGATCACAACCAATTATCTCGCACCCAACTCCTATATCCCCCTTAATTTATATACTGTGTTATATAAAATGAATAGAAAAGACGCAAATCCAGTTACTAAAAAAAAGTTAGTAAAAAAATATTTTTCTCTGACATTTTGCTGTAGATGGAAATACTTTTAATACGGCCATGTGGGTTCAAATGATCATTCAATAGTTATGTTTTTTTTAGATATATGTTAGAGTTTTATTTCATGTGGAATGATTCATGAAAATTCTGCCATTACTATTTATTTGAGGGAAAAGGATACCTGTTACCTATATGTGTGTAAGTATTCTGTTGTTGCTATTTTGTGGGAGATTTGAAAAAAGCAAAACATTGGTTTCCTACAGTGGCGCCTGTATAATTGGTGCTATTGCTGTAGTATGGGGTGGCGTGGTGGCGGCAATGCTGTAGTGTGTTTAGGGCTTAGTATTGTTAATAAGTAGGAGAGGGTATTGCTGTAATGTGGGGGTGATGCTGGTTGCTGTAATGTGGGGGGTGATGCCGGTTGCTGTAATGTGGGGGGTGATGGCAGTTGCTGTAATGTGGGGGGTGATGCCGGTTGCTGCAATGTGGGGGGTCATGCTGGACGCTGTAATGTGGGGGGTGATGCCGGTTGCTGCAATGTGGGGGGTCATGCTGGACGCTGTAATGTGGGGGGTGATGCCGGTTGTTGTAATGTGGGGGTGATTGATGTAGTATGAGTGTGTGTGGGGGGTTATTATTGCTGTAATTTGGGCGCTAATAATGTATTGTCATGGTATTTATTGATGTAATTGGGGTGCTACCAATGCAATGTTGAGGGTCATTAGGAGAAATAATTCTCCCCCTCACACACACTCATACTACATCATGTTGTACTGCACCAGCAACGCACACTGCGCCACGTGGGCCTGTGTGCTTTAAATGCCAGGGCTGATTTTGAGTCCCAGTCCGGCCCTGCCCACTACCCACCACATCAGCGGGTACTAGCCTGGACACTACCCCTAGCCCCTCCTTACCTACTACTCCCGTGCGGTCCAGTGTGCGCCTCAGAGGTGGAAGGCGTCCATCCACGAGTCGTGGAAGGTCTCCAGGGCCTGCCAGGAAGAGGCCGATATAATTTTTGTATGTTGTGTAATTATGGTCAAGTTAGTAAATGTATATTGGAGAAATCATACAAGGCAAAAAGCGTGCCATTTTTTTTTTTTTTTTCATTAGGCATAGAAATAAACCTGTTTTTATGTTTACAAAGTGAATTCGAATTGTTCTTCAGATGTTAACATGTGCACATTTACACCACTTGTAATAACTTTTATGGTTATATAGATTCTGAAAGTGTAATTAAAAACACATACACATACCATATAAATTTGGATAGTGGAATGGGAAACATATTGTATGTTGAGGATGTAAAATATTAATCTATAAAGGGATAAACAAAAAAAGGTTATTGCTCAATCCATAACATTTAGAGAAACTAAAGAAAGCATACTCAACTGTAAAATATCTGTGGATAATGCTTTCTCTCACCTGCCTCCCCCTCTCTGCATTATCCACATCAGCTGATGGAATGAGCTCTCCTGCCTCGTTACTGTCTACTGCAGGTGTTACTGGTAAAAAAAAATTCAGGCCCAAATTATGCAGCAGACAGCACACCAACACAATATCTGCCACCTTACCTGGGGCATAGAGAAGCACACCACCAGAAGTATCTAGGCACCTGAATCTGGTCTTCAATAGGCCAAATGTGCGTTCTATCACCCCTCTAGTGGCTGTGTGCGACTCATTATATTGATGTTGGGCAGGAGTCTGTGGATTCAACAGAGGTGTCATTAACCAGGATTGACACCCATATCCTGAGTCACCTAGAATGTACAAAAGCAATAATGAGGTAATGAAAACACAAACTGCAAATGCACCCCCTATAAATACATACCCAGTAGCCATCCCTCAGGCATTTGTCCATTTTCAAAATTTTGATAGAGGGATGACTGGCAAAGGATATAGGCATCATGACAAGAGCCAGGGAACCCTGCAACCACACTCATGATTTTCATGTTTGCATCACAGACCACCTGCACATTCATCGAGTATGAATGGTGTCGGTTAGTATACACATGTGCCCTTGCACGAGGTGGTTTCAGCCCAATGTGTGTGCAGTCTATAGCTCCCAGGACATTAAGGAAACCTGAGAGTCTATAGAATGCTCCCTTCAGCTTATGCCAATCACAATCCTGGTGGGGGAAGCAGATGTAGGTAGACACCAGCTTGTTTAGTGCAAACAAAACAACATTTAAATGCCTGGAAAACGTTGCCTGAGTGAGGCCTACAACATGGGCACAAACAGACTGGAATGACCCAGTTGCAAAAAAATGTAGGGCACACAAAAGCTTATGCAGTTCTGGCAAAGCGTGAGTGCGGCAAGTAATCGGCTCTAAATCATGTTATAACTGGCCATAAAGGAGCTGGATGTTGGCTCTGTTGAGGCGAAATTTTTGAATGATATCCTGGTCTGTCAGGTTGTCAAAATTCAATCTTTGCCTGAAACACCGGTGCCTGCGGAGCAGACGAGGTACCACTTGCTGTTCTGGTTCAAAAATCCTAGACAACTCAGGCTCCATTTGTTCATTTTCAACAATAATGCCTAGTAGCAAATTTCCAATAAATTCCATTGCTAACAACCCACACATTAATGGTACATTGGGGATCTTTATATAGTCAACCACAGACTGAATAGGCCAATGAAAGAATGTTTGGTGGTAATTGTTTATTGTAAACAGCTGGTTAAAGTACATCAAACTGGAAACCATAATTTGAGACCAGGATAAAATGTGCTTACAATTTGTATATGCAGCTCTAACATAGGCATAACTTTATTTGAATATTGTGTACGTGAAATAAAACTTTTGTAAAACTACACCTGTATTGGTTTTATTTTAACACACTCTCAGATGTAATACCCTCACATTGGACACCATAGTAGAAAACAATGGAACCTTTGGCCCTCTATAACTAAAACAAAGAATGTGTTAAAAACAATGTTACCTGCAGTAATGTAATTTTGTATATTCTAATGAGAGTTGTTGATTTTTTAAGATTGAAAGGGCAACAACAATGCAACACATATATGACTGATGTAACACAAAACACACAGGTACTGGATTTTGCACCTGACTCGTTAAAAGTGGTGTTTTACAGTGGGTTTTGTTTTGAAAAAAAAAGCGTGGGGTCCCCCCGCTATTCCTGCTTAACCCTAGTGCAGCCTGACTACTGCTGGTTCTGTGAAAATCAGGGAAAAAGTTTGCGTGGGGTCCCCCCGATTTTCACTTAACCAGCACTAGGCAAACCAGCCAGGGTTGGCGGCACTATAGCAGTGGGACACCCAGCAGCAGTCCCCCTGCCATAATGACTAACCAACCCTAGACTGTTCAGCCCAGGGCTGGATTCCCTAGGGAGTGGGGTCCGCCGAAAAAAAACGAGCGGGCCCCCCTCCTAGAGACCCTCAGCCCAGTGCTGATAGCACTAGGGCTCTTCCTGCTACCCCTGGGCTGTGGGTAGTAGGGTAATACAGACGATAAAGAGTTAAAATAACAAACAGACCCCATTTTGTTTTGTGGAACTACAAGTCCCAGCCAACCAGCTTGCCCAAAATAGTGTGGCCATGCTGCTGCTTGTATAACTACAAGCACCAGCATACCCACGGCAGCCAGGGCATGTTGGCACTTGGAGAACCACAAGTGCCAACATGCCCTGACATCCCTGGCTGGCTGGGCCTGTAGTTCCACAAAATGTTAAAAAAACCACAACACTCTGGTAAACACCAAATATATTTAATAAAAATAAAAAACCCACAATAAACACAGTAACCACCCTCATTTATACCATACACATTTATTAAAAATAATAAAACCCAAAATACTCACCAATGAAGTCTTCTTTCTGTACCAAATGTCTGCCTTGCCCCAGTCCCACAGTATTTGTACCATCTTAATGTCCTGGCTTGTAAATGTCCAAAATAAATTATAGATCCAATTGTCTGGCTTGCCCCAGTCCCACATTATTTATACTATCCAAAAGTTCTGGCTTGAAAAATCTCTTCTTGGTTTCGCCCAGGAGGGTCCCCTTGTTGCTAGTAGTAGTAGTAAATAGAGCTTATGTGGTGGTCGAGTACTGATGGGAAATCCTTCCCTTACCTTGTCCTCCAGACACGAGTCAGATTCTTTTCTGTTCGGATATCCGGTGGTCAGGAGATTAATACTTCAATGAAAGGGGCAAGGATTGGTCAAACAACTTGGGTTTATTGAGAATGTGGTAAGGATAGTTTTGGTAAGCCACCGCGCCACTTACCCCTTCAGCTCAATAGTAATGACAAAATAATGCGTCTGATCAGCATAGAGCACAATAGCATTTAACATATAACATACACCTGGTGAGTATAAGGTACAATAGCGATAAAATCTTCAATGCATATTGTCTAATAAGGCACACTGGTAATCACAGTTACTACTTTCAAGTTAACAATATCTGACTGGTGATGATGCAAGAACCATCAATAATAACCCATCAGGACTCTTACGGTCACTACCGCGCCCACTAGAGGGCTCCTTCTTATTCAGGTGTTTGGGGTACCGTGCTATTCCCTCTGGGTTAACTTGAATCGCAGCGGTCATGTTAACGCTGAATGTCACACCTTCAATATCAATAAATCAACTCTTAGGTAAATCACATAATATTAACATCATCTAAAACATTTGGCGCACCAATATTATCCCCGGTAACGTTACCATATTTTACTCAGTCCTGGGCTGACCTGTGCACAGGAATTTGGTAGTGTTCCAATGTCCTGCAGAGGTTTCCATCAAGGGTTAAGTATTATAGGAGAAAGCAGGGTTGTTGCTCAGTTCAGCCACAAGATGGCGCTGTTCTCTCAGCAGTCAATGAATCTCTATCAGCACACACAGGATATAGCTGAAACGACAGTCTTAATTGTTCCCTGCAGCCTGTGTAAAGTTATGATCTGGGGGAAAAGCTCCCAAGAAGGGAACAGTAGCCTTCCTTGTACAAGAATGCAATGTCAGTTTTGGATTGATTCTCTCATCACTCTTCCCTCTGACACTGGGGTGTGTGCAATACACTGCAGGCTAGGGTTTTACCTTGAGAGGGTTCTGTTGTTGGTGGAGACTGTCTTTGGGATACCACTGCGTGTCCCCAGCTGTTCTCTGTCCGCTTTGCTGGCATGTCACCAGTTCTGGCAGCAGCTTATCTTCTCTCTGCACAGCTGCACCTCAGCCCCCCTTGTTCCTTCTACCATGCTGCTCTCTCTTTTTCCTCCTTCCTGCACATCCTCTTCCTGTTACTCCCCCAGCCAATCAGGGCCTTCATCCTCCTCCTCTGTCAATCACTCCTGGTCACAAGTCTCCAGGAGCAAAATTAACCCCTTGTAGCCCTGCATTTTAACAGCGCTTATGCACTCCTCTGTGCTGTTCAACTGGGCTTTGGGGCACCACATTCACCCCTGCTTTTTCAGGTGCGTGTCCTCACGCATTAAGACATAAAGGTGGTTATTCTTTATCAACTCAAATCACACATCTACAACAGTTATAATGGCAAACATTTCCAATGACAGCAGTTTTAATATACATTATATAAAACAGTTTCAGTAGATCTCTAATCCTGATACTGCCAATAGTAGCTCGAAAGGGTCAGTGGGCAGCTGAGGCAAAGTCCCTTCGCCATTATCTGGCTCTTCGTCCCAGTCATCCCTTGATGTTTCTTCTGGCCCTTGGTCTGACCTTGGACGGAGCTTGAGCTGGTTTCGGTGAATCCGCTGTGGACGGGTGCCGTCTGGTCTCGAAATCTGGTAAACAGCCATCGTTGATATGGGTTCGGCCGTAATCACATACGGGTTCAACTCCCACTTGGGATCCAGCTTACTCCGGGGTCGATTATTCTTCTTGAGGATGATGCTCCCTTCTGGCAGCCGACAGGCCTGCGGATCCCGGTCATAGTCTTTCTTCTGACGTTTGTAGAAGAACGGAGGAGGGCGCCTGCGCTGGACAGGTCTCTGCTGAGGGGACACTTCCTCTGCTCTCTCTCCCTCACTCACTTGCTCTGTACTTACTTCCCCACCAGATTCTGCAGCATTCTCTCCTCTTGGCCAGTAGAAACGTCTGCGGAACTTTCGTCGGTTGGGTGCAAATCTGCTTCCTTTTACTGGTACACCACCAGGGCCAGTCACGTTTGCTGCCTCAGCATCCTTCTCTCCCTCCACAACATCAAATTCCACAGTCTCTTTGTCTCCAACGCTGCGCAGAACCTTTCGTGGGTTATTTTTCTTAATGGCAGTCTGGTGTACAAACACGTCTTCTTTGGTGTCGTTCCTGTTTATAAATCCATAGCCCTTACGCACTTTAAACCATTTGACAGTGCCCAAAACCTTTACATGGGGACCAGCGGACTTTTGATAACCCTGTAGGAGCCGAACAGTATGTTGAAAGGCCTGATGACCGGGGGAAGCCGCTTGGGTTAATTTACCCTTGAAAGTCGCCACTAGCTCACCCGGGCATCTTTGCAGCACATTCATCCCCAGGATGATGGGGGCTATGTTCCCTTCACAGGGGGCGGTGACAAGACAGCCTTGTCTTGGCAACAAGGTCGCTCCGATCTGACTGTCCGCTTCCCAATACCCTTCACACGCAATCTCGAGGCCGTTACTGGCGATCAGCTGCACCCAGGTTGGGGGTGGTGATAACAGCTGCTCTTTGCTCCAATACTTGTGGAATGTATAGAGCCGGATGGTCGTAATCTGCGACCCCATGTCAAGCATAGCCAGGGTCTCCACTCCATTAATTGTAACGGGTAACGTGGGACATTGTCCGATGAACTGGGGTCTCCAGTTTTCTGGATCCGGATCTATTCCCGGGGCTCGGCCCGAGATTCGGCCCTCAATCTCGGGGTGTTGGAGTTTAAATGTTCGTTTTGGTCGCAGTTTCGTTCTATGTGTCCTACCCCATGGCACCGGTGGCATATTGGGCGCCCTTGACCATGGTTGGGCGATCGCCGTAAATACTCGCGAGGTGGTTCCCACCTGCCTCGGACTGGTCTTTGTCTTTCGGGCCTCCACTCTGGTTCCCCGTAGGTGGGTGCCGATGGCCTCGCCATTTGGCGCATCTCTCACTGGATTTCTACCATTCCGACGACCAGCTCCTCTATTTGCTTTTTGAGCATTTGTATTGGGTCTTCGGTGGGATACTGACCGCTCTGTATTACCGATTCTTGGGCCCGTGTTGATTTTTCTGTGCTGCTTGCCGTGGCTCCCGTCGAGCTTGCACTTTCTCTGAAGCCCACCAATTCTGGGTATTCTTCCTCCCTTCCCCGTTGGTTACCGACAATGGCAATGGCGGTCTCTTGAAACTCTCGGAAGGTTTTGCCTGGCATCTGTGCTTTCATCAGTCGTAGCTGAATCTTAATGCTTTCTTGGGCAACTCCTTCTACGAACTGTACGGTCAGGGCTTCGTCCACGTTTCGTACTTCCTCTTTGTCCACTGCCTGAATGGCTCTTAGCATCTCTTGTAGGCTCAGGGCATAATCCCGCAGTGTCTCGTTCGGTTGTTGCTTGCGAGCATATAGTTTCATCTTCAGCTCCGGAAGAGTTCTTTTCTCAAACGTTGAGGAATTTTTTTCTAAAACTAGTGCCGCTTCTTTCTTGTCGTCCATCGGCCATGAGATTACTTCTCTGAGCGCCGACCCTGTGAGTTGCCCTATTAAGATATCCACTTTCTGCTGTTCATTCAACGGGTATAGCCGGAACATGGATTCCAGTTTGTTCTTGAATTCTGTGAATGAAGTCTCCTGTAGCTTGTCGTCGTCTCCTCTGTACTTCGGGAGCCATGGGGCCCCGAAATAGTACGGTAGGGTTATGGGCACATTTGGTGTTGCTGCTAGGGCGGCCTGTTCTGGGTTTTGTGGCCCTGCCGGTTGCTGATCCATTTTCCACTGAGGGTATTACTCTCCTGATGCACTCGGATCCTGTTCGGTTTGACGCCAAAGTTTATGTGGTGGTCGAATACTGATGGGAAATCCTTCCCTTACCTTGTCCTCCAGACACGAGTCAGGTTCTTTTCTGTTCGGATATCCGGTGGTCAGGAGATAAATACTTCAATGAAAGGGACAAGGATTGGTCAAACACCTTGGGTTTATTGAGAATGCGGTAAGGATATTTTTGGTAAGCCACCGCGCCACTTACCCCTTCAGCTCAATAGTAATGACAAAATAATCTGATCAGCATAGAGCACAATAGCATTTAACATATAACATACACCTGGTGAGTATAAGGTACAATAGCGATAACATCTTCAATGCACATTGTCTAATAAGGCACACTGGTAATCACAGTTACTTCTTTCAAGTTAACAATATCTGACTGGTGAGGATGCAAGAAGCATCAATATCAATAAATCAACTCTTAGGTAAATCTCATAACATTAACTTCATCTAAAACATTTGGCGCACCAATATTATCCCCGGTAACGTTACCATATTTTACACTCAGTCCTGGGCTGACCTGTGCACAGAAATTTGGTAGTGTTCCAATGTCCTGCAGAGGTTTCCGTCAAGGGTTAAGTATTATAGTAGAAAGCAGGGCTGTTGCTCAGTTCAGCCACAAGATGGCGCTGTTTTCTCAACAGTGAATGAATCTCTATCAGCACACACAGGATATAGCTGAAACAACAGTCTTAATTGTTCCCTGCAGCCTGTGTAAAGTTATGATCTGGGGGAAAAGCTCCCAAGAAGGGAACAGTAGCCTTCCTTGTACAAGAATGCAATGTAAGTTTTGGATTGATTCTCTCATCACTCTTCCCTCTGACACTGGGGTGTGTGCAATACACTGTAGGCTAGGGTTTTACCTTGAGAGGGTTCGGTAGTTGGTGGAGACTGTCTTTGGTGCCCCACTGCGTGTCTCCAGCTGTTCTCCGTCCGCTTTGCTGGCAATGTCACCAGTTCTGGCAGTAGCTTATCTTCTCTCTGCACGGCTGCACCTCAGCCCCCCTTTTTTTTCTACCATGCTGCTCTCTCTTTTTCCTCCTTCCTGCACATCCTCTTCCTGTTACTCCCCCAGCCAATCAGGGCCTTCATCCTCCTCCTGTCAATCACTCCTGGTCACAAGTCTCCAGGAGCAAAATTAACCCCTTGTAGCCCTGCATTTTAATAGCGCTTATGCACTCCTCTGTGCTGTTCAACTGGGCTTTGGGGCACCACATAAGTAGCATAGTTCATTGCGCATGTGCTACGCTACTTGCGTAAGCTCTATTTACAGTATTAGGTTATTTCCCCAGTAGCGTGGGAAAATCAACTAATAGAGTACATAGACCTTGCACAATGAACGTACGTTCATTGCGTAACGGACCTCCTACTAGTTAGGAGGTGTTTGCGGCGGCTTCAGCTTTTTTTGTTTTTCTTCAAGCAAGTCGAAAGATTCGGGATGTACAAATATGGGGCCCTTCTGGCTGAAGTAAAGAAGACTACTAGCAACAAGGGGCCCCTCCTGGGCGAATCCAAGAAGACAAAAAAAGCCAGAACTTTTGGATGGTATAAACAATGTGGGACTGGGGCAAGCCGGACAATTGGATCTATAATTTATTTTGGACATTTAAAAGCCAGGACATTTGGATTGTACAAATACTGTGGGACTGGGGCAAGGCGGACATTTGGTACAGAAAGAAGACTTCATTGGTGAGTATTTTGGGTTTTATTATCTTTAATAAATGTATATGGTATAAATGAGGGTGGTTATTGTGTTTATTGTGGGTTTTTTATTTTTATTAAATATATGTGGTGTTTACCAGAGTGTTGTGGTTTTTTTAACATTTTTTTTTTGTGGAACTACAGGTCCCAGCCAGCCAGGGATGTCAGGGCATGTTGGCACTTGTGGTTCTCCAAGTGCCAACATGCCCTGGCTGCCGTGGGTATGCTGGTGCTTGTAGTTATACAAGCAGCAGCATGGCCACACTATTTTGGCCAACCTGGCTGGCTGGAACTTGTAGTTCCACAAAATAAAATGGCGTCTGTTTGTTATTCTAACTCTTTATCGCCGGTATTACCCTACTACCCACAGCCCAGCGGTAGTAGGAAGAGCCCTAGTGCTATCAACACTGGGCTGGGGGTCTCTGGGGGGGGCCCGCTCATTTTTTTCGGCGGACCCCACTCCCTAGGGAATCCAGCCCAGGGCTGAACAGTCTAGGGTTGGTTAGTCATTATGGCAGGGGGACCCCTGCTGCATGTCCCACTGCTATAGTGCCTAGCTGGTTTGCCTAGTGCTGGTAAAGTGAAAATCGGGGGGACCCCACGCAAAATTTTTCCCCGATTTTCACGGGACCAGCAGTAGTCAGGCAGCACTAGGGTTAAGCAGGAATAGAGGGGGGACCTTACGCTTTTTTTTTTTTTAACTTTCTTCTATTCTTTACAGTTTTTACACTGACAGGCAGTATAACAGTGATGTGTTTCTACAAGAAGCTGCTATCAAGCAGCGTGTTGTATCTGGCGTGTTTGAAAGCAAACTCTCCTGAGTTACTCGCAGCTTCATACATTCGAGACTTTAATAGCTGCAGTGGCAAACAGTCAGGAGTTTGATCTCTGGCGATTTTGGAAATATCGATTTTGACAGAAGCACAATTTTGGCGATTTTGCATGAAATCTGAGCTTCATACATCTGCGAGTTTCAACTCTCACGATAAAATCGCTGGATTTGCAAAATCGGACGTTGATACATTTACCCCCAGGAGTCTTATTGTGTGAGGGAGGGAATTCCATAGAGTGAGGGCAGCTCAAAAGAAGTCCAGTAAACGGGAATGGGAGGATGTAATGAGAGTGGATGAGAGAGGCAGATCTTGTGCAGAATGTAATTGTCAAGTTGGGAGATATTTTGAGACAAGTGAGGAGATGTATGTTGGTGTTTTTATAAAGGTGAGGAGCAGTGTTAACCTTTTATATATAGAGATGGAAGCATATATAATTTGGGAGATATATTGGCAACCTGGTTTCATATGAGGCTATATGAGCATATTGGGTATGTACTAGCATGTGAGGCTAATATGGACGTATTTTGACTACATAAGGAATGTGAGGCTATATGGAAACACATAAAATGGGGGCCTGCTGTTTTTAGGATATATTTTTGCCATATCACGCAGATTAAGGGACTTATTTATCTTGAAAGCATTTTGTGCTCTGAAAGTATGCGGAAAAATTATGTAGCAAAATTTGTTTATGTGTTTATGCCACAAAAATGTATATACTTCCAACACTATATCAGGTACTGAAACTTTACATTTTCATTGCACATAAAAACAAGTATTCACCTCTATGCTACAATAATTACTCTTTTATTGCAGTACTATGTCAGAAATATAATTTTTCACAAAAGTGTGCTATGTGATTGAACATTTGCTGTAGTAGCATGCTAATGTAAAGTATTGATGGCACACATTGTGAGCCACTTATGTATTGCAGAATTTATTTTTTGGTGTGCTGTGCTTTGCATATTAGAGATGTGACGTTGTGCATACAAGTGAAACAGACTTGGTTCCTCCCTCCAAACTCTGATCTCAAAACAAGGAGCAACATAATAATATGCTTAACGGCTGATATCTTTACTTCTTTTAACCTCTTAACCTTATTTTAACTATATCTGAATAAATGACACAACACCTTAGTGTGGCAGAATTAACAGAGTTTATTTTGAAGGTATGGTGGTGGAGAAAAGAGCAGTCAGATCGACATCCACCAGGCAAACCATGGGACACTCGCAGATGGGGGACAGCCAACACACCCCGGGCGCACATGTCTACCTTAATGGTGCATTGGCCCCGGGCACTACAGAACCCGCAACCCTTCTGGGCTAACGAAATGCAATCACCAACCGACCGCACGGGTCGGTACTTGGACCGAGACTATAGCTGACTCCATCCTAGAGAGGCGGGTTAAGGCGCCCGCTACTGTAATGTGCGCCCTAACCACTGGGCGTCGACTGCACTGCGTTTTCCAGCAACTTCAGCATCCTTGACAACCACCAACAACACCATCCGTACCGGAACCGAGTCCATCATTATGGAAACAGCCTGCATCCACCAGCAGGCCCTAATGTCATCCAACCAGGGGGGGAGGGTGGGCAACTTCCAGAAACCAAGAAACTGCGTACTCTCCGCCCTTCTAATTTATGTGCTATGCCTGGTCCTCCCATATGACATCAGATGTTCGTACTCCCTTTAGTTAAACTATTAACCCCAGAGTACTAAGTACAGTTTAATTATCCAGCCTTAGCTTTTAAATTAATATGAGCTTAAATATAGCCCTCATTTCTCATTTCCGTGAGTTTTGGATTGACATCTTTTGTATATATAGTCTCTCAAGTGCCATTTTAGAAGAGACAGCGTGTAGGGAGGAGGTTAGCTGCGGTGCTTTGCTCAGAAAATAGGTTGAATCAGTGACATAGAAAAGCAATAGAATTTTGTCATCATTGTAAAGCAGTTCTGTAGAGAATAGTCATCTACAATAGTTTGCTGATCAATTGCTTTTAATTTCAATCTTAATACACTACACAGACTAGTGGCTATTGATTGTTGTTAATGTATTGCATTGCATATATCTAATAGTAATAGACAGTATATACAGACCGAGTTAGATAGCATTCGGAAGTAAGTAGCAGTGCCGCCGAAAGGGGGGAGGGGGGTGTACAAATTATCCTCACAGACGACATTTTTTCTTTTTTTTTTTTAATATGTTTTATATATATTTTTTATTAATATTTTTTGCTTGGTGGGGGGAGATGGGCGCGGCGTGTCGGGGGTGGCTCCGTCCTTTCGTTGGTGGGGGGAGCTGGGTATTTAATAATAAAAAACCTCACGTGATCACAACTCTGGCGTCCCTCTTCCTTCCTCTCTGCTCCGTTTGCACTGAAAGTCGGGCATCACGTCATCACGTGAGGAGTGGCGCAGAGAGGATCAAGACAGAAGAAAGAAGACAAAAGGTAGAAGAGAACAGATGAGAAGAGATGAAAGAAGCTAATAAAAGGTAAGTAAAGGAACGGAGAGGCAAGGGGAGGAAAACAGCACCGAGTGATGAAGAAGGGGAGGGGGAAGAGAGAGAGAATGGCACAGTGATGGAGAGAGAGAGAGGCACAGTGATGGAGGGGAAGAGACAGAGTGGCACAGTGATGGAGGGGGAGAGTGGCACAGTGATGGAGGGGGAGAGAGAGGCACAGTGATGAAGAGAGAGAAAAAGGCGCAGTGATGGAGAGAGAGAGAAATACGCAGTGATGGAGAGAGAAAGAAAGGCACAGTGATGGAGAGAAAGAGGAATGCATAGTGATGGAGAGAGAGAGAAAAGCACAGAGATGGAGAGAGAGAAAGGCACAGTGATGAAGAAGAGGGGGGAAGAAAGAAAGGAACAGTGATGAAGAAGAGGGGGGGGGGGGCAGCATGGCACAGTGATGAAGGAGGGAGGGGGGAGAAAGGCACAGTGATGAAGAAGAGGTGGGGGGGGGCAGCATGGCATAGTGATAAAGAAGAGGGTGAGAGCATGGAACAGAGTGATGAAGGGGTGCCAGGTGAAGGGGGGAAAAGCAGCATGGATGGTGCAGTGTGATCATAAGGGGGCACAGTAATGTGTGTGTGATAGCACAGGGGGATTGTGGTAATGTGTGTGTGATGGCACAGGAGGCTTGTGGTAATGTGTGTGCGTGATAGCACAGGGGGCTTGTGGTAATGTGTGTGCGTGATGGCATAGGTCTCTTTATTAAATGTGACTTATGAATTATTTAGTGGCAGTGATGGTTGTTGAAAATAGGTATATTTATGAAATGTAAATACTACTAATTTATTGCTGGGGTTGTTTGGAGGGAGGAAAATAGGTTTATTTATTAAATGAGAATACTATTATTTTAATGTTGGGGCTGGAAGAAGGCCTAATTGTTACTCGTGGGTGTTATTGATTTAATGCTCGGGCTGGTTGTAATTTTCTAAATGTACCCATTTTTTTTCCAAGTAGGGCCCCCAACATTCCAGGACCCAGACAAGCCGCAACTAAAGAAAGCAGCAACCAGAGGTGGTGAAAGTAACAAGAACAGGTAGAAGAGAGCAGGAGAGTCTGTGATATGTTGTGATTATAGTGGGACACTCCCAATTTTTGTTGAGTGTTCTGCCCAATGTAAGGGGCAGGCCAAGACTGTGAACTTTTTAGGCACACACTTCATTCTTTCTTTAATACACTTTGGTGCTAGATGTCCTGAAAGTCAGGAGTGCTGAGACATATGTCATGCTCTGGCAAGCGGGCACTGCACCCTTGTGGCAATGGTGTACACAACAATGCACGGTTTTTTTTCTGTAGGAGGGTGACGTAGCTCTTTTCACTTGCTAGCCATGGACTAATGATGCATAGCCATGCCCCCAATTATATGAATACACCCAGCACAACTTTTGCTGCGCAAATTTTTTTTACATGCTCAACTATAGGGGGGTGGGGAAAGGGCATGAAGTTGTTGTTGTACCGGGGCCCTGAATTCCTCTTGGAAGCCCTGGTAAGTAGTATTTTCTTTGAGAAAAACTATGTTTTTCATACTTTTTCTTTTTCAGACTAGTAGCAGCAGAATCCAAAAAGCAAACAGATTTATTTCCTTTAACAGTGAAAGTTTTTCTACTGAAAGCAATCTTGTTTGAGGCAGTGACACGTGAAATAATTTTGATAAAACTGTGTGTTTGCGTGTGAGATTCAGCAGCAGTTGCACACCCCAAAAAAGCTATATATTCTAATCTTTTCTATTTTTAAAACTTTTATATGTTGAAAGGGTCATTCAGTGAAATCTAAATTTAAAAAAAGCTTGTTAGTGAGAGTCAGCATGCAGCTAGACCCCCCCACAAAAGGCTATATATTTGAATTTTTTCAATTTTCCAATACATTTTAGTAAAATCTATTTTCTAAAAAGGCTGTTTGTGTGTGAGGGTCAGCATCAGATACACACACTCAGAAAGTAAACAGAGTGTTCTTGTCTTTGACTCAGAGCAGCACAATCCCCCCGATAAAATGTAAGATTTGTCTGTTAGAAGTATATTGTGTAGCAGTGTCCTAAAAATTGTAAGATAACATTCCTACCTTTCCCTATCTTATTGGGTGTTCTCCTGGTGTGGTGGCAGGCATCTACTAGTAGCTCCAATCTTTTAAAGTGGCATTGCTCCTCTTGGCAACCATGAATCACTGTACAGATCAAGAGCAGCCCAGTACCAGTACTGGCAGTAGTACTAATAGTTGCTACTTGTAAAAAAGGTAATGTGGAAAGAAAGTTGATGAAAGCATCCTCAAAATCCTAACATTATTTGTCAAATACAATCTCAAGGAAACCATCAGCTCTTGATGTAAGGAGGAGGAATAAGAGGGAAGTTTATGATGAATGTGGTGATTTGTCCAAGAAAAGGAAAACAGCTAACATTTCATACACTACCTGCAGTGGCAAGACAAGGCTCAGACTATGTCCACTTTTTGTTAGTAGGGGTCCTGCTACTGCTGGTACTGGTATATGCACTAGAATGTCCATTTCAAAACAGAATTCCCAATGTGGTTGTGCATTTTCCTCAACTTCACATGCACCACCTTATTGCTCAAAGTGTACGTCTGTTACTGATACCTCCAAAACAGACAAATCAGTGCCTGAGAATAACACTGAGGTTGAAGAACAACTTGGCCACTCACAGAATCCTGAGGTGTGTCTAAGTAGGTTATTCATGAGTGCTATATGTGATTCTGAGGTTTCAAATTTAGACACTGTAATATAGCAGCCTCCTTTGATAATTCCTCAACCATTTGGAAATAATGTGGAAGGTTAGTATTAGTATTAGTGTTGATGATGATTTATCCATAAAATTGAGGTGGCTACTATGGAAGTAGCAAATGTGCAAGAGGATGAGGGAGATATTTGTGGATCTGAAAATTAATGTGTTGAACATGGATGAGATAATGAGGATGATGATGATTATTGTGTTGAAGTAAGGCAGCCACCAGTGTTACCGCCAGCAGATGCCCATGATAAGCGCATTATTATGCCAGTGCATAAGACTAGAAAAAAACTCATCTTGGACCTTAGTCATAAAGGACATTAAGGAAAGCAAAGCATAAAAACCCTGGGCAAAACTAAGTTGCATTGGAGGGGGGAGGTAAATTTAAAATGTGTGGACAGATTTATAGTTGGGTTAGGGCATGTTCTAGATCAACTTTAAATTTCAGTATAAAAATAAAGCTATTAAATGTTTGTGTGCTTCATGAAAAAACAGCCAGTATTTATCTTATGTTCAAACTAATAAACTAATTTGCACCCTTTGCATTGTAACATGGTTTGTGCAGGATCAAAATGACACCTTTTTGCTTTTCTCTCCTTAATGACTCAGGCCCCTTGTGTTTGGAAATATTTTTGGCCAAACCCAGACAACATTTGTCAAGGCATCTGTAGCCTGTGTCAAGCCAAAATAAGTAGAGATTGGGACGTTGAACATCTAGGCACCTCCTCCCTGTTATGTCATTTGCAGCGAGTTCACTCAAGTCATGTTTCAAATTGTGTATAGTAGCAAGCGGCCCATCCTCAACTACCAGCCAAATAGAAAGACACTTGCAATCCTCACAGGTCTCAACACCTTCATCATCATCCTTCTCTTTATTAGTATTCAACTATCAAATTCCAAATAATTCCCCTTTTGCAATCAATGATTCCCAAGAAACATCCTTGTATGCTACAGCTGCTGCTGCTACTGCTGAGGGGGAGAAATCTATACAATAGGGGAGCAAGACCAGTAAGTATTTGACATAATTGTTTGTGAAGCAAGCATTTGCATCCTGGGCAAATGCAGATCACTAAAGCCATGACAGCTATGTCAGGATTGGATGTGCGCCCAATTTCTACCATCAATGCAACAGGTTTTAGACAATTAATTGATGTCATGTGTCCATGCTATAAATTTTCATCTTGATTCCATTTCTCCAGAACATCAATTCCTCAGCTGTACTGTGAGGTTAAGCAAAAAGTCATTCAGACCCTAGAAAATGTCATTGTACCGACAGTTCACTTAACTACGGATATGTGGACAAGCGGTCCTGGTCAAAACAAAGACTACATGACCGTGACAGCCCACTGGGTAGGTGTTTTGTGATCAGCAATAGCAACAGCAACGGTAGCTTCACCATCATCCTCCTCATTCTTTCTGCATAGTAGACCTAACACTCACTGCCAAGTCATTCAAAGACTGTTAGGAGTCGCGGCTCCCCAACGGGCCGCGGCGGCTCATTTCCGGTGGTCTTAGGCGTCCCGGCTGTCTCCATGATGACCGGGACATCACTTCCGCCCTCCACGTCCCGGTTGCCTGGGCAACAACTGGGACGCTCTGTCTCTCCTGCCGCAGCGCCCAGCCAGCTGTCCTACAGCCGGACGCATGCGCGTAGAAGAAGTTAAAACCTCTTTTTCATATCAGTGGTCATCCAGTAAGTTCTTATATACATTTTTATTGTTTATGCATTCAGGGCACAGAATTGCTAGTATGGCCTTTTATTGGGTATTGATGTATTAAGGAGGAGTCTCGCTGGCACTCTGCTTCTATTGGTTCCCCTCACTACTTAAGGCAGTGAGGACAGAGCCTCACTGTCAGTTATAGCTCTCAGTGTAGCTAGGCTCCCTGTTCCTGTTTCCTGCTCCTCTGCTGTTTTGCTAGACCTGATTTCCCGTGTATGACCCCTGGTTTGTTCTTTGACCCCTTTGGGTTGCCTGTGACCCCTGACCTTGGTTTGCTTTCTGGATACGTTGCCCGCTGTCGGCCTCCGACCCTTGCCTGGACTTCACGCTGCTGTCTGCTATTGCCCTCTGATCTCGGCCTGACTACTGGACTTCCTTTCTGCCTGCTATCTAGCCCTCACCAGTGCTGTGGTGACATCATAATCTTGTACTGTAATCAAGTCCTGGGGGCATCTAAGTACGTGTGAGCGCGTCCAGCTCTACGGGAAAGGCGGCTTGCTATAGGTGAAGACCTCTACAGTCTGTTCTACAAGTTTATGGTGCTCCCTGTCAGCCATAACAAAGACAAGCTACTCTGTGTATTTCTGTTTTCACAAAGAAACATACTGGTGTCAATCTTTTGGAAATATTCAGGAATGTGATAGTAAAATGGCTCACCCCACTAAGACTCTCCTCAGGATTCCTCATTGCAGACAACGAAGCCAACATAGTGTGTGCATTACGACTTGATGAATTTTAACACATACCATGCTTTGGACACACAATAAACTAAGTGGCGCAGAATTTCTTAAAAAATGAGAGGTCAATGCAGGAGATGCTGTTTGTGGCCTGTAAAATTTCTGCCCATTTTAGACATTCTGCTACAGCATGTAGAACATTGCAGCGGTTGCAAAAAAAAGTCATCTGCCATGCCACCATTTGAAGCAAGAGGTATTGACAAGGTAGATTTCTACACTTTATATGCTTCAGCGACTAGAAGAACAGCAACAAACCAGCAAAACCTACACAGCAAACCATGAGGGACATGTTATCTTACACCAGCACATTAGAGAATTCTTAGTGTTTTATGCAAGCTTCTGAAACCCTTTGAAATTGTAACAAATGAAGTGAGCTCAGACACTGCCATTCTAAGTGGAGTCATGCCCCTAATCAAACAACTGGAAAAGCTGAAGAAGGTAAAGGAGGAGATGAAAGTTAGTGATATGGCAAAGTATGTTGGCCTTGTGGATCATGTTCTTTATTCACTTCGCCAGGACCCAAGGGTTTGCAGCATCTTGAAATTGGATCACTACATTTTGGCAACCATGCTTGATCCTATCTTTAAGTCATATGCCATGACTTTCTTTCAGAATGACCCAAATCTTCACAGATGTAAACAGCACCTTGTGAGCAATCTGTCATCTCAAGACGCACGTGACACCTTGCTTCAGAATTTCCAAATGCTACTGCCAGAAAAAACTTTCCTTTTCTTATAGGCACACTGATTATGAGCCAACAAAACAGCAGCACACTAACGTGAAAGTTTATGACATCTAGTCATGATTAAAAGAATTGCCAAAATGTTCTACTGATACCTCTAGCGTTTATCAAACAGATACACCTTGTCTTAGTAGAATGGTGGAGGATTACTTTAATGATAAAGTAGAAATTAGCATCTCAGACAGTCCCTTTGAATACTAAGGGGGAAAAAGGAAATTTGGAGCCCCTTGTACAAACTAGCTATGGTGTACTTAAGCTGCCCACCCTCCTGTGTGTACAGTCATGGCCAAAAGTTTTGAGAATGACACAAGTATTGGTTTTCACAAAGTTTGCTGCTTCAGTGTATTTAGACCTTTTTGTCAGATGTTGCTATGTTATACTGAAGTAAAATTACAAATATTTTACAAGTGTGAAAGGCTTTTATTGACAATTACATTAAGTTTATGCAAAGAGTCAATATTTGCAGTGTTGACCCTTCTTTTTGAAGACCTCTGCAATTCACCCTGGCATACTGTCATTCAACTTCTGGGACACCCATTCTTGCCTGTTCAGTGTTAGTCACTTCAACGACTACCCGAAACCCGACACAAATTTCCCCTATAGTATAACACTGATAGTGATTTTACCTACATTGTCTTCATATCGACTGCTTTTAATACATGCTTGAAACAATTGCGGTGAATCAACATGCCGTCCGGGCAAAATGACGTCATGTTAAACAGCGACACTGAGATTGTTGGTATTAAGGTGGTCATTTAAGGAAGCGCCACGTGTACAATGTTTTTTTTTAAAAACATTCTACATTGTACACGCGGCGCTTCCTTAAATGACCACCTTAATACCAACAATCTCGGTGTCAGTGTTATACTATCAGGGATATTTGTGTCGGGTTTTGGGTACTCGCCGTTTAGTACCCAACCCTGCCTGCTACCATTCCTGAGCAAGCTCTGCACTGGTGCTGCCCTGATTCTGCACCTGAATGAACTTTAGGAGACAGTCCTGGCACTTGCTGGATGTTCTTGGGCACACTGAAGCCTTGAAGTTCTTGATGATCCGATAAACGTTTTATTTAGGTGCAATCTTACTAGAAGCAATATCCTTGCCTGTGAAGCCCTTTTTGTGCAAAGCAAAGATTACTGCACATGCTTCCTTGCAGATAACCATGTTTAACAAAGGAAGAACAATGATTTCAAGCACCACCCTCATTTTAAAGCTTCTAGTCTGTTATTCCAACTCAAGCAGCATGACAGGTGATCTACAGCTTTGTCCTCGTCAACATTCTCACCTGTGTTAACGGGAGAATCACTGACCTGATGTCAGCTGGTCCTTTTGTGGCAGTGCTGAAATGCAGTGGAAATGTTGTTTTTGGGATAAAGTTCATTGTCATGGCAAAGAGGGACTTGGAAATTAATTGCAATTCATCTGATCACTCTTCCTGACATTCTGGAGTATATGCAAATTGGCATCATAAAAACAGAGGCAGCAGACTTTGTGAAAAATAATATTTGTGTCATTCTCAAAACTTTTGACCATGACTGTGCTCGGTAAGAGTGTTTAGTGCAGCCGGGAACGTGGTGAATGATCGTCTAAGGAGACTACTTCCAAAAAATTTAGAAAAACTGGTGATCATCAAAATGAACTACAAATTGCTTGCAGAATACCATTCTTGTCTGCAATTACCAACATAATGTGTAGATTCCAGTGATGATGAATTAATATTGTGTGATGATGAGGATGCTCATGACATCAGTGATGAGGATGATGATGAGGGTGATGATGTGGTCATTAACATACATGAAGATGAATTGTAAAGCACTACATAATTTGCTGGCGCTATATAAATAAATGTTGATGATGATGATTAGTAATTTATAAAAAAATAAATAAATTAAACTGCTGTCTATTCTGTCCAGTTTATTGACCAACAGCCAAAATGTTCTCTTTTGTTGGGGCCTAAACAAATCAAGCACTTCAGTCACAAAAGTGGTAGCCCCCGTCGCTGAAGTGCTTGGTTTGTTAAGCTATGTGCTTGTCCTTTTCAAAATATCTCCCAAGGACAATTCCATCTTGCACTGTTTGTATTTTTGACTTGGTCTATCAGCTTGTATAACAATCGACAATTCAAGTGTCAACAGTATTATTAGGTCACCAATTTACATGGTGGACAGTATGATTAGGTAGACTATTCAAAGGAGACCGCATTATTATAGGGCTAGGGATATGGTTAAGGACAGGTCTAGGGACAGGGATAGGGACAGTTCTAGGGATAGGGATAGGAATATGGCTAGGTCTAGGGATAGGGACAGATCTAGGGACAGTTTTAGGAATAGGGACAGAGACAGGGTTAGAGACAGGTCTAGGGATAGGGACAGGGTTAGTGTTAGAGATAATACTGTCTACATTTGAATCGTCAACCTAATAAATACTGTTAACATTTCACTTGTTGTCCTAATAATACTGTCAATGTCATTATATTTTCTTCTATATAACCCTGTCTAGTCTGCTGCCCATCAATCATTTTATGTTAATCCTGTAGCTGTTGGACACATGTATGTATCACACCTGGCTATGTGGCCCCAGTTACAATGCCATCTTGCCCCATTAAACAGTGTGCCCTTATTGTCTCATCATCTGTAAAATAATGTCTACTGATGCAGAAGCTGTCCGTATAGTGATCTCTGATATTGCCACTGTTGTCCCTTCTCTGTGGTATTTGCTGCTGACACTCTCCAATGTATTTGCTGCACTGCTGACCTTCTCCAATGTAAGGTGTTTGAAAGCTCGACTCTTGGCTCCTGGTGGATACTCTACCCAACAAAAAGCATATAGTAAAAAAAAGATGACGGAGCAGTTCATCTTTGTCTATTTGGTTTTATCAATGTCTAAATGTACTAATTCTACCACTGTCCATCCAATGAACGCTGTTGTTTCTGTAGCTTAAATGTCTATCATGCATGCTCTGTTACATTCCATATGTATTGTATGCCTAGTCTTTGAAGTTTTATCTTGTTGGTGCACTCCACCTTCGTTGATCATCATCCAAAGTTATTTCTATAGCGTCATTAAGTTATGCTACACTTTACAATTGGGTATATATCTACTTCTCTAAATCTGTATATATATTATTTATACATTTTATATATATATTCCATATTGATATACATGACATATTTATATACTTGTAAATATATGCGAGTGATGAGTCCCCTTGTTTGATTCACAAGGGCAACACAGTGGCTTAGTGGTCAGCACTTCTGCCTCACAGGGCTCATGAATTCAATTACCGACTATGGCCCTATCTGTGTGGAGTTTATATGTTCTCCCAGTGTTTGCCTGGGTTCCCTTCGGGTGCTCCGGTTTCCTCCTATACTCCAAACAAAACATACTAGTGGTTTAATTGGCTGCTATTAAATTGACATTATCTCATGCAGTTTGTGTATGTGTATGTTAGGCAGGGCCGGATTAACCATAGGGCTAACTGGGCTACAGCCCAGGGGCCTATGGCATCCAGGGGGCCCTTGAAAGTGCTCAGCAGCAGTATTGATCGGTCGGGGTCGGGGGCGCCCCCGGCGCGATCAGTGCTGCTGAGCACTTTCACTGCGGTCCTTCTCCGGCGCGTTGTAGTCTCCTTACTGAGGAGATCTCGTGAGTCTCACTCTCACGAGATCTCCTCAGTAAAGAGCGTACAAAGCGCCGGAGAAGGAGGTAAGTGCCGGGGGGGAGGCGCTGGCAGCTCGGATCACGGGGGTGGGGGGGGGGGGGCGTGGGCAGCTCGGATCACGGGGGGGGGGGGGCCCTCACAGGGGAATGGAGGCCCCCTTAGCCCAGGGGCCTCCATTCCCTTAATTCGGCCCTGGCCACGGTTGGTTACAAGGCCCGTGGGCATAACCTAGGGGCACAAGGCCCAGGGACGGGCAATAGGCCCTTGGCAGTATGGTAGTGGGCCAGTAGGCCATAAAGTGTTTGTGAGGGCACAAGGCCCTAGCTTAGTCAGGTAGTGGGCTGACAGCCCAAGCTGTATAAGGGCACAAGGCCCATATAGTTAAATAGTGGCCCAGAGGCCAGAGTGAGGAAGGCCCTAAGGCCTAGTTAGACAGGGGATAGTGTCCCCTGGGAGAACAGGACACGAGGTCCTAGCTAGAGGCATAAGGCCTTGGTGCATCAGAGGCATGAGAGCCCTGTGAGTGTAGGCGCGGTCCTGTGTGAGGTGAGCACACGGAGTTAGGAGGTACAGTAGAGCGGAGGCTCCTGTTGGTGCTGTAGCAACCGGCTGGTTGGCTAGCAGTTGTGTGCTCCAGTAAGTAGCGTGTAAAGTACTGTATACTGCATTTATTCTGTCTGTGCGGCGAGTATTGTCTGTATTACTGTATCTTTGGGTGTGCTACATAATTCTGTCCAGGAGCAAGACGTCAGGTCCCCATTAAAGGTAGGCTCTTGTTTCCTGTGTTTTCCTGTACTAACCCGTGCTGTGGGGGGACAAGTGTAGTTACCAGCTTACACATAGTCAGGGAAGAACATACATAGTTTTCCCGTCCCTTAGGTCCCTGGGGTCACACTGGTTCCCAGAGGAGGTGACTGAGTGAGTCGGTGGCAGTGCAGCACACCTTGATGCAGTTTCAGGGGCGGCCCGTGGTTCTGGTTGAGGGTCCCCAAGGCCGGTTCCGGGTGTAACGACACGTGTTCGATACCCGAGTACAGGCAGTCGGGCGGTTCAGTTTCGATCGGCTGTTCCGTGCAGCAGTCGGCCCGCGGGTTAGTGTGCTGTTCCAGCGAGCCTCAGTTGGGCCTGGTGCAGCCGGTCCTTAGGGTCCGTGGGTGACCCCATAGTAAGGAGACAGTCTCCTCGGTTAGTCCTGGGTGAGGGGGTTAGGAACCACCCTCCGGTATAGTCTGTGAACACCGGCTGGTGTTCCCCGTAGTGGTTAGTGAGCAGTTCCGTTAGTGCACCACACCTAGTTAGTCATAGTTGTTTGACTTAGTTGCGCTGCCGACCATTAGAGCGTTGTTAGGGTCGGGTCGCTGTTTTTAGCGTTGTAGGTGCACATCTTAGTCTCACTGACAGCGCAGAGGGAGGCTGTGTGTTCCTTGTCATCCGCAGGTGTCGGGGAGGTGCAGGAGAGCAGGATCGGAAGTGGGAGTGTCCCGGTGAGTATCACGCTCGATTCCCCCTTTTGGTTAGGCCCTCACCGAGTGGTGTGCGAGGTACTTGAGGCGGGACTGTTTCCTGATCTCAAGTGCCTGTAGTCCCCCGTGCTTTGGCGAGAGCAAAGTGAGGAGGAGACATGGGAGCTTGGACTGAGAGTGTCCTTGTTCATTGCCGTATTCTCGGACAGCCCTTTCCTGAAAGGCTCGGGTTAACTCTCCGTTTCTCTTCCTAGGGTGATACCAGTGGGTGTACGGAGAGCTCCTCGATCCAGAACTGAGGTAGGATCCAGTCATCCACGCGAATCGTGCTAAGTTTTCTTAGGTACTAGGAGTTAGTCATCCTGTGAGGCACAGCTCCTCGTGGGACCTTACATGTGTCTGATGTGGAGGTGAAAATGTGTGCATGCTACCACCAGAGGTCAGTGAAAAATACATATGTTCCACTATGTCCTGGAATAGAAGGAGATTGCAGCTTTCCTGCTCATTTACACCAATTGGGGATAACTGTCACATCCTTCTCCTGCTGAAAAGTAAGTTGGGACAGTGGAGCATTACACAGACCAATGGTGGGTCCACTATAGCCTGAAGAGCAGTGGAGATGAGTATGCCCCTGTCACTTCTTTGGAGAGTGGTTCAGAAGCAAGCCCTGTTGCACCATTGCATGGTAGTGGAACTAAGTGAAGGAACACAGAGGCATGTTCTATACACAGCGATTCTCAACCTGAGGAACAGCTGTGTTTTAAACACAGAAGGACAGAAAGATGACAGTGTCCATCCAACCACTGTCCAAAAACAGTGGTGACTCCAGAGCGTATAACAAAAAGTAGTACTGCCCTTCTCAAAATTAGCCCATTTGTCGAGCATGTTCACTATAATGAGACTGAAGTTACCTGGGCCATGAAATTTCCCAAGCACTCAAAAGAAATGTGCATGCAATTTGTAAATCTTCAGAATAGAGGCAACTTTGCACACAATTCTGAGGTGATAAATACACAGTACGCAGTGTTATGATTCCATGCAAACTGCCAGATAAAGAAATGGTTCCTGAAGGCCTCATGAACTATGCAGCTTGCCAAGACTTACTAGAAAATACCTGTGCAAACACATGAAGGCATGCAAGCTAAACCAAAAGGGCAACAAACCCTAACCTGACAAAAACTGTCTCTATGTGGCTTTGCTCAGTCTTTTACACCTGACATCAGTGGTGGCTAATGGAAGCTCTTGAGTGACATGACCCCAGATGAATTTTTCTCACAGTCAAAAATGACCGATGCATCATGCAGATTGCAGGGGCTCAATTAGGGGGGTTTTTTGTTACCCAGAAACCGCTTTCCATCCTGAGAATTACAATAGAGCCTCTCTGTAGAAGCTGCACAGAAGCTCCGTGTCTGCCCTGTGCTGTGTGCAGAGGAGGAGGGGTGGGAGGGTCAGGCAGCAGCACTGACCAATCAGGTGCTGAGTGTCTCCTATGTCATCAGAAGGTGCCCAGCATATAGCTCTTGGAGGAGGGAAATATCTAGCTGCCTGACCTGCAGGGGAAAGAAGGTAAATTTAGGCAATCTGTCTGTCTGTCCTGTCACTCTCATTTTCCTGAGAAAAAAAATCCCCTAGCACACTGCTATAACCAGCAAAGGAGCTGCTATTTCTTCTTGTACATAAAATTTGCAGAATTCTCAGTTGCACACATTTGCAAAAGTATGTAAGCTACCGGCTACTTCATCGCGCTTCTGCTAATAGGGTGGGTCTAACTCTAAACAGTGAGAGTCCCTATATTGCGCCATACATATGTGTTTTTAAATTGACAGCTAACTTACCAAGAGGTACCCCAAAAAACCTCCAATGGTAATACAGCAGCAGCACACCCCATCAGCTACTGATACCAACATGCCTCTAAAAACAAACAATACAGAAATGGAAGTTGCTCAATTTATAGGTTTATAGTAGGTGCTTGAAAGGGTGGGGTCATCCTGTCGAAGTGGAATATGCCTCAGCTCTTGCCTTTCACTAAAGATGTGAAAAAGATGCATTTATATCTCAATAAAAAGAGCAAGCGTACCAAAGAAAGTTATCCACCAAGCCTTTGCTTTCAGCCAAGTATTGGGTCAATGAAACGATAAATGACCATTCTGCCTGATATTGCATTAGTGTGTACGCTCCAGAGATGAACTAGGATCGTTCCAAAGCACAGATCATTGTTTGATTTGATTGTTCCGCAGAACTATAAATCTCGTTCAACTATGGAACGATGTCCTTCCAATTCTGTAGTGTGTTTGCACTGACGATCAGGATCTCCATAGAGTTTACAGAGTCATAATCTTTTCAGCCGATGAATATGACAGTTGAAGAGCACAGATCTGAGGGTAAATCTTTTAAAACATGTATAGTGGGTACACATGAATCGGCATGCTGATTTGGACTTATTTTTGTTTTTGTCAGTCTGTACAATTGTTGTAGCTAACCCATTGGTTGTAAAATTCTGTAGTGTGTACCCAGCCTTAACAACTGTGCATTGCTTGCAAAGGTCACCTTGGCATAGGTGATCTTGTTTAATTAAAGGAGGGAAGGAGAAGTTTCTAAGATGCTATTGACTACCTTCTCTTCAGTAGATGCTTTGGATCTCCATTAAGATGTAGCCCTATCGCTTTCTGAGCTTTTTCTACATAAAGAACCATATAACAGCTGCAAAGAGTGTAAGTAATGAAGTTACTTGCCTGAAGAGGTTTTTGTGAAGCAGTAGCTGTCTCATCAAAATTATGTGAGCTGAAGCCAAACTCTGCTGCATTTTCTACGCATATGAATTGTAAAATTTACTTTTGCAAATATTTTAATACAGGGAACAGGAATTGGTAAGGCTTGAAAGAGATATAGGGCCTGATTCAACAAGGAATGGATCTTAGCTTTCCTCATTGTAAGTTGCGCTGAGTACTTTAAGTAGAAACAGGGTCAGATAAGAAATTCACAATTCAAATAAGGAACACAAAGTCGAAAAACACACCCACCTTCAGTCCTTTACGCAACGGAATAGAAGATGCAACGGGTTCTAAGCAATTAACTCACTTAAACAGTTCCGCTATGTTTACTTCCGCTAAGTTAAAATAAGAAATGTATACGTCACGCCAAATGTAGGAGGTCCGACAAATTTGTTTACAAATGTTAAAACACAATCCAGTGTGTATTTATGCAGGACATTGGAGTGTTTTTAATTACCTAAATCCACACACCTTCTTGTTCTGCTACATGAAAGAAAGATCGTATAATGGGTTTGTTTGTGTTTGAGTTGAACAGAGCGCATGTTGATGCAAATGCATGTAATTCGCTAGCATAAATAAATATGCATAATTAATCTATAAAATTTATGTTGCTTTATAATTATGTCCCGACTGTACCAAAAAAAAGCATAGCGTACTCTTCCATAATCGATACATACATCCTCCACACAGATAAAGGGTATGAGTTAGGATTAGAACTCATGACTCCTATTTTGGAAGGTGGATTAGCTAACCATTAAGGCTACATACTATTTGAAAATAGAGTGAGAAGCTCAACAATACAGCATGTGTGCTACAGATGAAAGTGACAGTTTATAGTACACTTAATAATTATGTAAAAATACATGCCAATTATGAATTTCACAGGTACCTTAGTGGTTAGCACTTTGGTCTCACAAAAGTGGCGTCATGAGTTTGAACACCAAGCATGGCCGTAGCATCTGTGTGCAGCTTGTGGCCTTTATTCATTAATGAAAGAAACGCCACAGAAACTTTGCCCAAACCAGCTTGCTTTTTACTTTGTTGTTTAAAAGTGATCTATTACACGCTCGACCACAATGGCAAATCTGCGCTCATATTTTACATGTATCTCCCACTCAAATGCAACTTTCTTAGGGCAAGTTGCTTTTTTTTTTGCTGACAATGTTAATGTTTTAACTTTTTAAAAGGTCACATGCACATTATTATGTGCATGCTGACATTTATTACTAGGAATGGCCTAAGAGGAAGGGGGAATGTTGATTTGGAGGGGAAAGGCTCCTTGGAGGTAAATGCTACATCGTCTGTAAATAATAAATAAATTATGGACTTATATGTGTGGAGTTTTTATGTTGTCTTCAATGATTGCATGGGTTTACTCTGATGTTGGAAGTTAACATTTAACTACCACTCCAATGCCATATGATTGTGTGAAGTTTTTAATTTTTTATGGCATTTGGCATATACCTTCCTAAATCTTTCTGGCCCCTAGGGCACATTATGTGTATGCTTTTACTACGGATGGCCTACCTCTTGGAAGGGTGGATTGTTGTTTGAGGACACAGGTTCCTTTTTGTGAAACGCAAATAGCAAATGCAAACTGTTTTTTTTTATCATCTACTGCTTGTATGTTATTTACCCATCTTGTATAGAAAAATACACCGGGTGAACATGGTGACTTAGTATCTAGCACCTCGGCCTCCCTGTGCTGGTGTTATGAGTTTGATTCCTGACCACTGCCTTATGACAAGTGAGGCTTTTAGGATGAACGCACTTAAAGGGCGACAGTGTTTGTAGCAAGCTGAATACTTACCTGAAGGGGTTAACATAGGGTTGGGCCCGACCAATGGCAGCTCCTGTGGGAGGGACCTTGACTGAATATAGCAGGAGGTACTTCCTGGCCTGCTTCACTCTGCAACACGAGATCCAGTTGGAGACCCTGCGACGGAGAAGCGGATAAGTACCACTTTATTTGCTGTTCATATTTGTTCAAATTTTCCCCCTGTGTATTCCTTTGGCTTATTTGTTCTTTCTGTGTATTTATCCCCTCTGTGTTGTTTTTTGTTTTGCCTCCTTCTCTGTTTCCCTCCATTTAATTTCCTCCCCTTTCTCTGCCTTCTCCCCTTCTCCTTGCACCTCTCCTTTTCCGCCCTTTGTTCTTCTCTTCCCCTTGTGCCCCTTTTTGTGCCGTTTCACCCTTCAGCATGCCCCATCCAAGGCGCATTACCTCCCGCCCGGTGCGCCTCAGGTCCCCCTCCTCCTCAGCCTTCGCCCGCCATCTTGGCCTCTCTGATGTTCCGCCTACTGTGGCGGTCCCCTGGCCCCCACCTGCAGCTTCCCCCGTGCCCAGGTCACCTCACTCCATCCGTGTCACGGTGGGGCAGCGGGCAGCTATTCGCGGCGCCCAGCAGGGTCGGGCGGTTATCTCCCATCTGTCGGCCGGGTCGCACATGCGCAGAGCTAGGGTGCCATCGCGCCAGGCCGTCCTGTCCTCTTCCACAGTCAGCGGGGAGAGGAGGGTGGAGGGGGGAGGCGGTGCTTTGAACGGTGAGACCGTGGGTCTCACTCAGCCGGCGGCTGGTTCTGGCCCTCATATAGTCCATGCAGGGTGAGTGGGGAGGGGATTACCACAAGCGCATCAGGGTATTCTCAAAGGGACGGTGGCTTCATGCAGTGCCCTATCACCCCCCCCTAGTTCATCTCACGGGTCTCTGAGTTACAATCCTCCAGCCCCGCATCAGCTTAATTTTCCGCCAAGTCCTTTTTTGCCCCACAGTAGCAGGGGCTCTGCATGGGGGGCTCATTACAGTTCTAGTTACCGGGTCGCAATGGTCGGATATGGCCAGTGCACACCCCAGAGGGTGATGTCGTCATAGCCTATCGCCAACGGCAGATGGGTCATTAAGGGCACGATGGGGTGATTCCCCGGTTAGCGCAGCGAGAGGGGTTGAATCCATGGGGCAGGGCGGCGGTCTTGACAATTTAGTTTTTGATTATCACCATTCTAGCCTCGGTAATTTGTCCCTCCGGCCACCGCCATCACATGATCAGTTTTCCCCGAGTGGCTACAGCGGTGGTTCATTACGGCCGCGGTAAGAGAGTCCCGTTCAGTCAGGTCGGAATGAGGCTAGGGGGTATGTCAGCCCACTTCAATATGCAGCACCAACACAGGAGTACGGTGGCAGTGGCTTTGGCGCGGCGCGGCGCTTGGATTACTTGCCCAGGTCACAGCTTACTGTTCCCCTTCCCGTTTCAGAGCCTGTGGTCGTGAATCGGTAGACAACGGCTGACAGCGGACTCGATCTGGGTCTGAGCCATGGGATCGGAGGCCGGCAAGGGTTCAGCGAGGAGTCGACACCAGGCATGTCTGGAAGGCAGGTCGTGACAGGCAATGATCGAGGGTCATCTGCCAGTGCCGGTAATCCTGCTCCCGTGGGTGAGTCCAGTTCTGCTATTACACACAAAGCACAGCTGTTGGGGTCACCAGTACTTTCCACTAGCAGTGAGTCTTCTGACTCTGAGGATAGACCTAGGAAACTGATCAGGTTGTTGGAGATGCAATTGTTAGGCAAACATAGTAAGCAGACATCTCAGGCAGGGAGCACCGAACAGTCAGTGGTCCGGAGTGATTTAGGCCAGGTCGAAACCCTAGTCATAACGCATGGGATTAGGCCTAGCGTACGAGATAGAATAAAAAGAGGGAAGTACGTGGACATGTATGCATTGACGGGCGAGGACAAGGGGGCTTTGGCAGTGGCTTGTGAAAAGACAGGCATGGAGGAGGAGAGGTACCGATCGTTCCCTAGATGGGTGAATGCCTTTTGTGTTTTCACCACGGTCTATCTCGAGACCAGGCCCAGCGATATATGCACCTTATTAGCGGGATGTTCGTAAAGGACGGCCCGGTAATTTGGAGGGCATATGACGAAGTATTCAGGAAACGTATGAGTGGGCGGGAGAAGTTGCCTCTCGGGGCTAAGGATATTGACACCTAGTTGGAACTGATGAGACCGAGCAACCAGGTGGCAGAGGGTGGCGCAGGCAAAAGGTTTCAAGGGCCGGGGAGGGCACAAAGTACCCTCCCCACAAGAGGAAGGTGCTATGATTTTAACGCAGGGTCTTGTCAGAAGATCCTCCTGTAGATTCAGGCACAATTGCACGTCATGCGGCGGACAGCATCCAGCCGCGGAATGTGCAAAGTCCCGAGGAAGCGGGGGTAGGGGAAGAGGCGCTAATCCAGCTATGCCTAGTCAAGGGTCCATAGCCAAATAATTTGGCGGAGTTGGACATATGGCTCGCATGGTTTGATGATAGAGATACTGCGGCGCTCCTTCACGATGGCTTTCACCTTGGTTTCTAAACCAGTTCAGGGCAGCATTTCTACGGCAGCGCCGGTTAATTTGAAATCAGCTCTTGCTCTCCCGGAAGTGTTAGATGAAAAAATAGGGAAGGAGGTTGGTTTGGGCCGCATGATTGACCTGTTCCGACTTCCGCCCATTCCCAACCTGATTTTGTTCCCGGTGGGGGTAGTTCCCAAGAAGGCAGAGGGGATATTCAGATTGATCCAGCACTTGTCATATCCTGCTGGCCAATCCATGAATGACGCAATTGACGCCACCCTTAGTTCGGTTAGTTATCAGTCTTTTGAGTCTGCACTAGCATTGGTGCAAGAATGCGGGAGGGGTTCCCTTTTAGCTCAAATTGATATCGAGTCGGCTTTCAGGTTGTTGCCCCTCCATGGGTTTTCGGCATTGTGGTGGATACTATATCGATCGCTGTCTTCCCATGGGTTGTTCAATCTCCTGCACGCTATTCGAAAAATTTAGCAGTTTCTTGCATTGGTGCATTCAGGCGGGGACAGGGTGTCGGTGGATTGCACACTTCTTGGTTATCGGACCACCTGATTCCACAAGTTGTCAAGATACGCTTTTTTCCACCCAGGCTTTATTCAGGGTGCTTGGCGTTCCCATTGCCGCTGACAAAACGGAGGGCCTTGCTACATGTCTCTCATTCCTGGGAATTGAGATCGATACATCAGCAGGGATCTGGCGAAGATGTACGAAGCCATAGGGGAGGTGTTAGATTCCAGCTCCAGTCCACTGAGGCAGGTTCAGTCCTTGTTAGGAAGGTTCAATTTTTCCTGCCATGTCATTCCCATGGGAAGAGTTTTCTGTAGGAAATTACAGAGAGCCACCGTGGGTAGGATGAGGCCGCATGCGGCTGTTCGGCTATCCAAGGAGATCAGGGAGGATTTGCAAATCTGGCTCATTTTCCTCAGGGAATTCAACGGCAGGCGAAATTTGGCCGTCACCACCTGTAGCAAACTTTGAGATCAACCTTTTTACGGATGCTTCCAGAGCATGCGGCTTCGGGGGCTTACCTGGATGGGTGTTGGTGCGCGGAAGGCTGGTCTGAGGAGTAGCATAGGGCAGGGATCACCAAGAACTTGTTGTTCCTGGAGCTATTCTTGATTGTGGTGGCAATCGAACTGTGGGCACCCGCATTGCGGGGTAGGCACTTAGATTTTTGGTGCGACAATCTGGGAGTGGTCCAGTCGATCAACAAAAAGAGTGCCTCGACTCATCATGCAATCTCTCTGCTGCGTCATCTAGTTTTGCGATGTCTGCAGAATGATATTTAGTTTAGGGCTAAACACATTCCAGGGGTGCAGAATAGCTTAGCCGATGCGCTGTCCCGCTTCCAATGGAACAGGTTTCGTAGTTTGGCTCCCCAGCAGGGCCGGACTGGCCAACTCCCCCTGTCTTCTTGGTGGCTGGTTCCAGGAACCAGCCACCTCTGCTGCGCGCTCCCCAGCTCCCTCCCCCGTTATGCTGTGCAGCCAGTTACACTGGTGAGTTTCCTGTTTTTTTTTCTAATTTGCTTTTTTTTACTGAAGAGGGGGGGTGCCGCGATTTTCGGGGGGGGGGGGGGGTCGCGGGGGTGCTGCGATTTTCGGGGGGTGCCCGCGATTTTTGGAGGGGGGGGTCGCGGGGGTGCCGCGATTTTCGGGGGGGGGGGGGGGGTGGTCGCGGGGGTGCCTCGATTTTCGGGTGGGGGGCTCGCGGGGGTGAGAGCCAGGGGGTGCTGGGAAAGGGGGTGAGAGCCAAGGGGTGCTGGGAGAGTGGGTGAGAGCCAGGGGGTGCTGGGAGAGGGGGTGAGAGAGCCGAAGGGGGTGCTGGGAAAGGGGATGAGAGCCAGGGGGTGCTGGGAGAGGGGGTGAGAGAGCCGAAGGGGGTGCTGGGAAAGGAGGTGAGAGAGCCGAAGGGGGTGCTGGGAAAGGGGATGAGAGCCAGGGGGTGCTGGGAGAGGGGGTGAGAGAGCCAAAGGGGGTGCTGGGAAAGGGGGTGAGAGAGCGGAAGGGGGTGCTGGGAAAGGGGGTGAGAGAGCGGAAGGGGGTGCTGGGAAAGGGGGTGAGAGTCAGGGGGTGCTGGGAGAGGGGGTGAGAGAGCCGAAGATGGTGCTGGGAGAGGGGGTGAGAGAGCCGAAGGGGGTGCTGGGAAAGGGGATGAGAGCCAGGGGTTGCTGGGAGAGGGGGTGAGAGAGCCGAAGGGGGTGCTGGGAAAGGAGGTGAGAGAGCCAAAGGGGGTGAGAGCCAGGGGGTGCTAGGAGAGGGGGTGAGAGAGCGGAAGGGAGTGCTGGAAAAGGGGATGAGAGAGCGGAAGGGGGTGCAGGGAAAGGGGGTGAGAGCCAGGGGGTGCTGGGAGAGGGGGTGAGAGAGCCAAAGGGGAAGGGGGTTCTGGGAGAGTGGTGAGAGAGCCAGGGTGGTAGGGGGTGCAGGAAGAGGAGTGAGAGAGCCGGGGGGTAGAGGGTGCAGGAAGACGTGTGAGAGAGCCAGGGGAGTAGGTGGTACAGGAAGATGTGTGAGAGCCAGCGGAGAAGGTGGTGCAGGGGGTTAAGTGAGAGGGACAAAGGAAAAGATGGTGCAGGGGCATAGGTAAAAGAAAGTGTAAAGGGAGAGACATCTTAAGAATGGGAATGTCAGGGATGCAGCCATCATAAAACACAAGTAGTAATGAAGAATGGAAATGCGCAGAGGGGACAAGTGTTAAAAAAAAAAAAAAAAAACAAGCCTTCATACTCCATTCACCTATATTTTCTATACCCCCACTCCTAAATTTCTGCTTCGACCACTGCCCTCTATTCCTGCTCCCGACTGCCTGTGTGAGCTGACAGGTGCTGATCCCTCCTCGCCCAGAGCGCCCACTAGGAACAGAACACAGGATGCCATAATCAGGTAAGTTCATATATTTTCTCGTGTGCAATATGTTTTTAACCATCCTTTCTTGAACTGGGGACACTACAGCGTATCCAATAATGTTTAACACTATGTATTGCTTATTATTGCGCTGTAATGTTTTTTGCATATTTATCTGTACAGAGATTTTTAATTAAGAGGAAAAAACATTGCTTGTCATAAATTTTATCTGTAATTGTGTCAATATATCTATTTTTGTTTGCATTGAAAATGATGTATTAAGCTGCTCTTGGGAGACTCACACTCAGTATCTGATATGCTGTACCAATTTTTATTTGTGAATGAGTTTTTATCTGAGCTTTACTAATGATTTGGGGGCACTACTATGCCATAATATGATTTGTGGGCACTTCTGCATGACCGAATATGTATTGAGGGTAATACTATGTGGCATAATATGACCGTGGGGCACTACGATGTGGCATAATATGAACTGGGCACACTACGGTGTGGCATTATATGAACTTCTGCCAAAGGCAAGTCTTTCATTGTTGAATATGACGGGAGCCCAAAGAAGTTGCTGTATCGGGGCCCAAAATTCCTCTTGTCAGCCCTGCCTGTGAGTCAAGGGGGTAGACGCCTCCAGGTAAATAATCTAAATGTTTCCTATCTAATCAAACTGATGGATCACATCCAATTATTTCTCACCCACCTCCTCTATCCCCCTTAATTTATATACTGTGTCATTTAAAATGAATAGAAAAGATGCATATCCAATTACTGTAGTAAAACAAAAATATTTTTCTGTGACATTTTTCTGTAGATGGAAATACTTTTAATGCGGCCATGTGGGTTCAACTGATCATTCAATAGTTATGTTTTTTTTAGATATATGTTAGTTTTATTTCATGTGGAATGATTCATGAAAATTCTGCCATTACTATTTAATTGAAGGAAAAGGGTACCTGTTACCTATATGTGTGTGTAAGTACTCTGTTCGTTGTTGCTATTTTGTGGGAGATTTGAAAAAAGCAAAACATTGTTTCCTACAGTGGCGTCTGTATAATTGGTGGTATTGCTGTAGTATGGGGTGGCGTGCTGGTGGCAATGTTGTAGTGCTTAGTATTGCTAATAAGTAGGAGAGGGTATTGCTATAATGTGGGGGGTGACGCTGGACGCTGTAATGTGGGGGGTGATGCTGGATGCTGTAATGTGGGGGGTGATGCTGGTTGCTGTAATGTGGGGGTGATGCTGGTTGCTGTAATGTGGGGGTGATGCTGGTTGCTGTAATGTGGGGGGTGATGCCGGTTGCTGTAATGTGGGGAGTGATGCCGGTTGCTGTAATGTGGGGGGTGATGCTGGATGCTGTAATGTGGGGGGTGATGCTGGACGCTGTAATGTGGGGGGTGATGCTGGTTGCTGTAATGGGGGGGTGATGCTGGTTGCTGTAATGTGGGGGTGAGGCCGGTTGCTGTAATGTGCGGGTGATTGATGTAGTATGAGTGTGTGTGGGGGTTATTTATTGCTGTAATTTGGGTACTAATAATGTATTGTCATGGTTTTTATTGATGTAATTGGGGTGCTAATAATGTAATGTTGAGGGTCATTAGGAGAAATAAATACCCCCCCCCACACACACACTCATACTACATCATGTTGTACTGCGCCAGCATCAGTGTGCAACAATATAGTGCATGGAGCCCACAACACGTGGGTCTGTGTGCTTTAAATGCCAGGGCTGATTTTTAGTCCCAGTCCGGCCCTGCTCCCCAGGCAGACAGTGTTGGCATTCCGTGTCCCCCTTGTGTTTGGCAGATCATCAAGCCGGCATAAGAGAGCTCGTAGAAAAAGCGGTAGCTCCCTCCACCCTGAAAACGTATCAGTCGGCATGGAGACGGTGGTCACTTTTCAGCGGACAGAAAGATCAATCGGAGGCAGGTCAGCGCGACGCTATGTTAGCCTTTATTTGGGGTAGATACTCCAATGGGGAATCTAGAACCTCTATGGCATCCACCCTGGTGAGGATATCATTCATGGCTAGGCTTCAGGGTTATCCGGATGTCACTAAAGGGTTTATGATCAGCAAGGCCCTTAAAGAGTGGGCGAGGGTCCGTCCTGCTCATGCAGATGCTCGTTTGCCAATCACTACCAACATTCTGGACGACTTGATAAGGAATCTGGGTTTAGTCACAGTGGATGAATATGAAAGGCTCTTATTTAGTACTGCTTTCTCCATGGCGTTTTTTGGGGCCTTTCGAGTTTCGGAACTGGTAGCTAGATCCAGGGGACATCAGGAATCTGGTTTGAGGGCAGAGCATGTCAGTGTGGGCGAAGGGATCTTAGCCTGAAAAATAATTAGATCAAAGACTGATCAGAGTGGCAGAGGTTCATGGGTACAGTTTACCACGCAGCAAAATAGTCAAATTTGCCTGGTTAAACTAGCATCACAGTTGGTAAATAAGAGACCTGAGGCCTGCTTGTTCCTATGTCACTGTAACGGTATGCTGACGAAATATCAATTTTCGGCCATTTTGAAGCGGACCCTGCAGTCCCTTAATTTAGACAGCGCAATGTACGGGACACATTCCTTCAGGATTGGGGCGGCCACATCTGCCGCCATGGCTGGGTCCTCTACTGAGACCATTAAAGCCCTTGGTCGATGGAAATCCACGGCTTATAAGTCTTATGTTAGGATTGACGGTTTGGATGGTTGCTTGTTGCTGTGCCTAATCATATTTTGCCTTCACAGTTTTTCTTCTTCTGTTTTCCTTATTTTCTGGTTCCCTAACCCACCCCACTTACCTTCCCCACCCCATCTCCTCCCTCCATTTGGTGGGCTACCCTGGGCTTTTCCGCTCGTCGCTTTAACGCGGGGGCGCGAAGGGATTTTCACCCGGGTTTCCCTGGGCGTAAGTCCTGATTAGTGGTGTGCAGCCGGGGTTTTTCCAGGTGTTGTTTACCTTCGATTGGGTGGCCTGCTCCCCATATGTGTCTCCTTTCCTGATCCATTCCTGTGGACCGGTTATTTCCAACATGCTATCCTTCTCGGTGTCTTTTATGCTAAGCCTGGCCTTTCTTCCAACTTAAGGAAGTATGGTTTTTAACACTGGTTTTCTGCTTTCAGGTGATGGTGTCCCAACTAAGATGGTGTGGATCATTGGTCATTCCTTTGTTTTCTGGGCCAGTGGCCACCCCAGGGTTCATGAAATCCCGAATCATAGCGGCACTGTAATAAGATGGTTGGGCAGAAGGGGCTTAGGCTGGCCCGATCTTATCCCATGGTTGGTGAGGCTCATTAAACAACAAGGCCCACCAAATATCCTGGTAGTGCATGCGGGAGGTAATGATCTGGGGAAAAGAAAATCGTTAGAACTCATCATTGAGATTCGGGAAGACCTGCGGCGAATACACGAGGCTTGGCCAGACATCATCATTGGTTGGTCGGCACTAATCCCCCGGCTGGCATGGAGAACAGCCACCCCCTTAAAAAAGATGACGGTTATGGTTAGGAAGTTAAATAGCGCCATCCGGAAGGTAGTGCGGTCCTTGGGAGGTATAGTTATCGATCACCCGGGCATAGGGGTGGAGTCACCGCATCTATTTAGATGGGATGGAGTGCATTTAACGGAAGAAGGTATGGGGTTCTGTCACACGCCGGACTCCCGCTGTCTACCCGGGAGCCGGCGTGTGTGTCCGCTGATCCCGGAGGCCTTCCCCACCAAGACTCTCTCCTTTTTTTTCACTTACCTGGTCCACGCTGCTGCAGCCATCCAGCGCTGTCTCTCCCCGTCTTCCGTTCGGCGCTCAGTGGCTCTGCGCATGCGCAGAACTGTCTAACTGTTTTATGTGTTCTCACTGCCCTCTATTGGCTGTCCAATAGGAACTGCACTATATCTACCTCCTCTGACCAGAACTCAATGCTGGTTCTTTCAGTCAGTCCCTGACTTTAAGATTGGAAACAGCTCCTGTGTTTTTGCTATTACTTCAGCTCCCAAGCTACATCTCTCCGGGGAATTCACCTCTAGGTGGCTACGCTGCTGAGATTCCAGTGAAAGCACTTCCAAGTGGCGACACTATCTTTTCCTGCTAACCAGCTCCCTAGTGATTACGTCGCTGAACATCCCAGCTATATTCCCTCTCCCAAGTGGCACCGCTGCCAAACTTCCCGGCTAAACGCCACTATCAAGTGACAGTACTACTTCTACCTGATTCTACGCTCCGTCTGTTGTGGTTCGCTGAGAACTTCTCCAGGGGACCGCGACCTGCAAGTGGAAGCCGCAAAAGCCCATATTCCCTTGCAGGAATCATTGGTGAACACCTTTCACTTGTTAGACTCCGCGCCCCTCGCTGAAGTAACGTCAATCTCGGCTGAACTATCAGGATCCAGTTGAAGTCTCTCTGGTAACGTGACAGGTTCTTCATAGAGAGAATTTACGGGGGGGGTTTGACGTGTCTCGGTTAGTTGGTGGTGGGCTGCGGCATCTGTGGGGCGCAGCGGGGTAGGAAGGCACTGCGTTCAGCGGCTGATTAGTGGGCGCACAGGTAGTTGGTCGCAGGTCACTGTCCCCTTAGAGGCACCAGTAACTCCTTTTTTGGTCCTTCGGTGAGGAGGGTCCCTGTCCGGCTCGGTGAGGGAGGGCAGCGTGAGTTTGAAAGGGGCAGTCACTCTGATGCCAACTCAGCGCAAGTTGTGATGGGATTTGTTCCCTTTGGTTTGCGGACTTACGGCGGTTTGCGCCAGTCCCCATGTGATCTAGTGTTATCAGCAGTTATCAGGGAACCCTCCCCTGACAATCCTGTGTGCGCCCCTGGGGGATGTCTGGGCCACATTGAGGTATCTACGTGAGCTGTAAAAGAACAATTAAAAACAAATAAATCCATGGCCACCAAATTTTGAAAACAGACAGGAGTTAGCAGAGATGGGTACTGTTACCTTACTTTAAAATGACAGCAATGTCTAATGGGATGCCAAATACAGTTGGAGCAAGAGGCATAAGGCTTTTGTGTGGCGGTTTTATATGTATACACAATTCTGTTGTGGCCAGGGGAGGGGGGCGTGAAGAGTGTATTTTACAAAAATACTTTGTAGTCCCATCATGATGGAAACCTGTGACATTTATGTTAACTTTAAGTGAACATGTGTGACATCAGGGATTTATTACCAGTACAATGGACATCTAAATGTTATAAAATTATGTAAAGGCTTTAATGAAAATACTTACTATCTCCCCAGGCCTCTGGAAGCTCAATTTTCTGTACCTCCTCCTCCTCCTCGTGCACGTCCTCAGCATGGGCCTGGGCCTCCGCCTCGGCCTGGGGCTCGGCCTTGGACTCTGCCTTGGACTCGCCCTCGGGTTCAGCCTCCGCTTGAGGCTCCTCCACCTCATGCTCCTCCCCCTCATTGGCCTGGCGTCGTTGCCAACATCTACGGTCTGTTTGAATAAAAATAACATATAAGTGTGTTGTTCAAAGATTAACCTGCTTAACAATTCTATAGATGTAGTCCAATAATCATGTGATCAGACATTGTGAAACTTTTTATTGCCACCACAGATAAAGATTGACTAACTTCTCCCAAAGGATATAAACATGACAGACACCCACCACTTCACATGGCCTGTAACAAATTTTTGCATTTGGCTTAGGGATGTGGACTATCTCAGTTTAAGTTGGTAAATTTGAAATAGTCCTTTTTTGGGGCTCCATCATAATTCAAACAGCCAAATAATGAATGACTGATTAGATATATATAATACAGTAGGTATTTTTGTTTGCTAAAATGTGAAAATCATCTAAGGACAACTGTGAGTGTGGACATGGTTTTCAAAGTTTCCATTCAAATCTTTTCCCAATAACAAAATAACATCTGCCACTGTAATAATAAAAATATTTTTAAGGTAAGGTCAACAAGTTGCTTTAGGGTAGCACTTCTGCAACACAGCACTGGGATCAAGAGTTGGAACCCAAAACCTGCCTTAATGTTCTGGAGATTGACCGTCAATCATTAAGGAAAGTAAATGTTCAGCCACCAAAAATATGAGTCAGGATCAAAAGCAGGTTGCATTGGAGGGGGAACTATTTTTATAGTCTGGAGGAAGATTGATATGTAGTGGTAGGCCATGTCATGTGATTTTGGTTAACGTTTATGGAAAATTATACTAAATAAGTATGTTTAAGCACGAATTTATGCGACTAATAGAGAACTCATATGTCCTGATCTCCTCCCTGAGCTCACATAGCAGCTACATTTGACGGCGGCGGAGGTCGCTCCAGCACCTTTCTAGCTGAACCACAGACCTGCGCCTGTTGAATAGCAGGCGCAGATATCTGCAGACCCTTTCATAGGCCTGCTTGCGTAACCTGTAATACAGTAAATACAGGTTATGCAAGTAGCGAAGCGCATGCGCAATGCGCTACGTTAATTGCGTAAGCGCTAAATACTGTAATATGTGATTTCCCCACTAGTGTGGGAAAATACCATAATACAGTACTTAGCTCTTACGCAAACAGCGTAAGAGCATTGCGAAACGGACCTCCTACTAGGTAGGAGGTGTTTGCGGCGGCTCCTGGCTTTTATTTTTTTTTACTTCAATCAAGAATAAAGAATCGGGAAATTACAAATATGTGCCCCTTCTGGGTGAAGTGTTCCAGTTGGCACAGATTCATTTATGGAGGTACCAATGGCTGGGACTGGGGCAAGCCGGCAAGATGGATGTACAAATAATAAGGGACATTGGATCAAGAAAGAATACATCATTGGTAAGTATTTGTTTTTTTTTATTTTTAATAAATAGTTGTGGTTTAAAAGAGGGTGGTTAGTGTCTTTATTGTGGGTTTTATTATTTTTAATAAATATGTGTGGTTTGTATGAGGGTGTTGTTGTTTTGTTAACTTTTTTCTTTGTGGAACTACAGGACCCAGCAAGCCAGGAATGTCAGGGCATGTTGGCACTTGTGGTTCTCCAAGTGCCAACATGCCCTGGCTGCCGTGGGTATGCTGGTGCTTGTAGTTATACAAGCACCAGCATGGCCACACTGTTTTTGGCAACCTGGCTGGCTGGGACTTGTAGTTCCACAAACAAAATTGGTGTCAGTTTGTTTTTTTTAACCATTTTGCGCCGTATTACCCTACTACCCACAGCCCAGGGGTAGTAGGAAGAGCCCTAGTGCTATCAGCACTGGGCTGGTTCTTTCTAGGGGGGGGGGGGGGGGCGCTCGTTTTTTTTGGCGGACCCCACTCCCTAGGGAATCCAGCCCAGCGCTGAACAGTCTAGGGTTGGTTAGTCATTATGGCAGGGGGACCCCTGCAGCTTGTCCCCCTGCTATAGTGCTGCCAACCCTCGCTGGTTTGCCTAGTGCTGGTAAAGTGAAAATCGGGGGGACCCCACGCAAAATTTTTCCCCGATTTTCACGGGACCAGCACTAGTCAGGCAGCACTAGGGTTAAGCATAAATAGTGGGGGGACCTCACGCTTTTTTTTTAAAAAACTTTTATCTGTTCTTTAACTTTTTAACACTGCCAGGGCAGTGTAACAGTGATGTGTTGATACAACACGCTGCTATCAAGCAGCGTGTTGTATCTGGCGTGTTTAGAAGCAAACTCTCCTGAGTTTGCTAACTCGCAGCTTCATACATTGTAGACTTGTATAGCTGCAGTGGCAAACAGTGGTGAGTTTGATCTCTGGTGATTTTGCAAGTAGCGATTTTGACAGAAGCAGAACTCTGGCGATTTTGTATGAAAACTCAGCTTCATACATCGGCTAGTTTCAACTCTCCTGAGAAAATCGCTGGAGTTGCAAACTCGCAGCTTGATACATTTACCCCCAGATCAGACTTATTCAGGGATAGATTAGAGAGGTGTGCTTAGACGCACAAAGTGAAGTTGAAGTTGATCATAGACCACTCCTGTCCAAAACTAATCATAAAATCAATTTTATTGTTGTGTCTATTAAAATATTTTGCATTTATAATTCAGCTTATTATCATGTGTTGCTATACAGGTCCAATAAAGGCAAAATTGATTAAAAACAAGAAAGGAAATGGAGAGTAAGTGCAATTAAAATCTTTAACGAACCCTTCTGGTGGAGCCGGATATAATGTTGGGCAATGTGATAATAATGATTTTATTGTTGTTCAATCACAATTCATCTATTCAATGCTGTGATTATAATAAATATAGGTCTGAGATCATTGTCCTGTTTATTTGTCAAACCTTATACTTAATGTATATACTCATTATTCCATCACATACATTATGTTTCAACAATAGGTTTATCACACATGCCTGATATTATAAATTATGGTGCAGTAGTATATCATAGTTCATAAAGGGAGATTCTTGAAATCTTTGCACAGCTTGAATTTTTATCCCATCTAATTTAGATAGCATTAAAATGTTCTGTTAAAGGATTGCATTTTATTGGATTATAGGAAAATATGCCCCATCCATTCAGATGCTACAAAGGTGGACCATATCAACCTGCTATTCAAATATTTTGCATCATCCATCTATTCGGTAATACACATTAAAGAGAAATCTCTTTTAATTAGATTGGTTAGTATTAGGAACTGCGGCGGCCACAGGCAAAGCCCCGACTCTCTGCCTCTCCCCGGCGTCCCGGCCGTCTCCATGACGTCACTTCTGGGTTCTAGGCCCCGACCATTGCTGGTTCTGTTAAGCACGCCCAGCTACACACGGCAGCCAGGTGCGTGCGTTGAAGTCTGTTTAGCCTGTGGGCTGATTAATGAAGCTCCCATTAGTTAAACAGCTCCTGTGGATTGTTTCAGGGCAGAGCCCTGATAGGCTAGGTCCAGTATTTAAGACAAGGGGGGCTTAGCCTCCCTGCCCGTTATAGCATGGAGTTACTCTGTTGCTGACCTGCTTTGTCCAGTTCCTTTTGTTCCTGTGGATACTCTGCCCATTTATTATCTGATTTGCCGTTGTGACCCTCTGCCTGTACCTTGGAGCTTGCCTGCTTGCCTGTGACCCTGATCCTTTGACCTGTATCTTGGACTCCGCTGTTTCGCCTGTGACCCTGACCCTTGGCGGGTTATCTGACCATTCTACCTTGCTTGTGACCCCTGACCTCGGCTAACGTCTGACCATCCGCTACCATCTATTCAGCCTCCACTGGCCTGCCGCTGCGGTATTGTATAATGAACTTGCACTATGCTAAGAGTTAAGTCGTGAGGACATCTGAGTATTTGTGAGCACATAAAGCTCTACGGAAAAGGTGGCTGCTAAAGGGGAAGACCTCTGTCATCTGTTCTGCAAGTTAGTTATCAAACCGGCAGCCTAACTGTTAGAGAATCTTTATGTGTTCCAATTGCTTATTTTTTGTGCATAGTTGGAATCATATAAGGTTGTGCAAATAAAAACGGATATATAATGTTATATTCCCTATGGACATTCAAGGGAATCTCTGTTAATTCAGTATGTTGTTCTGTTCCCTTTTGAGATTTGCTAGCTATTGTTTAGGGTGCCTATTTGTGGTGGTCGAGTACTGATGGGAAATCCTTCCCTTACCTTCTCTCCCAGATACGAGTCAGGTTCTTTTCTCTTTTGGATATCCGGTGGTCAGGAGATAAATGCTTCAATGAAAGGGACAAAGATTGGTCAAACAACTTGGTTTTATTGAGAATGCGGTAAGGATAGTTTTGGTAAGCCACCACGCCACTGACCCCTTCAGCTCAATAGTAATGACAAATAATGCGTCTGATCAGCTTAGACCACAATAGCATTTAACATATAACATACACCTGGTGAGTATAAGGCACAATAGCGAACACATCTTCAATGCACATTGTCTAATAAGGCACACTGGTAATCACAGTTACTACTTTCAAGTTAACAATATCTGACTGGTGATGATGCAAGAACCATCAATACTAACCCATCAAGACTCTTACGGCCACTACCGCGCCCACTAGCGGGCTCCTTACTATTCAAGTGTTTGGGGTACCGTGCTATTCCCTATGGGTCAGGCGCCCCACTTTTAGCATCTACTGCTGAGTTAACTTGAATCGCAGCAGTACCACTAACACTGAATGTCACACCTTCAATATCAATAAATCAATTCTTAGGTAAATCACATAACATTAACATCCATCTAAAACATTTGGTGCACCAATATTATCCCCGGTAACGTTACCATATTTTCCACTCAGTCCTGGGTTGAGCTGTGCACAGGAATTTTGTAGTGTTCAAATGTCCTGCAGAGGTTTCCAGAAGGGTTAACAATCCCGATTAAGTCCCGATACTTTCTCTCAAAAGGGTAGATGTTAGACTGTAGGCTGGGTTAAAGATTATAGCAAAAACACAGGACTGTTGCTCAATTCAGCCACAAGATGGCGCTGTTCTCTCATAAATCAATATCTCTAATAGCACATGTACTCCGAACGGGGGATACAGTTCAGATATCAGCACACACAGGATTTAGCTAAAACGACAGTCTTAATGGTTCCCTGCAACCTGTGTAAAGGTATGAGCTGAGGAGGGTACAGTATTCTTCCTTGTACAGGAATGCAATGTCAGTTTTGGATAGATTCTCTCAACACTCTTCCCTCTGATGCTGGGGTGTGTGCAGTACACTGCAGGCTAGGGTTTTACCTTGAGAGGGTTCTGTAGTTTGTGGAGACTGTCTTGGGCGCCCCAGTGCGCGTCCCCAGCCGTTCTCCAGCCGTGTGTGCTGGCAATGTCACCTGTTCCAGCAGCAGATCAGTCTCTCTGCACGTCAGCTTCCCCTTTCTTCTACCTTGTCAGTGGCATAGTAACCCAGCCTATCGCCAATAGAAGCTCGAAAGGGTCAGTGGGCAGCTGAGGCAGAGTCCCTTCGCCATCATCTGGTTCTTCGTCCCAGTCATCCCTTGATGTTTCTTCTGGCCCTTGATCTGGCCTTGGGCGGAGCTTGGGCTGGTTTCGGTGAATCCACTGTGGAATCCACAGCCATCTTTGATATGGGTTCGGCCGTAATCACATACGGGTTCAACTCCCACTTGGGATCCAGCTTACTCCGGGATCGATTATTCTTCTTGAGGATGATGCTCCCTTCTGGCAGCCGGCAGGCCTGCGCATCCCGGTCGTAGTCTTTCTTCTGCCGTTTGTGCACCTCTTCCAGGCGTTGCTGGACGATCAGGCTGGCCTCCCGCAGCCTGTCTTGATGCTCATGTATCCACGAGGTTTGTGGGGGCAAAGGGGTTTCGGTGTCAGGGAGGTCGAGTTGCATGTCTGCTGGAAGCTTCCCTGCTCGTCCAAACAGCAAGTAATAGGGTGAGTATCCAGTCGAGGTGTGACACGTATTATCATAGATGAAGGTCAGTTCGGCAAGCAACCTGGGCCACTCAGATCTTTGACTCGGGGTCAGTGCTCGTAGCATGTGGATGAGCATCTGGTTCATACGCTCACAGGCGCCATTCCCTTGGGGGTGGTAAGGGGTCGTACGTAGTTTGTTGCACCTGTAGAAAGCGCACAATTCTTTGAATAGCTGAGATTCAAAAGACGGACCTTGGTCGGACAGGATCTTCTGCGGAAACAAACGCCCTCCAAAAGACCTCGGCGGTGGTTCGGGCTGTTAGGTCTCTTACTGGCACGGCCACTGTGAATTTCGTGTAGTGGTCCACCATGGTGAGGACGTATGTGTATCCCATTGGACTGGGTTCCATCTTCATGTGGTCGAGGGACACCAGCTCGAGGGGCCTGCGGATACAATTGGGATGGAGTGGTGCCTTTTCCGTGGCGGTGGCTGGTCTCCGGGCCGTGCAAACCATGCAGGCCTTACACCAATCTTCGGTGTCTTGGCGCAAGTTATGCCAGTAAAATCAGTTCTGCAGGGTAGTTTCGGTCTTCTTACTCCCAAAGTGCCCTGATTCGTCATGGTAGGCTTGCAGCACTGTGTCTATGGTAACTCTGGGTAGGAGGATTTGTTCCTTGGCCAGGTGCATCTTTGGGTCGATACATCTGCTATACACCAGTTCCCCACGGATTACTAGTCGATCCTGCTGTCTCCACAGTTGTAGAAATTCTGCAGGAGCCACGTCTCTCTCAGCCGGGGATAGTTTGCATCGGGCTATCAGGTAAGTCTTCACCCGTTGGATGTGTGGGCACCCTTGTTGCCACTTGATCCATTCTTCGTGGCCCACTGGGTCGGGCCTCGTCATGACCCCGACGTCCATTACATTCTGGATGGGGGCCTGCGCAGGACCCCGGAAGACCGGGATCTCGTCCTGGTCCATGGCATCGCTTTCGAGCTCCTCTTCTTCGGGTAGCGGCAACCTGGACAACGTATCGGCGTTTATGTTGCTGCTCCCGCTCCGATATTCGACTGTGTAGCGGTAGTTGGCGAGCCTAGAGGCCCAGCGTTGTTCTAATGCTCCTAGGCGGGCGGTATCCTGGTGAGCCATGGGGTTGCAGTCCGTCACCGCGACAAAGGGGGTGGCCGCCAGATAGTCCCGGAATTTTTCAGTCACCGCCCACACCAGGGCCAGAAATTCTAACTTGAACGCGCTGTAATTAGCGTTGTTTCTTTCGGTCTTTCTCAGGCTGCGACTGGCATAGGCGATCACGCATTCTTGCCCTCCTTGCACTTGGGCCAGTACCGCCCTCAGTCCCTGCTTGCTGGCGTCCGTGTACACCTTGAAGGGGATGCTATAATCCGGGTATGCCAGGAGCGGGGCTTCTGTGAGCACTCTCTTCAGGTGGTCAAACGAAGATTGTCGGGAGTCACTCCACTCAATCAGAATCTTGCGGTTATACCCGTCCTTGGGGATCCCACGAAGGAGTTCTGTTAACGGGGTGGCCACTTTAGCAAAATCACGGACGAACCTTCGGTAATAACTGACGAAGCCGAGGAACCGCTGGACATCTTTAACGGTTCGTGGCACAGGCCATTCCAGCACCGCTCGTATTTTCTCCGGATCAGGGGAGATGCCTTTTGCGTTTACGATGTGCCCCAAGTACTGGACTTCGGGTTTCAGCAAGTGGCATTTACCTGGCTTCAGTTTCATCCCGTATCTTGCTAGTAGCTGGAAGACTTCCTGCAGATGTTGGATATGCTCGGGGTATGTTCGGGAGAAGCCAATAATATCGTCCAGGTACAGGAGTACGGTCTCAAAATTCCTGTGCCTCAGGCAGTGTTCCATCACTCGCTGGAATGTGGCCGGGGCATTACTTAGCCCGAAGGGCATTCGGTTAAACTCATATAGCCCCATGGGCGTCACGAACGCCGTCTTCTCCTTATCCTATTCTACAATCTGCACTTGCCAATAGCCACTGGTCAAGTCAAGGGTGGAGAAGTACTTGGCCGTCTTGAGAGCCGTCAGTGACTCCTCTATGCGGGGCAACGGGTACACGTCTTTGTGCGTTACGCTGTTGAGCTTCCGGTAATCTACACAGAAGCGCAATTGTCCGTCCTTTTTCTTTACTAGTAACATGGGCGCCGCCCAGGGGCTGTGGCTCTCCCTGATCACCCCATTAGTCCTCATGTCTTCCAGCATCTGTCGGACTGGTTGATACAGTCCTGGGGCTATTGGCCGGTGTCGCTCTTTGATGGGGCGGGCATCCGCCATCGGGATCTGGTGTCGGATCCGTTCTACGACCCCCAATTCGTATGGATTCCTACTGAAGGCCTTGGCATTCTCTCGGATGACCTTTAGGACTCCTTCTTTATGGTCTTCATGAGTTGCTCCATCACCAATATGTATTTTGTCCCACCACGGGGTGCCTGGGTCACTTTTGTGGCTCTCTTCAGCCATCGTGTGGCATTGCTGGGCGGGCCAGGATGGATGCAGCACGTCTTGGAACGTGGTCCATAAAAGGGTGGCCAATGGTTGGTGCTGATACAGCTTGACCACGTGGTTGTGTGGGTTCAGCACCCTCACTGGGACCCTCCCATTTTCCACTGCCACCAAGGCGCTGGCTACCACGACCTCTTGTCTAGCTGGGAGCAAGCATGACTCGATCAGGGCCTCATATTTACAGCAGCTGGGTCCGCAGCGGGCTTTACCCCACACGATCGTTTCTGCGTTGGGTTGGAGTTTTACGGGTTTTCCGTCCGTCAGACGGACCTTGCCGATTTCTCTCGTCTTTTGTACAAAACGCTGATGTCCTTGTAGGACCTTGATCTTCTTCTGTAAGGCCTGATGACCGGGGGAAGCCTCATGGGTTAGTTTACCCTTCAATGTCGCCACTAGCTCATCCGGGCATCTTTGCAGCACATTCATCCCCAGGATGATGGGGGCTATTTTCCCTTCACAGGGGGCGGTGACAAGACAGCCTTGTCTTGGCAACAGGGTCGCTCCGATCTGGATGTCCGCTTCCCAATACCCTTCACATGCAATCTCGAGGCCGTTACTGGCGATCAGCTGCAGCCAGGTTGGGGGTGGTGATAACAGCTGCTCTTTGCCCCAATACTTGTGGAATGTAGGCAGCCGGAAGGTCGTAATCTGCGACCCCGTGTCAAGCATAGCCAGGGTCTCCACTCCATTAATTGTAACGGGTAACGTGGGACATTGTCCGATGAACTGGGGCCTCCCCTTTTCTGGATCCGGACCTATTCCCGGGGCTCGCCCCGAGATTCGGCCCTCGATCTCGGGGTGTCGGAGTTTATATGTTCGTCTTGGTCGCAGTTTCGTTCTATGTGTCCTACCTCATGGCACCGGCGGCATATCGGGCGCCCATGACCATCAAATTGGTTGGACGATCGCCGTACATACTCGCGAGGTGGTTCCCACCTGCCTCGAACTGGTCTTTGTCTTTCGGGCCTCCACTTTGGTTCCCCATAGGTGGGTGCCGATGGCCTCGCCATTTGGCGCATCTCTCGCTGAATTTCTGCCATTCCGATGGCCAGCTCCTCCATTTGCTTTTTGAGTGTTTGCATTGGGTCTCTGGTGGGGTACTGACCGCTCTGTATTACCGATTCTTGGGCCCGTGTTGATTTTTCTGTGCTGCTTGCCATGGCTCCCGTCGAGCTTGCGCTTTCTCTGAAGCCCACCAATTCTGGGTATTCTTCCTCCCTTCCCCGTTGGTTACCGACAATGGCGATGGCGGTCTCTTTAAACTCTCGGAAGGTTTTGCCTGGCATCTGTGCTTTTATCAGTCGTAGCTGAATCTTAACGCTTTCTTGGGCGACTCCTTCTACAAATTGTACGGTCAGGGCTTCGTCCGCGTTTCGTACTTCCTCTTTGTCCACTGCCTGAATGGCTCTTAGCATCTCTTGTAGGATCAGGGCATAGTCCCGCAGTGTCTCGTTCGGTTGTTGCTTGCGAGCATATAGTTTCATCTTCAGCTCCGGAAGAGTTCTTGTCTCAAACGTTGTGAATTTTTTTTTTAAAGCTTGTGCCACTTCTTTCTTGTCGTCCATCGGCCATGAGATTACTTCTCTTAGCGCCGACCCTGTGAGTTGCCCTATTAAGATCTCCACTTTCTGCTGTTCATTCAACGGGTATAGCCGGAACATGGATTCCAGTTTGTTCTCGATTTCTGTGAATGAAGTCTTCTGTAGCTTGTCGTCGTCTTCGTTGTACTTCGGGAGCCATGGGGCCCCGAAATAGTACGGTAGGGTTATGGGCACATTTGGTGCTGCTGCTGGGGCGGCCTGTTCTGGGTTTTGTGGCCCTGCTGGTTGCGCTGTTCCCCCGCCTTGTTGCTGATCCATTTTTCACTGAGGGTATTACTCTCCTGATGCACTCGGATCCTGTTCGGTTTGACGCCAAAGTTTATGTTGTGGTCGAGTACTGATGGGAAATCCTTCCCTTACCTTGTCTCCCAAATACGAGTCAGGTTCTTTTCTCTTTTGGATATCCGGTGGTCAGGAGATAAATACTTCAATGAAAGGGACAAAGATTGGTCAAACAACTTGGTTTTATTGAGAATGCGGTAAGGATAGTTTTGGTAAGCCACCGCGCCACTGGCCCCTTTAGCTCAATAGTAATGACAAATAATGCGTCTGATCAGCATAGACCACAATAGCATTTAACATATAACATACATCTGGTGAGTATAAGGCACAATAGTGATCACATCTTCAATGCACATTGTCTAATAAGGCACACTGGTAATCACAGTTACTACTTTCAAGTTAACAATATCTGACTGGTGATGATGCAAGAACCATCAATACTAACCCATCAAGACTCTTACGGCCACTACCGCGCCCACTAGCGGGCTCCTTACTATTCAAGTGTTTGGGGTACCGTGCTATTCCCTATGGGTCAGGCGCCCCAATTTTAGCATCTACTGCTGAGTTAACTTGAATCGCAGCGGTACCACTAACACTGAATGTCACACCTTCAATATCAATAAATCAATTCTTAGGTAAATCACATAACATTAACATCCATCTAAAACATTTGATGCACCAATATTATCCCCGGTAACGTTACCATATTTTCCACTCAGTCCTGTGCTGACCTGCGCATAGGAATTTTGTAGTGTTCAAATGTCCTGCAGAGGTTTCCAGAAGGGTTAACAATCCCGATTAAGTCCCGGTACTTTCTCTCAAAAAAGTAGATGTTAGACTGTAGGTTGGGTTAAAGATTATAGCAAAAACACAGGACTGTTGATCAATTCAGCCACAAGATGGCGCTGTTCTCTCATAAATCAATATCTCTAATAGCACATGTACTCCGAACAGGGGATAGAGTTCAGATATCAGCACACACAGGATTTAGCTAAAACGACAGTCTTAATGGTTCCCTGCAGCCTGTGTAAAGGTATGATCTGAGGAGGGCACAGTATTCTTCCTAGTACAGGAATGTAATGTCAGTTTTGGATAAATTCTCTCAACACTCTTCCCTCTGACGCTTTTACCTTGAGAGGGTTCTGTTGGCTTGGGCGCCCCACTACGTGACCCCAGCCGTTCTCCAGCCGTGTGTGCTGGCAATGTCACATGTTCCAGCAGCAGATCAGTCTCTCTGCCCGTCAGCTTCCCCTTTCTTCTACCTTATCACACACTCCTTCTTCCTGCACATCCTCTTCCTGTTACTTCCCCAGCCAATCAGGGCCTTCAACCTCCTCCTGTCAATCACTCCTGGGTACGTCTTCAGAGCACAATTAACTACTTGTAGCCCTGCATTTTAAAAGTGTTTATGCACTCCTCCGTGCTGTTCAACAGGGCTTTGGGGCACCACATATTCCCTATAGATATTGAACTAGATCTCTGTTGGTTCAACATGATATTCTACATTCTACTTAATGCATACAGAATACTATAATAGAAATCAACAATAAAATTGATTTTATGATTAGTTATGGACTGGAGTGCTCTATGATCAACTTCACTTCATTTGGACTGAAGAAGCACCCCCTCTTTGTGGCATTATGATATACAGTAAGAATATAGGCCTAAAGAGGAGTCCTATCCCTTGAGCGGACTTTCTTTCTTTTCTTTCTTTTAATCCGAGATAGCTAAGTAACCTGAAACAGCCGATGATATTGCCTAGTGATATGCATACTGGGTATAGGGGGTGGGGGTAGGTACAATTTGAAAGGGAATCTCTGGCCCAGACTAGACCTGAGTCTGAAAGGTAGAAGTTAAGGACCTCTGTTTTTGTCGTTTCATTTTGTAGCCGGAAACACAGCTGCATTTTTCAATTTTTTCATTGCTACATGGCATAATTATCAGAGATCAATGATCTTTATAAGGGCATCTGTACTAGCTAAGCCTAACATACTACAGGAAGTAAAATGCAGTTATTTTACCTAGTGTGCGTTAAGCCTATAGGAGGCTTTTAAGTACAACAGTATTAAGGTAACAACGTGAACATTCTCTAAAACAAAAAAGTTATATTTTTCCTCTAGGTATCCTTATTGAAAATATGAAGACCTTTAAGTAAAATGGGTATGTGAAGATACAGGGTTCTCAGATCACTCAGGCAACCAATTATGTGAAAAACATGAGCAATATTTTAATGCGTATCAATATCAACATATATCTACCGTTACTTAATGTTCAGTACTTTTGGTTATTGTGACCATAGTATCGCCTACTCCAACCAGATATGCAAATATGTCACGGTGTCAAGGACGCTAGCCCACCTCACCAATATAATCAACAGGACCTTTCAGAGTCACTCTGCTAATTGTCATAAAAGATCTCCAGTACCAATCATCTAGGTGGTGAAGTTCAGCTAATTAACAAAGTCACAATGTTCTGTGGTCCATACTCTGCTATCTTCATACCTCTACCAGTTTGGTAGGGACAATGTTATCTGTCCTGTAACATCTTAGGTGGGTATACAGTTTTACCAAGTCCACAGCGACTGAAGGGGCACAGAGTGTGAGGATGAAGGAGGGCACAGAGTGTGAGGATGAAGGAAGGCACAGAGTGTGAGGATGAATGGGCGCAGAGAGTGTGAGGATGAAGAAGGGCACAGAGTGTGAGGATGAAAGTGGTGCACAGAGTGTTAGGATGAAGTGGTGCACAGAGTGTGAGGATGAAGTGGTGCACAGAGTGTGAGGATGAAGGAGGGCAGAGTGTGAAGATGAAGGGGTGCACAAAGTGTGAGGATGAAGGTGCACAGTGTGATGATTTTTCAACATGTAGCTGTTTTATTTTGTTTGATCTTATTCCTGAAAAGTTTGGGAACCACTGCTATAGGACAATCATTTGATACACAGGGGTAAGTGCTACATCATATTGAATATTTGTCTAGCTAGAATGCAAAGGTTATAAAGTATTTTGTGGGCTGTATGCTCAGTCACACAACTATGTATGTTGGTCAGAGGGTTGTTGTCTTGTTTTAGCTGTGTAGAGGAGGGTAAAAGGGTAACCTAGGGAGATTAATACCACATTCACATTACCACCCCTGCAATATCCTGGGTTTTTCAAGCCAGGTTTTTTCCCAGTGCATCCCAGCTCAGAGACCCCGTTCACATTGCACCTTGGACCCGGGATTTTCCTGGGTCGACCCCGTTCATACTGAACCCGGGTCTGCCCTGGCAATAAGAGGAGCTTTGATTGGCTGAAAATTGGCGAGGTCATTTAAAGGGGACTTTTTTTTTTGCACACAAAGATGAGGCCAAAGTAGACGGGTACTCAGGGTTATGGAGAGTAGCCTGGTACTCAGGGTTATGGGGAGGAATTTGTTGAGGATGATGTTGGGTGTTTAGTGGTATACCTGAGTTTGGGGAAAAAAAATTGTTGTCCTATGTTATATAAGGGGTAAGGGCCCTCAACGTGGTATGGAGGTTGTGGTTGAGGTTGTGCAGTTCCTTGCAGTCTTGGCATCAGGTGATCTAGGTAAGCCATCACAAATTTGTGGTTTTCCCTCAGAATCTGCTCCTACATACCCATTATTTGGGTAATGAATGAGTCCTGCAGCTCGCGCTCATTATCCATGAAGCGTTGGAGACGTTCATTTCCTTGAGTTGTTTAACCATTACTGTGCTCATGGTTTTTGTTGCTTGTTCCATCTTATTTACTTCTTCTTCCTTTTAGGAACATTGTAAACTACAAATGGGAAGAAGAATGGGAATACAGTAGGGCCACAGAGGATGAATGAATATTGCTGCAAAATTAAATAGCAGATTGTCGAATCTAAATCAGATTGTTCACCTGTAAGTGTCAGTTTATCGGTTTATGAGCTCATCGGCCGGAGAGAATAAAATACACTGCAAGTTCTGCGTGTACAATTAGCTCTGATTTATTAGTTACAAGTCCATATCTATATAGCACAAAATCACGTGTTACAGAAAACTGCGCCCCAAAAGGTTTTAACCACTCATGCTTCCTTTACACAGATCTTGCTACATTCTCACTATTTCACATGGGAATTCTCCCCAAGGGGAGTTGCTTATCTCCTGTCTGCTGTATCCAAGGTCATTGGCATAGTTTCTTGCAAACAATGAATAACTCCTACAAACTAGCAGTATCTAATCTGTCTTTAACCTATAAGAGAACAAAATGGCTATAAGGCAACAAGATGGCGTCAGCTTAGCAAAATCACATTTCTCACAGTGTTGTAAGCTGATATGTGCTTGAGGCCTCCTCCCTCCTGCACACTAGCTTTACGCTGCAACATATACGAGTTCATGTTTTAATATGTTTTTACATTTAGGTTTGTAGTTTTGTTTAGTTTTTAGTTTAGTAATGTTAAACTTTCATATATTTCTTTCATTTACTTTAAAAAAAATTAAATGAATAAACTAACTGTTTGAACATAACGTCTGGGTCTGCATCGATGGTGAAGATTGTGTCGCTGGCAACGGTTGTGTCTCTTGCAACGCTTGTGTGTCTGATGAAGGTTGTGCTGCTGGCAAAGGTTGTGAGTCTGCCGATACCTCTGCTGACATATTCATGGCTTCTTCATTCACATTTGAACACTCCAAATCACCATGTTCTTCCAGCGAATCATCGCTAATCATTAGTGAGGGCACACTTCACTGACTGATTTCAGCTGTTGGACTGTGAGCATCAATACAGCTGGATGATCACAATGTGATGAGATTTGCCAGGGCAGAGTTGCCGAACTCCACGTTACATTGGTCATAAAATGTTCATTCCATACGGACAGCACTTTTTCTCCAGTTGTGGTCATGCACTTTGGAGTATTGTTTTCAAAGTGACTTTAATTTATTTACCACCTGTTGCTGGCTGCGCTTTATCCCACACTCTTCGTATTTTTGCTGTGTTACAGCAAACTGTTGCCTTCCTTACAAAGATCTGTTTTTCATTTCCTCCTCTAATCGCCAGCAGCTCATGCATCTCTTCCTCTAGCCAGTTTGCCATGCTATCTCTCTTCTCTGTAGCATTGAAATGACGTCATCCTCCAGCTTTCCTAATCCCCACAATCAGCTTATGTGAAACTCGGGTCTGACTCCCTTTCACACAAAGCCTCGATCTGGGTCGTCGGTGCTCACCCAGTGTAAATGGGGTATAAGAGGGCGGTTGAGGAATATTATAAGCTTGTCTGAAGAGGTGGGTTTTCAAAGAACGCTTGAAGGTTTGAAGGCTGGAGGAAAGTCTTGTGTGAGGGAGTGAAATCCATAAAGTGGGAGCAGCCCGAATAAAGTCCTGTAACCGAGAATGGGAGCATGTGATGAGAGTGGATGAGAGATCCAGATCTTGTGCAGAGCGCAGGTGTCGAGTTGGGAGATAGATTGAGACAAGTGAGGAGATGTATGTTTGTGCAATTTTGTTGATGGCCTTGTATGTTAGTAGAAGAATTGTATATTGGATTTGTTGATAAACAGGCAAACAATGCAGAGACTGACAGAGTGACTCAGCAAAGGAAAAACTATTTGCAAGGAAAATCAATCTAGCCGATGCGTGCAAAATAGATTGTAGGGGCTCAAGTCTGTTTTTGGGAAGACCAGCAAGGAGGGAATTGCAATAGTTGATGTGGGAGATGAGTGCATGAATTCAAGTTTTTGCAGTGTCTTGTGTGAGATATGTGCGTATTCTGGAAATTTTTAGATGTGTGCAGCATGATGTAAATATAGAGTTGATGTGGGGAACAAAGGATAGTTATGAGTCAAGAATTACACCTAGGCAAATAGGTTGCGGGGTGGGATTTATGGTCATGCTGTCAGCAAAATAGAAATGTCAGGCAGGAAGCTTCTATTGTGGGAATGGTTATGCATAAATCACATACTTAGTTGCATATCTGTAGTAAACAAAATATTGTATGGTTAGAACAAAGGACATGGAATTCCCCACTCTGCAAGAGTGTTAATGTCATTACTTTGGTCAGAATAATGACGCGATGAGGCCAATCGCGTCATTTTGGCCGCGATTGGGACCCCCCTTCCCACCCCTTCCCTTCCGCCCTCCAGTCACGCCACCTCTCCCGGAAACAAGTTTCCAGGAGTAGGCATGTATGATTTAAAATGTGATGGCAGATTTATATTTGGGGTAGGGAATGTCCTAGATCAACTGTAAATTTCAGTGTACAAATAAGCTATCAAGTATTTGTGTGCTACATGAAAAAACAGCCAGTATTTTTCTTATCTGCAAAATAATAAACTCATTTGCACCCCTTACATTGCAGCATTGTTTAGTCCAGAAAACCTACTTAATTTTTTTGCTTAACTTTCCTTAATGAATCAGGCCTATTGTGTGTTTATGCCAGGAACAATATTAGTGATTTGAGCCTATTTCTAATATTACATTTATAAATGGTATATATGGTGCCACTCTGCAAACTGACTTATTGAAACATCATGCTTGTTATCGTGGGGTGTATGAGGACCATGCATTCTGGAGGGGTCTTTGAATATCACGTAGGCGAATTGTTGCATCCAAAAGCGTAGTTTTTTCAGAGAATGGCAAAACAGGAGAGTCAATGTACAAATACAAGACAGAATAATTCCTTACAAGTATGGCGTATGCATGAGATGGAAGCACAGTTCCTAGTCACCACAAAGATCACCCTTACAGACCAAAGACACAGGTTATATATCCCTCATTATTCCCATGGTGATGGAGCTATAGGTGGGCATATTAGTGCAGTAGCTGGCTTTTGATAGGTGGTAAGATGATAGGGCTAAACCCAGAGTGTCCTCCCCCTGCTGGCTGGGCACCATTGGTTCCCTGGGGAGAGGGTACCTAACAGTCTGTGCCAGGGTACTATTATGGAGTGTTCTTGTTGGCGGGGCCGATGCAATGGTTTGCGACGCCTTAAGCTAGGTACACACTGCCTAATTTTCCGCCAACTTTTTTTGCCGATCGATTTAACATCCAATCGATGGTCCAATCGCTCGGTCTATAGACTGCATAGACACTAGCCTCATTTTAGACGATAAAGGGAAGAGCTACCATCCCGGTAGCGTCTTTTTACAGCCATGCTGTCGTGAACAATGATTTTAATTTTGTACACACTGAAGCAACATTTGCGCATCATGTAATGATATGCCAAAGACATTAGCATAAAGGTGCAAAGCTTTCACTATAGTTAACACCCAAAAACACATAAAAACAGAAGACATACACAAGGTTATTATGCACGAATAGTCTTCACCCACAACTCTCCATTCTGTCATGCATCATTGCTGATTGGTCCACAACAGAAACGAATGCCCATGTGTGAGTGCATAAAATTACAGAGGAACCTGTCTGGCTCAGAGAAATGTGAGAATGTGGCAAATGAGGAGCAGGTGTCGGTGGTGGTTGGAGCAATGGAGGCAAAGATGGTGCTGGAAGGCCGAAAAATTTGAAGAAGTTGTGATGGGGGATGGAGATTGTCAAGAAGAAGAAGAAGTAAAATGTACGGCATTTAAAAAAACAAAGCCAATGAGCCCAAGAGAGGTGGAGATGATGGTAAAAGTACTGGACCAGTTCGGCTACGACTGTCAAAAGTGAGAATACCGAAAAGTTAATAATAGAAAGGAACTGATAATTCAAAAACTACTGTGATTACTGAAGGCAAAATTTGTCAAGAAAATTATTAAATTCCAAGTTCAGAAGAGGTGGTCCGACCTTAAAAATAAAGAGCAAAGGAGACTGGTGCCAAATTGTAGAAACATAAAAAAAAGTGAGTACCATGTGTAATGCACCTGTTTGAATGAGTTTATTTATTTATTTTAATTAACGTGAAGCAATGCAAAAGATTTGTAAGATAGGTTGTTTTTTTCAGAACGAAGAATTAACGATGATAAGAGTAGCTTAGATACCACTGATACCACTAATGTAACACCTGTTATCAAACAAAAAAAAATGATGTTGAATACGAAGATATGAAAGAAGTTATACAAGAAGGTATTTAAATGAACATGTGTAGGCAACACAATGCACATATCTGTACCATTATAATAACCAAAATGGCACCTGTTTTACAGAACCCATGGAGGTTAAGCCCGTTATTGTTGCGATTGTACCAGAGGGACCACAACATAAATTGATCTCGAGCAGTGTGCAAGGTGAGCAAATGGGACTATTTCTGGTGTCTGATAAAGACTTTCATTAACTTTATTACAGATATAGAAGTTTAATGCTAAACATTTTTTATTTCCTTGTTTCGTAGATACCATCGTCATATCCAATGAAAGTTCTGAGGGAGAAAAAAAAAATTGCACAGCTCAGCGATTATTTTAAAGAAATAACTGTGATTATAAATGGCGTCAAGAAAAAAATTAAAAAGCTGGAGAAGAATTTGTTGAAATGTGTATGCTGTTTGGAATGGTTCTGCCACAAAGCACTAGCACCTTAAAAGTGTAGTACTATTTTTATAACTTTTATTATTCTGCACTAAATATTTTTTTTTAAAATTCTGCAATAAAACTGTTGCATTAACACTGTGTGGTTTATTCTGGGTATGTTACAAATATTAGTCAATAAAGTTTATGAAGTTTATAAGTCATGCAGCACGGTGGCTAAGTGGTTAGCAATTCTCACAGCACTGGGGTCATGAGTTCAATTCCCGACCATGGCCTTATCTGTGTGGAGTTTGTATGTTCTCCCCGTGTTTGCGTGGGTTTCCTCCGAGTGCTCCGGTTTCCTCAAACACTCCAAAAACATACTGGTAGGTTAATTGGCTGCTAACAAATTCACCCGTGTCTGTCTGTGTCTCTGTGTCTCTGTGTGTGTGTGTGTGTGTGTGTGTGTGTTAGGGAATTTAGACTTTAGGCCTCAATGGGGCAGGGACTGGTGTGAGTACAGCGCTGCGTAATTAGTGGCGCTATATAAATAAATGATGATGTTGATGGTTAGCACTTCTGCCTTACAGCACTGGGGTCATGAGTTCACTTCCCGACCATGGCCTTATCTGTGTGGAGTTTGTATGTTCTCCCCGTGTTTGCATGGGTCTCCTCCGGGTGCTCCGGTTTCCTCCCACACTCCAAAAATTGGCTGCTATCAAAATTGACCCTAGTCTCTCTCTATCTCTCTGTCTTTGTGTGTGTGTGTGTGTGTATGTTAGAGAATTTAGACTGTAAGCTCCAATGGGGCAGGGACTGATGTGAATGAGTTCTCTGTGCAGAGCTGTGGAATCAGTGGAGCTATATAAATAAATGATGATGATGATGATAAGTTTATTAGTTTATAAAGGTATAAGTTTAGAATGGGTAAATATAAACAGGTTGCCAATATAGATGTAAAGGGTGACATAACACACGTGCTTTACACAAGTGTAATGATCTGCAATGACTTTTCCCGGTAGGCCGCTGGCCTCAGGAGGCCGTTGAATGTATTTTTTATTTTTTTTAAAAAGAAATAAAAATAAAAAATAAAAATTGTGAGCCCCCCCCGGGAACGGGTGCTAGCGGTGGGGGTCAGTGAGATAGCGGGAGGCTGGCCCCTCCTTTGGGACCAGCCGCCTTCCTTAATGTGGCCTTGGTGCAGATCCCTGTGTCTGGTTACTTCCTCCTATCAGAGGTATAGACAGGAGTCACATGGGACGGCACCTGTCACGTGATGTGCGTCCCGTGTGACTCCTATCTATAGCACCGATAGGAGGAAGCAGCCACACATACAGAGCGGCAGGAGAGACTGTCTGTATCTCTTAAACAGTGGATGTTACAAGGTAAGTGTGAGGGAAGGGGGTGGAGGTATGATAATACATTGTGTGATTGGGGGGGCTTTTAATATATAGATAGCGTGTGAGGGAAGGAGGGGTATGTTAATATAGTGTGTGTGTGCAATGGGGGGCTTTTACAATATATAATATATATATATATATATATGTATTGTGTGAGGGGGGTTCTTAATATTAAGTGCAAGGGATGGAAGGGAGGGGAGTTCTGGGAGGTCTGGAGTTGATTCTAGGTGTGACATTTGCATTTGGAATCTATTGCTGTCGACTCTCAATATGACATCCAAAGAGCTGTGACTATCAGTGAAGCAAGCCATCATTAGGCTGAAAAATCAAAAGAAACCCATCAGAGAGATAGCAAAAACATTAGGTGTGGCCAAATCAACTGTTTGGAACATTCTTAAAAAGAAAGAACGCACCGGAGTGCTCAGCAACACCAAAAGACCCGGAAGACCACAGAAAACAACTGTGGTGGATGACAGAAGAATTTTTTCCCTGGTGGAGAAAAACCCCTTCACAACAGTTGGCCAAATCAAGAATACTCTCCAGGAGGTAGGTGTATATGTGTCAAAGTCAACAATCAAGAGAAGACTTCACAAGAGTGAATATAGAGGGTTCACCACAAGATGTAAACCATTTGTGAGCCACAAAAACAGGAAGACCAGATTAGAGTTTGGCAAACATCTAAAAAAGCCATTACAGTTTTGAAACAACATCCTAGTGTATGGAGAAAGAAAGGAACTGCTCATTGTCCAAAACATACCACCTCATAGGTGAAGCATGGTGGTGGTAGTGTCATGGCGTGGACATGTATGCCTGCCAATGGAACAGGTTCCCTTGTATTTATTGATGATGTGACTGCTGACAAAAGCAGCAGGATGAATATTATCTGCTCATATTCAGTGAAATACTTCAGAACTCACTGGACAGCGCTTCACAGTGCAGATGGACAATGACCGGTAGCATACTGCAAAAGCAACCAAAGAGTTTTTAAGGCTAACAAATGGAAATGTTATGCAATGGTCAAGTCAATCACCTGACCTGAATCCGATTGAGCATGAATTTCACTTCATGAAGACAAAACTGAAGGGCAAATGCCCCAAGAACAAGCAGGAACTGAAGACAATTGCAGTAGAGGCCTGGCAGAGCATCACCAGGGATGAAACCCAGCATCTGGTGATGTCTATGCATTCCAGATTTCAGGCTGTAATTTACTGCAAAGGATTTGCAACAAAGTATTAAAAAGTGAAAGTTTGATGTAGGATTGTTTAGTTTGTCCCATTACTTTTGGTCCCTTAAAAAGTGGGAGGCACATATAGAAACCATTGTAATTCACACACTGTTCAACTGATTTGGATGTAAATTCCCTCAAATTAATATCTTGTTAGTTTAATTTCAAATCCATTGTGGTGGTGTACAGAGCCCAAAATATGAGAATTGTGTCGATGTCCCAATATTTATGGACTTGACTGTTTATGCTATTGATTTGATGCAAGGAATGGTTGGAGTTTTCTAAATTTCATGTACCCATTTTTCTTTCAAATAGGGTCTCAAACATTCCAGGATCCAGACAAGCAGCAACTGAGCTAAAGACACCAGCAGCCACAGCAGGTGAAAGTGACAAGAACAGGACACACGTATACAAGTACACACACTGGGCACACATACTCTGGGCACACACACGTGCAGACACACTGGGTGCACACACACAGTTTTATCCAGGGCCACTTTAAGTTCCCAATCTGCACCTGGCAACCAGTCAGGTACTATACAGTGAACTATTAAAGGATCATTGATTTCAACACCTGCACCACCTTGAAAAAGACTATCGAGAGTTGAAATACGTTGGTGTTATAGCAGGCACACCTGTGGAGTTTTTCTCTCAGAGACATCCCATAGAGACGGCAACAATCCGAACGTGTTAGCCCCTTGTTTGGATGCCTAATACCATTTGATATCTGGTACGAGTTTACTCCTACAGTCTGTGGATGTATTATTATTATTTTATTTGCAAGATTTTATAGAATAAATGTGAGTTTATATCCTTTTACTCACGGGTCAATTCATTTACCCTGATGGAATTACACTATATGTTCCTTCTTTTTTCTCTCTCCCACATATAACTATTGCCTTGGATATATGACAGTCTTTTATGCTACTGCTTTATGCTAGAAGATTCCTTGAAAATAACCTCACATAATCCATGTTAATAAAACGACTGGAGGGAGAATAACTTGGATATATATACAAGAAACGAAGAAACTATTTAATTCAACATCGCTTTGGTTGTGAACTTGATTCTGAAAAGGATTTCCGACACATGGAGTAGATAAGTCCTATTTTTAGATCTCACTAATTGTTTCATTTATACGTGTATGTATATTGTAGATGTCTATGAAAGGGAAGCGCTAAATTGTTCCACCACCTTTTTTGATTTTATTGAGTTTGCCATTTTAAACATATTTTGGGGGTCTATATGTTAGGAGTTACAATTGGCTGCATCCTTTACTTAGAGTGCCCGTTGAAAACTGGTTGTTTTCTGTTAGTTTTGTGTATATCTATTACCCTTACAGTTTTTTGGGCAGCACAATGTTTCGTCATAGAAATCTCAGAACACAGCAAATAGAAGAAATCTTTAATAATTGCAAAGATAATAATGATGTTACTCTGGCCGATTATGATCTGGAACATATTATGCATAAATTAGCAAATTGCTTAATTAAGGAAAATAGAGTTTGGTGGGAAACGGTCATGCTAGAAAAACACTTAGCTGACCAAATCATCCCTAAGGGATTGCAAATTATCAAATACCCATCGTTTTCAGAATCATCAGATATTTATTTTCAGAAAAGAATGGTCAGACATTCTAAATAAATGTTCTTTCTCATTAATTCAATTAATTTTAAAAGAATGGAGAGGAAAACTTCTAAGTTTAGAAGTAGAGATTGAAGAACTTCGGGTTTTGACAGATCCCTTCTACGAACTTGAAGAATATAAGACCTTAGAGAAGGAAACAGAATTGAGAATACAAAAGGACACTAGGGAATTAATAAAAAGAAAACAGAAAAAATATATGAGGGATAAGGCAATAATATTAGAGGAGGAGTGTCCAATTATAGGGGAAAATATAAGGTTTGAAAGTATACCAACTACCTCATTATGCCAAGATAGGAGGTCCCTACCATCATCTCCCCACTCTGATTATAGGGGAGACTCAAAATGGGAGAAAGTGAGGGAAAAGAGACGTCATAATAAAAGGGAAACATACAAAGGAGATCGCTCTCAGGATTATCATGGGGAAAATAAGACAAATGAATATTCACAGAAACGTCCCTCCCCTTATAAAATAAGACATGGTAGAAGTAAAAGAGAGGGATATTTTAGATATCCATGTCAGGAAAATAAGATAATGGAAAAAAAAGACATAGATACCTTAGGTCATTTTCGGACTTATAATCAGTTCAATGAACTACAACAGTGGAAAATGAATTCAGGTAGAGATCACCTCCCAGGGAAAAACAATAGTTTTTTCCACTCAAGCCACAAACCATTCAGGAGAAGATAGTCTCTGGTATTAGAAGAAATAATAAAAGAGGAAAAAGGGACAAACTGAGCAAATCTAATAGGAATAAAAAAAAGAAAAAAGAAATTAAATAAAAGCAAAAAATAGAGAATGCATCATCAGTACATAGGACTAGGATATTTAATCTTAGTTCTCATGTTCTGACAGAAGAAGAAAAATCTGTTTTATCTTAAGGTTTGAAGTTTGCTCCGACACATAAAATCGATCCTTTTGAAATTTTTGGGGATCTACAAAAGTTCCTTCGTAAATTATCTTTAAAAAAGTTTTTCCTTGAAAAAGAAAAAGAAAGTAAGACTAATACCAATAAGACTGAGAATGTATTAAGTCCATCTAATAATTATGATGAGACACCTAAGGTCTTTAAGAAGAAATCTACGTTTAATCCCACTTACAAGAGGGGTTGTTTTATAGACACCTTCGGTAAAATAGTACAGATAGATATAGAATCCATGTCAAAACCTTTTAGGGACAAAGCAAATCTTACAAGGAAAGAAAAATATGCATTGAAACAATTGCAGAAAAATACTAGTCTGATTATCAAACCAGCAGATAAGGGAGGGGGTGTCGTACTTATGGACAGAGAGCAATACATTAAGGAAATCTATAGGCAATTAAATGAAGGTGGCACATATAGTACCCTAAAAGGGGATCCCACTGAAAAAATTAAATCCAACCTTAAAGTATTTTAGAAAAATATCATCAACTTAATACACTTACAGCAGAGGAAGTGGAATTTTTGACTATTGAATTTCCTAATATACCGGCTATATATATATATATATATATATATATATATATATATATATATATATATATTGCCCAAAGTGCATAAGGACAGTGTTAACCCTCCAGGTCGGCAAATTATAGCTGGTATAAAATCCTTAACAGTAAATCTGTCTGAATTTATAGATCATCATCTGCAGCCTTTAGTTGTTATAAACCCATCATACCTAAGAGATACCAATATAGAGTGGGAAAAAAACTTTATTCTAGTTACAGCAGACGTAAAATCTCTGTATACATGTATTGATCATAAGGAAGGACTCAAGGCTGCAGATGTTTTTCTCAGTAAAGCTGACATACCTCCAACTTTAAAAAAAATTCTTTTGGAGGGAATGGACATAACATTTATTTTTATTTTGAGGGAAAATATTATTTACAGCGCATCAGGACAGCGATGGGTACCAAGTTCGCCCCAAGTTACGCCAACCTGTTCCTCGCCTATTGGGAGGAGCAATGTATATGGTTGGATAATACATATGGGGCGAACTTGGTATCCTGGATGTGCTATATTGATGACGTGATGTTTATCTGGCAAGGGAATCTACCCAGCTTAAATTTATTTTTCAAATTTTTAAATAGAAACAACATCAAGGTTGAATTCAGTTTTCATCATAGTTCTAGTTCGATTGATTTTCTAGATCTAACCATCTATATTGTTGACAATAAGATTTACACCAAAACCTTTAAGAAACCTACAGACTCCAACTCATACATTTTAACATCGAGTGCACATCACAAAAGATGGTTGGATAATGTACCTGTGGGTCAGTTCTTATGGCTAAAACGAAATTGCACAATACCAGAAGTTTTAGAAGAACAGACAACAGAAATGGAAAATCAATTTCTCAATAAGGGTTATAAGAAACAAACATTGGAGAAAGCTATAAGTAAAGTTGGTCTCATTGAGAGAGAAACAATTCTTAAGAACAAAAAATCTAAGAAAAAAGTTTATTACAAGATTTAATTCTAACCATAAATCAATTGAAAATATTATCAATAAACGTTGGAATATTTTAACAAGCGATCCCACTCTCAAGACCTTGTTAACAGATAAACCTCGGTTTATCTACAAACGAGCACCAAATCTCAGTGACAAACTGGTCAAAAGTGCTCTGGGAGACACTAAAAGAACAGGTGTCACCTCTAAGGGTATTTTTAGATGTGGATTATGTTTACCTTGCTGCACGACATACACAAATCAAAAAAATAAGACTTCTAATTTTGAGGTGAAAGGAAAGAAGTACATCAATCACTTTACTAGTTGCGATACTGCTAATGTAGTATACTTGTTACAATGTTCTTGTGATCTATTTTATGTAGGACGGACATCTCGCCCTCTAAAAGTTAGATTGGCAGAGCACGTACGTAATATTAAGAAGGGCTTTATAAACCATTCTGTATCAGCACATTTTAAAGAATGCCACAATTGTTCACCTAACCATATCAAAAGCTTTTTAGCTATAGATAAGATTGAAAGTTATTGGAGAAATAGGGATATTACCACTGCTTTGGAAAAAATCCGAGATGCAGTGGATATACCGTTTACAAACTCTGACCCCAGGAGGGCTGAATACGGATTTTGAATTAAAATGGTTTCTGAATTAATGTGTTTTCTCTCCAGTGACCTGACTTAATGTCTGACGAATTAACAATTATTCCCTACCTAGAAGGATATTCTGACAGAAAGTCATTACTATTTAAAAATTTCCGTACAGTACCATTGTTAAATCACTAACTATATGGAACATACCAATTTGATAGGAAGTCACAGCTGTGTAGGAATTTCAGTACAGCATAGTTGGAAAACATATAGCTTAAAGGGGTTTTTGATTTATGTGCGTATATTTTGTTTATTGAATATTGTTTGTCCTATACATTGGGGCATTATATTTTAGTCTCAGACGTATATGTATTCATTTATGTATTTGGGAGGAATGATATGAATAATATGTATAGTAATCTTTGATCCTTAAAACTCAGATGTCGGAACTTTATATTGTTAGGCGTATTTTATATGTTAATTTTTATGTCAATATTACATTTGGATCAGTACCTTCTCGTGGGCATGTAGGGTCTGTACTAACTGGATACCTTTTCTTTATGTTGGTATCCAATTCCATATGTCTACTACATGTATTCATAGGAAGAAAAGAATCCTGGTTATCAGTTTTTTATTGCAGTATATTACGGCAATAGAACAGCGTGAGAGATATACTCCTATAAAGTGACATAGTGTGGGGACGTTGCTCCGTGTGATATCTATTTCGATTTGGAAGTAATTACCTTATTGATATTTGTGTAAGGCATATTTTATGCAGCTATAGATTAGACAAACTTGGAAACGGCCACCTTTATCATATAGGTATGTGCCGCAAGTTATGTAGACATCTAGCGGTCCACACTATTTATCTATAGAAATGTTACAATCTTGAATGGTCCATACTCATTTCTATTGTTATTTCTACAATTTTCAATATCTATTAGAATTTTATATTATGTTCAGCGGGCATTCCCGTTTGAGCATTTTGGGTTCACGGATTTGAGCATTAATGCACTTATACTTCATTCAATTCAGAATATTAATTATTTGAAGGTAGTTGTCAGTAGAAAAATATTTCTATGTGTAAATGGACTAATAAGGAGTTATTTTATGGATATTATAACACCTATTTTCATTGCGGAGATAATATATCCGTCAATCATATTTTACATAATCTCTTTCTTATGAGATGAGGCTGTTATCAATTAGAATGGGAATACAACCTATCTGTTCCGATTGTTGGTGTCAGATATTGAGGCTAATATGTACTGCATTCTTTATTTGAATGAATACGTTCTCCTTTTTAGTGGGCATGTATGATATACTAATTTTTTAATATCTTTTTGTATGTCGGTATTTAATCTAATAAGTCCACTATATATACTTATAGGTAAGAAATATCTGTTTCAAGTTGCATTAATTTATGGCAATTGATTAACGGGAAGATCCACAACTAGGAAGCAATATAGTGCGTGAAACTTCTATTTCAGTTTTAAAGCATTTATATTAGATTAGGGCAACATTCTATGCAGCTGTTGCTCAGACATATCTGTCTCATACCGACTTTCTTTTAACATAGGTACGTGCCCTAAGCTATACAGACATTTAGTGGTCCGTACACTTTGCACAAATTTTATAAATCTGAAAGGTTTATTACAAGTAAGCTATTATTTTGTGTTGTGATATATTTTAATATTCATCAGTACTTTACAGTAAGATCGGCAGGTATGCCCGCGGACCATCCTGGGTTTAAGCATTTGAGCCATGATGCGACCATGTGTGCATTTAATCAGAAATGTTAACCATTTGAAGGTAGCTGCCAGTAGGAATTTATTGCTTTGTGTAATGGATTAACAAAGATAAATTTATAAGACTCACTAGAAGTGGCTTTTTTGTATATAAATTGTAACATCTATTATTACGATCGAGAAAATACGTCCGCTAATTATGTGGGACTCATGAATTAAGATATACCTGTTCCTTTTTTCTGGTTGTCTTTACACTTATTCTGAAATGACAATTATTTTGTATTTGTGTAGTAATAAGAAAACATGTGTTTGTCTGATGAATTAGATGCTATCTTATTATATGTTTTATGTATATTCAGGCTGCTTTTGGATATAATGATTTTTAACCTGTGAACTATAAAAGGATCATTGATTTCAACACCTGCACCACCTTGAAAAAGACTTTCCAGAGTTGAAACGCGTTGGTGTTATAGCAGGCACACCTGTGGAGTTTTTCTCTTAGAGACATCCCATCGAGATGGTAACAATCCGGACCTGTTAGCCCCTTGTTTGGATGCCTAATACCATTTGATATCTGGTACGAGTTTACTCCTACAGTCTGTGGATGTATTATTATTATCTCATCCGCATCTCCCCTCTTCCCTCCCTCCCTTTCTCTTGTGCCCTCTGGAACTCCAGGTCCATCTGCAACAAACTTTCCTCCATCCATGACCTCTTCATCTCCAACTCTCTTAATCTTCTTGCCATCACTGAAACCTGGTTTACTTCTTCTGATAGTTTCACACGCTGCTCTCTCCTACGGGAGCCTCACCTTCACCCACTCCACAAGACCAGACGAGCATCCAGGAGGCGGAGTGGGCCTCCTCCTATCCCCTAACTGCACTTTTCGTGTCATTCCTACTTTACCTTCCCTCTCCTTCTCCTCCTTTGAAGTACACTCCATCCGTCTCTTCTCCCCCATCCACCTCCGTGTCTCCGTCATCTACTACCCCCCACGCCCCTCCTCCCATTTCCTTGACAACTTCGCTGCCTAGCTCCCCCACTACCTTTCCTCTGACCTTCCCTCCATCATACTTGGTGACTTTAATATCCCTATTGACAACTGTTCTGACCCCGCCACCATTAAACCTCTCGCCCTTAACTCCTCCCTAGGCCTTACCAGTGGACCTCTTCCCCCACCCTCTGTCTTGGTCACTCCCTTGACCTTGTCTTCTCTTATCTCTGTGATCTCTCTGACTTCTCCAACTCTCCCTTCCCACTATCTGACCACCACCTCCTCTCCTTCACTCTGTCCTCCTCCACTGCTCCTGCCTCGCCCAAAGCCACCCTCACTAGACGTAACCTGGATGCTATTGAACCCACCTTCTTCTCCTCCTCTCTCGAAACTCTCCTTTCACCCCTTCCCTCCCTGGCCTGTCCTGACCAGGCCTCCTCTCTCTACATTCACTCCCTCACCACTGCCCTGGACGCTGTTGCCCCGGCCTCTTCTATCCGCTGACGCCGCATTATTCCCCAACCCTGGCACTCAAAACTCACCCGCTTCCTCCAAAGATGCTCTCGCACTGCTGAACGCCTCTGGAGGAAATCTCGCTCCCTGGCTGACTTCCTCCACTTTAAATTCATACTCTCTTCTTTCTCCTCTGCCCTCTCCCTCGCTAAACAATCCTTCTTTAAGTCCCTCATTTCTTCTCAGCCCTCCAATCCCCGCCGCCTCTTTGCCACCTTCAGCTCCCTCCTCTCCCCCCCTCCCTCTGTCCCGCCTTCCCTCCAACTGCTGACTTCGCCACTTTCTTCTCTTCCAAAATTGAGGCCATCAGACTGAACATCTCCTCCTCCCCTTCTCCCGCCACCCTCATCGCTTCACCTCCCCCCAGCAACCAACTCTGGTGCTCCCTCAGCCCTACAATCGATGAAGAAGTTCGCTCCCTTATTCTTTCCTCTCCACCCTCTACCTGCCCTCTCGATCCCATCCCCTCCCACCTCCTTCGCTCTCTCTCTCCAATGGCCTGCTCTTACCTAGCACACCTTTTCAACCTATCACTCTCCTCTGGTGTAGTACCCTCCTCTTTTAAACATGCTCTTATCTCTCCTATCCTCAAAAAACCCAATCTTGACCCCACCTCTCTTGCTAATTATCGCCCTATATCTCTTCTCCCCTATGCCTCCAAATTACTTGAGCGGATTGTCTGCAGCTGCCTAACCAGGCACCTCGCGGACAATTCCCTCCTTGACCCTCTCCAATCTGGCTACCGCCCCCTCCATTCTACCAAAACTGCCCTGGCTAAGGTTACTAATGATCTCCTATCAGCCAAATCCAAGGGTCACTTCTCTGTACTCATCCTACTTGACCTCTCTGCAGCCTTTGACACCATGGACCACTCCCTCCTTCTGCAAACTCTTCTCTCTCTCTGCCTCTCTGGTTCTGTCCATGCCTGGTTTGCCTCATACCTCGCTAATCGCTCCTTCTCTGTATCCATGTCTGGTTCTTCCTCCCCCCCTCTCCCCGTAGGAGTCCCGCAGGGCTCTGTTCTTTGCCCTCTACTCTTTTCGCTCTACACTTCCTCCCTTGGCGCTCTCATCTCCTCCTTCGGTCTTCAGTATCACCTTTATGCTGACGACATTCAACTCTGTATCTCCTCTCCTGATCTTTCCTCCACCCTCCTAGCTCGGGTATCCGACTGCCTCTCCGCCATCTCCTCCTGGATGTCCGAGCGCTTTCTCAAAATCAATATCTCTAAAACTGAACTCATTGTCTTTCCTCTGCCCAGAATTCCATCCCACCATGACCTCTCTATTGTCGTCAATAACACTACCATCTGCTCTGTCACCCAACTGCGCTGCCTGGGTGTCACCCTCAACTCCTCTCTCTCTTTTTCCCCCCACATTCATTCCCTTGCCCAAGCCTGTCGCTTCCAACTACGCAACATCGCCTGCCTCCGTCCTTTTCTCTCTCAGGATGCCACCAAAACTATCATCCATGCACTCATCATCTCCCGCCTGGATAATTGTAACATCCTCCTCATTGGCCTCCCCCACTCCCGTCTCTCCCCCCTCCGCTCTATACTCAATGCGGCTGCAAGACTCATCTTCCTCTCACGCAGCTCCTCCTCTGCCTCCCCTCTCTGCCTTGCCTTGCACTGGCTCCTCTTCCCCTACAGAATCCTTTTCAAACTCCTCGCCACCACTTACAAGGCTCTCTCCAACTCTACTGCCCCTTATATCTCTAACCTCCTGACCATTCACACTCCTGCCCGCTCCCTGCGCTCGGCCAACGATCGCCGCCTCTCCTCCACTCTTATCACCTCTTCCCACTCCAGAATCCAAGACTTTTCCCATGCAGCCCCCCTTCTCTGGAACGACCTCCCTCGTTCCATCCGTCTCTCTCCTACTATGTGCTCCTTCAAACGTGCACTCAAAACTCACCTCTTCCTCAAAGCCTACCAACCATCTACTTAACCCCCATCTCCTCCCTTTAGCTCGTCCTCCCTTCTCTCCTCTTGCCTCAACTGGCTCCTCTTGTGCCTGGTCTGTTTACCCTCCCTTAGGATGTAAGCTTGTATGAGCAGGGCCCCCTCCCCTCCTGTCTCCATACCTGTTCTTCCGCTCCGTCTTTACTGCATATGACTGGCCGGAGTTTCTGAAGTTTTGGTTGTTTTTGTTCATTGTTCTGTATGGTTTCACCCTGTATAGTCTACTGTTAGTACTGTGTGCGGCTCTGCGGATACCTTGTGGCGCCTAACAAATAAATGATAATAATAATAATAATAATAATAATAATATTATTAATAGCAAGATTTTATATCCTTTTACTCACGAGTCATTTAATTTACCTTGATGGAATTACTCTATATGTTCCTTTTTTTTTCTCTCTCCCACATATAGCTATCGCCTTGGATATATGAGAGTCTTATATGCTACTGCTTCATGCTAGAAGATTCCTTAAAAATAACCTGGCATAATCCATGTTATAAAAGTGACTGGAGGGAGAATAACTTGGATATATATACAAGAAATGAAGAAACTATTTAATTCAACATCGCTTTGGTTGTGAACTTGATTCTGAAAAGGACTTCCGACACATGGAGTAGATAAGTCCGAATTTCAGATCTCACTAATTGTTTCATTTATACATATATGTATATTGTAGGTGTCTATGAAAAAGAAGCGCTAAATTGTTCCACCACCTTTTTGATTTTATTGAGGTACTATACAGATGTAAAAAAAATGTGTGTGTTCTAGTACAATATATGGACACTGTAATAGAATTGGCCATTCTGCAATAGACATATTTTGCTTTATAAAACAGAATGTGTATTGCGTGGACAATAAGTTGGTACAGGGACGTATATGGGAAGACAGACATAAGCAATACACATAATATAATGACATCAACAGCATTATTAGGTTAACAATATAAATGTAGACAGTATTTATTTGGCTGACAATTAAAATGTAGACAGTATTATCCCTAACTCTAACCCTGTCCCTATCCCTAGACATGTCCCTATCCCTATCCCTAGACATGTCCCTATCCCTGTCTCTATATCTGGCCCTATCCCTGCCCCTAGACCTGTCCCTATCGTTGTCCCTAGCCCTATAATAATACTGCCCACATTTGAATTGTCTACCTACTCATACTGTCCATCATGCGAATTGGTGACCTAATAATACTGTTGACACCAGAATTGTCGACTGTTACACAAGCTGGTAGACCAAGGCCTAAATGTCAAACAGTGCAAGATGGAATTGTTCTTGGTAATATGTTAAAATGGACATGTACATTTTAACAAACCAATCACTTTAGCGACAAAGACTGCCACTTTGAAGCTGTTGGTTTGTTTGGGCCACCAAAACTAGCTTCCAATGGGCTTAAGGCAGGTAAGCTAACAGTGCTGTCAATAAACTCTACAGTGGCAAGATGTTGTTGTCATCATCTTCAGCCTCATCCTCACCCTCACACAATATTAATTCATCCCCACTAGAGTTCACCATAACAGAAGTCTCTGTACTTTGAACTTTTAAGTTGACACTTAATGCGGTTCATCCTGAGTTGACACTTAGTGCTGTCCGCTCTGAGGCTTCTCACAGTGCTGTCCGCTCTGAGGCTTCTCACAGTGCTGTCCGCTCTGGGGCTACTCACAGTGCTGTCTGCTCTGAGGAACCTCACAGTGCTCTCCAGTCCGGGCCTCCTGCCAAGTCGTCCGCCCAGTCTGGGTCCCCTGTCAAATCGTCCGCCCAGTCTGGGGCCCCCTGCCAAGTTGTCCGCCCAGTCTGGGGCTCCTGCCAAGTCGCCCGACCAGTCTGGACCTCCTGTCAAGTCGTCCGCCCAGTCCGGGCCCCCTGCCAAGTCATCCGCCCAGTCCTGGCCCCTGCCAAGTCATCTGCCCAGTCAGGACCCCCTGCCAAGTCGTCCACCCAGTCCTGGCCCCCTGCCAAGTCATCCGCCCAGTCTGGGTCCTCCTCCAACTGTGCCCAGTCCGCACTGTCCAGATCCTCCTCCAAGAGTGCCCAGTCTGAGACGCCTCTTGACGAGGGTCTCCAGTCCGAGCCGTCACCTATTTTTGAGGGGCACCTTTGCCAACTTAGTGCTCTTATGAAGTTTGGTGCTTCATATGTTGCATCTGTACCTTGTCTCGTTAGTGACCCAAAGAGACAGGTATTGATTTTGATTTCTCACTTTAGAGAGAAAGTCTTGGAATGGGCAAACCGCTATATGGAGACAAACCATCCCATCCTATCGGACTTGAAACTCTTTGTCGAGGCGTTGTGGACTATGATTCTGATGAAGGGGGGGGGGTTGGGGTACTGTTAGGATCTGCTGCAGCTCTCTACATTGCACACTGCTTTGCTTGGCAGCTCCTGCTTTCTGGACTTTGGACTTCATTATTGTGTGCACGGTATATATTTTGGCAGTACCTCTATTCACCAGAGGTACTACTATTGTGCTTTTCCTTTGTTAGTACTGGAGTTAACCTGTCTTATTTATTATCTCCTGCACCTGGGTACTCCCTACTTATACCTGCCTCTCTCTCTCTCTCCTGTGCTGGTCACTGTTGTTTTTCTGCCTTCCCCTTTGGTTTGTCTCCTGGTTCTCCTGTGTTGTTTGGACTTTATATCTCTACTCCGGATCCCTCTTCATCTCACCATTCCTCCTGTATCTGCAGTACTCCTTGCAACTAGTATCCAGTCATCTTTGATATTTTTGTGCAGTTTCAGCATTATTTGGTTTATACTATTTATCTGCATTTTGATCAATAAACACCTATATTCTTTATCACATCCTGGACTCCATAGCTGTTACTTACTTTGAAGCATGACACCAAGTATGTAAAGGGACTGTCTGACGTGTCTATTTCTATGCTGTCATTGAAATAATCCTATACCATTCTTTGGATGTTGATAGTAGGATCAGGTGAAGTTATGGCAGAGGTGACTCTGCCGGTGAAATTTTAGGCAATTCTTTTAGACCCAGACCTGAAGTCAAAATGTTGTGTTGACTCATTTGCATCATCACTGGGTCTCTTGGAAAAGCTTAGTTTTTCCTAGCAGCAGTAGTCAGAGAAGCTGAAGGAGGAGACGCCGTCGTGTCACTCACCACTTGAGTTGTCAACTAGCTCACCAGGAACTCATTGCATCGCTTGTGATCTGGGACAATTTGAAGAAAGAGAGACATAGCTTTTAAACCTAGGATCAAACACAGTCGCCAAAATGTAGTGATCCGATTTCAAGATGTTGATACTTTTGGATCATGGCCAACATACTTAGTGTAATTGCTTTGTTTCATCTCCTCCTTCAATTTCTCTAGCTGCTTTTCCAAAATTCTAATTGAAGGAATCACTTGGCTCAAGCTAACAGTGTCTGAACTCACTTCACAGATGACTACTTCGAATAGTTTTAGCACCTTGCACAACACGGACTAAAATACATTCCCCCTGCTTTCCCAATATCATGGCTTGTGGCGTAAGCATGGATGGTTTTTTGCTGTTCCTTCATCCTCATAAGCATATAATGTGTGGAGTTCCACCCTGTTACCATCTCTTGATTCAATTGGTGGCAGGGCAAATTAAATTGCTCTTGCAGCTGATGCAATCTCCTACATGCTGTTGCAGAATGCCGGAAATGTCCTGAAATTGTCCTAGCCACAGACAGCATCTCTGGCACGTCCTTGTCATTTTTCAAAAAGTTCTATACCACCAAGTTGATTGTGTTAACAAAACAGGAAATGTGATGGATTTCACTCAGCTGTAATGCTCTCACAATATTGGTGGTGCTATCAGAAATGACATATCCTGAGGAGAGTCCAAACAGGATAAGCCATGCTGTAATGACATCCCTTAGTTTTTTTAATAGGTTGTCAGGGTTATGCCTCTTAGTGAAGTCGGTGATACACAGAGTAGCCTGCCTCAGAAAAAAATGGGTGTTGTTGGGTACATGCTGCTGCTGTTCCTGCTGCTGAAGGCGATTCACCAACCCAATGGGCTGTGACAGTCATATAATCTTAAGTTTGCCCAGTTCCGCTTGTCCACATATCTGTGGTTAAGTGTACAGTGGGTAGAATGGCATTTTGTAGCCAGTAATTACCCTTTTCCGATCCTTCTGGAATAGGTGAGGAATGGTGTTGGATGGAATTTAGTAACAGGGATACAGGACCTCAATTAACTGTCTAAAACCAGCTGCATTAATTGTATATATTGGACGCAGATCTAATACTAGCATAGTCATCATGGCGTCTGTGATCCACTTTGCAAGTGGGCGACAGCTTTCATACTTACTTCCTCTTGCATAGGAATGTTTAACAGTCAATTGTTATAAACTACTAGTAGTTTTCTTCTTGGTCTGCTTTTGGGATGAAAATTCACCCCTAGCAGCAGCAGCAGCCTTAACTGTTAAGAATTCTTCAGAGGAATCCTGCAGAGGGGAGGAGTCATCTAGCCCTAGTAACTCGGATGCAGAACTAACTCCAATCACAAGTGAGGATATTGATGAGGAAGCTGTTGTCAGTGTAGATTGCAGGTGCTGGGATCTAGCTGAGAAAAGGGAGCTAGCTGATGCTGGACTGCTTGTTGCTATTTGTTTAGCATAAGTATTTCCCAACAGCTTGCCATGACCTCACCTCAAATGGCTTAACATGGATTACGTTCCAAAATGGTTAAGGTCCCTACCTCTACTGACTGTGTCTTTACAAATGCTTTAAATGGCTAGACAACTGTTGTAAGGATTTGGGTACAAATAATTCCACACATAAGAGGTGGATTTTTTGGGCTTATGCCCAGGCATGACAACGACCTTCTTTTTTATCACTGGCAAGAACTGCTTCCACTGGTGCAGGACTTACACAAACAACATCATCCTCATCAACATCCTCATTAGCGCCATCTTCAGCTATACAAATATCCCCCTCATCCTGTTGCAAATCCAAAGTGGTATTCTCAATTTGTGTATCATCGGCTACACTAAGAGGCATACCACTGACAACCGGTTTGAAAAACTATGGGATGTCATTGCAACATGGCTTATCTGGCGTGGACTCTCCTGAGGATATGTGATCTTGATAACGCCACCAATATTGTTAGAGCATTACAGTGGGGAGAATTCCATCACATTTCCTGTTTTGCTCACACAGTCAACTTGGTGGTACAGAGCTTGTTCAGAAAATGACAGTGACATGCAGGAGATGCTGTCTGTGGCCTGAAATATTTTGGGTGATTTATGTCATTCGGCAACAAAATGTAGGAGATTGTAGCAGCTGCAAGAAGAATAGAATTTGAGGGGGAATGTAGTCTAGCGCAGTGGAGAATTCTTTCCATGTTGTGCAAGGTGATGAAACCACTCGAAGTAGTCACCTGTGAAGAGAGTTCAGACACTGTTAGCTTGAGTCAAATGATTCCCCTAATTAGACTTTTGGAAATGTAGCTAGAGAAATTGAAGAAGGAGATGAAATTAAGCAATTCCGCTAACTATGTTGGACTTTATTCGCTTCGCCATGATCCAAAAGTTATCAACATCTTGAAATTGGATCACTACATTTTGGCGACTGTGCTTGTTCCTAGGTTTAAGAGCTATATTTTCTCTTTCTTTCCATCTGACCAAGATCTCAAGAGATGCAAAGAGCTCCTGGTTAGTAAGCTGACAGCTCAAGTGGTACATGACACAACGAGGTCTACTCCTTCAGTTTCTCTGGCAACTGCTACTAGGAAAAAACTAAGCTTTCCCAAGACACCCAGCTGTGATGCAGATGAGTCAGCACTACATTCTGCTACCCATTCTGTTTCTGTGTGAGCAATGCACTGAGACTGGTGAATGACAAGTCGGCTTGGCTCGGTATATGGGTTGCCTAAGTTCAGAGGGGCTCGATTTTCAAAGAACTGAGCCTGAGCATCCTTACTTATTATAAACATTTTGTCATTTTGTCCTAATTTAAGTCCCCTACGGCGCCATAATTGTTAGTCAGTCACAAACCCTCTTTTCAGAACTTCTCTACATCCTGAGTTACTGCACTTTAAAACCAACTTCCATTGACCTCTTTACCCATTATCCCTTGCGTTTTTCCTGTTCACATTTTAAATCTGAAAAAAATAGATTTGATTTACTATTTACATATTTTACTTGCTGAAAGTTAGTGGTATGAGTCTGGTTTCTCTGCTGTGAAATATATGTGTCTGGATATGAGTGTTATCTGATAGTTGCACATTCGGAAATTGGTGAGAGATTTAGGCATGCATAAATATTCTGATTGTTAAGCTCTTGACTTTTTTTTTTTTGCATATGTATTTGTGAATACATCTAGTTTCACTTAGGCAAGGCAACCAGAATTTAAGGTTTATTGGTCCTTCAAAAGGCATTTTGAACCCAAACATATTATTTTTATTTTTTTAGTATGTCATGGGTAGAGCAATTATTAAATAAAAAAAATAAGCAAAGTCCGGAGTGAAGAAGACAGAAGACGCCGGCAGAAGTGGCAGGGTGCCCTTTTTAGGGCAAGAAGCTACCTTGCCACTGAAGAACAGCGCTGGAGACGTCGAAGGGGATCCCCTGTAAGGGCTAAGAGCGCCCCATGCGCAGAAGACCACCGGAAGACATCGCCGGAGACGTCGGTGGGGAGCCCTTGTAGGGGCTGAGAGCTCCCCCGCCCAGAGAACCGCTGGAAGCCCTGCTCCGATTGGGAGAAGAGGCGCCGCCGGCTGGAGGGTCTGGAAGACCCGGTGAAGACGTCGGGGACAAGCTGAGTATCCTGCACAGAGCAGGTAAGTATACTCTGCGCATAGGTCTGGCACAAGCCACAAGGCCCGGGGGCACTAGGCCTGTGGCTAATGTTAGTGGGCACAAGGCCCTGGCGCAGGTAGGTATAGGTAAGCACTAGTAAGGGCACAAGGCCCTAGTCAATTTGGCAATAAGCCCAAAGGTAGGGAAACTGAAGGGCACAAGGCCCTAGTTAGCTGGGCTCATTGCCCATAGTCAGATAGGGCACAAGGCCCTAGTTAGCTGGGCTCAGAGCCCAAGGCAGAGGGGCATAAGGACCATAGTTAGGGCACAAGGCCCATAGTTAGGGCACAAGGCCCTGTAATTAGCTGGGCATAGATCCCACAGTTAGGGGCATAAGACCCTAGTAGAGAGGGCACCAGGCCCATGAGGTAGAACGGGCATGAGAGCCCATAGTTAGAAAGGGTCCCAGTGTTGTGTGAGTAAGCTAGGTGATAGTCCTAGGCAACAGTCAAGCAGAAGGCTCCTGTTATTGCTATACTTACCCATCTGGTTAGATAGCAGAAGTGTGTATTCCATGGTCAGCCTTCCAGATACAGCAGCAAAGTCTTTTTCCCCCTGTGTGGTGAATACTGTATTGTGCATTATATTTGGTTGTGCTGTGTGTGTTTATTTACAGGTGCAGGACGTCAGGGCCTCATTCAAGGTAGGCTCTTGTTTCCTTGCTGTTCTCTTGTTATAATCTGTGTCTGTGGGGACAAGGGGTAGTTAGGAGCACACACACAGTTAGGGAAGGAAACACGGTAGTCTTCCCGTCCCGTATGTCCCTGGGGTTACATTGGTTTCCTGAGGCAGTGTTTGGGTACCTCACTGGCAGTGCAGCACAGCCCTTTTGAATTCCAGCACTCAGTCCCGTGGTCCAATTGGGTGTCCAGTCTGAGCTCCGGCAGTTCACTTGGGTGAACTCAGCTGTTTCGAGTTTCGGTAGTGACGACTGGCGATTCCGTTTGGAAGCTGCCACCCCGGTTGTGCACTTCTCCAATGAGCCTCAGTCGTGCAGGTGGCGACTGGTCCTTGGGATTCGAGGAGTGACCCCATAGTGAGAATATAGTCTTCTCGGTACGACCTGGGTGAGGGTCTTAGAACGTGAACACCGGCTGGTGTTCCCCGTAAGTAGAGGGAAGAGGCTTATGGAGTACACTACACCCAGTTTATAGCGAAGTTGCGTTCCTTACCATTAGTTAGTTGTAGGGTTGGGCCGCCTGTTGTTAGCTAGTGCCAGTTGTGTAGATTGTACATACTACCCTCACTGGTAGAGTAGAGGGAGGCTGTGTTGTTTTTTGTCTTCCACAGGTGACGGAGAGGAGCAGGAGAGCAGGGACCGGAAGTTGGAATGCCCTGGTGAGCATAACGCTCTATTCCTTCCTCTGGTTAGGCCCTAACTAAAGGGTGAGTAGAGTATTTGGGGCAAGACTGTTCCTGGTCCCAAATATTCATAGTCCCGCGCCCTTGGCAAGAACAAATCGAGGTGGCGGCAAGCGAGATTGACTTGAGTCAGCACTACATTCTGCTACCCATTCTGTTTCTGTGTGAGCAATGCACTGAGACTGGAGAATGACAAGTCGGCTTGGCTCGGTATATGGGTTGCCTAAGTTCAGAGGGGCTCGATTTTCAAAGAACTGAGCCTGAGCATCCTTACTTATTATAAACATTTTGTCATTTTGTCCTAATTTAAGTCCCCTACGGCGCCATAATTGTTAGTCAGTGTCACTCACCGGACCGTGAGTGCCTCTTCACTGGTGCGTGGCTCTCCAGTATGCCTGCCAGCACCTATCCTGAACCGTGGCCGCCCGCCAACCTGATGGTCTGCGCATGCGCAGTTCCTAAGAACTCTTCTGACCTTTGCTTTTAGTTAATTGGTTGATCAGGCAACGCTCCCTATTTAAAGCACCTGTGTTCATTACCTCGTTGCCTGATCTTGGAGTCTCATTCCCTGTGAGTCTCTGAAGGTGTTCCTGTGTACTTCTCCGTGTCTTCAGCTTCCTGCTGATTCCTGCTCAACTCATTGCCGGTTTCCAGACCGCTTCAAGTCTCCTGTGTTCTACTATGTCTTCAGTTCCCTGCTGATTCCTGCCGGTTTCCAGACCGCTACAAGTCTCCCGTGTTCTACTATGTCTTCAGTTCCCTGCTGATTCCTGCTCTAATCATCTGCGACTTCCAGTCCGCTATTACCTCCAGTGTTCTACTCGTGTTCGCTATCTCCAGTGATTCCTGCATTGCTCATCGTTGTTCTACCCGTGTCAAGTTCTCTGCCTGTGTGCTGACCCGGACCCTGATTACCGCTACCACTCACCTGTGGTTTCTTTACTCGCTGGCGTGCAGCCGCTCAGCTGTTCCTGTATCCTCTCGTGGACAGCCTGCTCAACTGAACCGCGGTATGCTTACTTTCTATTGACTGTATTCGTTTACTGCATATCCGCTTGGACTGTTCTCCACTTACCCACGGAATCCTCTATCTCCCTGGGAAGTTTACCTCTTTGTTCAGTCGTGAGATACATATACTAATTGACCTTCTACTATTAGCCTGGATTCCAGTAGTGAATTTGTCTCTGTCAAGCAGCGCCTGCCACACCAACATAGACTTGTGCATATTGTTTGGGATCAAGTTCCTTGTGCTCTCAGTGTCTACATTCTATGTTTCCACTCATCAACACTTGTACACCTCCTCACCTATTAAGCAGTGGTACAACTTGCTATACGCAGACCACTGACTTCCCCGCTACCTACCTGCACCTGGACAAGTCTCTTCACCATAAGCAGTGGTACAACTTGCTATACGCAGACCACTGACTTCCCCGCTACCTACCTGCACCTGGACAAGTCTCTTCACCATAAGCAGTGGTACAACTTGCTGTACGCAGACCACTGACTTCCCTGTTACCTTCCTGCACTTCTTCACGTCCATCAAGATCCTCGTGTTCATATCTACCTAATCATTAACCAGATTGCTGCTAGTCATTGACTTTTCTATTTGCATCCTCTCACCATCTGCTGAGTCATATGTTCTGCTAGTCACCCTGCTACCAGAGGACCACTGTGTAACCCACACTACTCTGGTAAGACCATCATGTAGTGATATCCTGGGCAAAGACTCCTAGTGCCCGTGACAGCCAGTCACAAACCCTCTTTTCAGAACTTCTCTACTGTGGTTTCAGACAGTCCTTTTCTGGTTGGCACAGCCTTAACTTCTGTTTCCTCCTTAGAGGGAAGTGGAGTGAGGTGACAGAGATTCAGCTGCTGGTCTGGGATAGGAGAGTGGCTGGGGTGACTCGGAAGTGGACAGGAGGTAGCCATCGTTTGTAAGGTAAGATATTTGTGTGTCTGTCTTGTTATTTCTTATCCCTGAGTAACTTTCTTTGTGAATTTTCACATATTGATTACTATGACATATTTACTGACATGCAGTATGCAGGAGAGGGACGTTAACCTACAGTATAGGCAGTACAGTGAAACAATTGCACATTTTTGTCATATTTATTGTGCCATTTTTATCTTGTTGGATTGTGAGACCTGTTTTTGGTAACAGTTGTAGCTCTTCTTCAGCATCATACATCAAGCAATGTGATGCAAACATTTTTGTTGCTTCTTCTGATTGGCCATCGTCATCATGTTGTGGAACACTAATTCATCAAAGCACATATTCTGAGCACAACCTGCGTTCAGTATTATACGCACGTGTTTAGGTTTTGTGTACTCCCGAATTCAGCAAGGCACAGATCTCCAGATACGTGTGCATCTGAAATCAGTGGCAGGTCTGCTGTGCTCTCTTACACAAGATGCTGCAGGACACGTCCAATATATATGTGGATTATATATTCGCAAAAGAACGCACAGGAAAATAAAACAATTATTGAATTATTGTCGCCTTTGCTGATAAAACAGTTTTAAAAAAGTGTTTTTTAAAAAAAAAAAAAATCCCTGAAATACGTTTATTAGAATGTTGTTAATGTCAATGGTAAATGTATGCATTTTTACAGTTGTTGTAATTGCAAACACATGTAATAGCATGCATACGAGACTGTCAACACTACTGATCAGGTCTTGTCTTTTAGCTGGAGCTAGAAATACAGCAGTAAAACAAGTAACTTTGAGATGCTCAGAGCTGGATTTGGATTTGGCTGCAGACACTTGAGTTTAGCCACCCCTACTGTATACTGACTATGGCAAAATGCCCCTTCCCTGTCCAGTTCACTCCCCGAAATCGTAAGCCAGAATAAGTGTCTTTTGTGTGTGAACATGCAGCGGACAAGACTGCGTTCACA